>NC_142033.1:29489288-29833038 GCF_982192425.1 Myodes glareolus
AGAGAGTAATCTTTGAATTCTGAGCATTTTATTTGCATATTGTACCTTCCCTTACTTGAAATATGAAGTCTAAAACTCCCAACATGTTATCTTTTTTTTCTGTATTATAGAACCTATAACTATGAAAACTATGTGTAGGCATTTATGAAAGAAAAGACCGGTACATTCACTTACTTACTGGTTATGCCACCTCTGTGGAGATGTATACCCTGCAAGGATTCAGCAAGGGAACTGAATATGTTAAATAGAATTTAAGGAAAAAAGAAACCTACAAAGGCCCAAAACTTCATTAAATAGCCAAAAAGGAAAATGTTTTTCCGTGTTTGTGTTTGATGCTACTGTACACAACTTCAACACAGTGCCGATATTTGGGGAAAACTGGAAATTCTATATGAATGAGAGGAGAAATTCACATTTAAGGCTCTGCCAATTGGAGCAGCCGGTTGCACCTCATCGCTCCGGAAACAATGATTAGATGATCCCCTGAAGGAACATACAAAATGATGAAAAGAATGGAGGGAATACATGAGGGAAAAGAGGAGGAAGAAGAAAATGATTGAAGCACCAGGACTGAGAAATGGAACTAGTTAGTTTTAATTGGGAAGGGAACGATAACCAATTCCCTTTGAAAGACAGGTCAAAATTATAATCAACCTCGTAGAATAAGCTTATAAATACCTTTTACATTTATTTTAACAATAATGGTATTTTAAATGTGAATTTCCCTTAGTGTAGAGTAAGAAATTTTACCATTATAGAAAAGTAATCCAAAAAAGTCTGAAAACCATAACCTAATAGTTTTCTTTTTCCTTCAGTCTCTTCATCATCCAATAAGGGTCAACAGATCTCTAGCTCCTACCAGGATCTAAAATATTCCCATCAGATAACTTTGTCATAACCTTGACCTTGCAGTTTTTCAGTAAATCTTCCATCCCTAAGAAGCAGACAAAGAAAGAACAAGCATGTCCATCTGGGTCCAGCTATCTACACTCTAGTTGTGAGTCAGATCTTAGCCAAATAGACACACAAAACTGCAACAGAAGCTATGAACTAAAATTTAGCCATATGCCTAAGAGGGTCAGTTGACCGTCTATGAGAAACTACAAAGGGGCTTCATTAACAATTTTTCCTAACTTTGAGTCTAAGAAATAGTTTCTTGAACAGTGATGAAAGTCTTAAGATTCTTGGGTCAAAGACAAAGAATTGTTACACATAGGTTAGAGAATCTGATTACTTTGCTTTACTTAATTTATCTTTAAATCCTGATATCTTAGTGCCAGTAGGACTTTGATAAGGGCAGATAATACCTGTAGCAGATTCTGTAACGTAAGAGGAAGCCAAATCTTTCATAATAAGCAACACGAATGCTTGACTCGGTATTTGCTCTGGCAATACTGTTATACTGTTCCACTTTCGATTTATATACAAACATCTGTTTAAAAAAAAGATTTGGGACAATAACATCTGATGTCTTACATCTAAATTAATCCAAATTCCAATAGATTCATGCACAAATTCATTTCCTAACACTCATACATAATTAAGCAATTCCCAAGCAATTTATTTAAGATAATTTAAGCAAGCCATACCAAGTGAGTTGTTAACAGCTTGATACATCTTGGGTGTAGCATGGTAAGGGGTACTGTCCAGACTGATCTAGATCAGGAGAACCTCTTTTCTACCTACCAACATGAAATCTACATGAATGTGGGGGCAAGTAGTAACTGTAAAACACTAGCATTCAGAAGCTGCTACATGACAGGCAAATCTTGGATGGAGAAGAATCTGATCGGCTACTAATATCATCTTTTATACATTAACTGGAGTTGTTTGAATTCAGTGATATTTCTCCTAAAAAATTATGTCAGTGCCCCAGAATTGAAATGATAAAACAGACTAACCCTTGGATGAAACTTAGGGTATAAACTCTATTGAGTGATAAGACACATTATACCTCTGATGAGTAACTAAGTGACCCAAGGAAAAGGATACATAGAAGTACTTTTAGAAAAATCATACAGCAGGAAAAAAGTACTGAAAATAGAATAAAAAAAATTACACTTTCTGGAGTTACTTATTTGGTTTTTTTTTTACCATTAGCTCTAATTTCTTATTGGCTAGCTCTAACATGTTAATTTAACCCATCCCCATTAATCTGTGTATCACTATAAGGCTGTAGCTTACCAAGTAAAGTTTCAGTGTCTGTCTCCAGTGGGGCTACATAGCTTATCTCTGACTCTGCCTAGCTTTCTCCCAGCATTCAATTTAGTTTTCCCAACCTTGCTCTAGTCTACCCTATCAGCCCAAGCCTGTTTTCTTCATTAATTAACCAATTATATTCACAGCATACAGGGGAATCCCACATCATCTCCCCTTTTCTGTTGAAATAAAAAGGAAGGTTTTTAACTGTAACATAGTAACATATAACAAAATGAGTAACAAGCAAGAATTATAGTTCCAATATTTTTGGCATGTGGACCTAAACCTAAAAGTTAGTAGTTTGTATGACAATGGCCCCTAGATACTTCTCTACTTGAATACTTGATCTGCATTTAGTGGAAGTATTTGGGAAGGATCAGGAGTTATGGAGTTGTAGAGGAGGTGTCATGTGTAGTAGCTTTGAGGTTTCAAAAGCCCATGCTGGCTGTCAGGTTCCCTACCATGATGATCATAGACTCACACTCTGAAACAGTAAGCAAGCCCAAATAAATGCTTTCTTTCATAAGTTGCCTTGGCTGTGGTGTCTTTTCATAGCAATAGAAAAGTGACTAAAAAGTCACAGAACAATATGGAAAAACAGTAAGTTATCTTCACCTGCTTATCCTCATTCTCATACATGTAACACTGGATCTCAGTCATGAAGCATAAACTGGTCATCCACCACATCTGAGTCTTATAATATTTCCAATCCCTCTTCCCCAGTGATCCTTCAGCCTTAGGAGGGGGGATAATATATAATGTCCCATTAAGGGATTACAACTCCTCAGTATATTACTTTCTTCCTCGGAAGAAAGTATGGTTGTTTGTATCATCATCTATCACAAAAAGAAGATTCTCTGATGAGGGTTGAAAGATGCTTTTATCTATGGGTATACAAACAAGTCATTAGAAGTCAGTTTAATGTCATGTTAATATAGTAGAGTTATAGTAGTTAAGTCCTCTTCTGGAGCCTATGATTGACATAACTAGCCACAGGTTCTGAGTACCAGTAGCAGAGAAAACTATTTTATTCTACCCAATAGAAGCAAGATCAGGCTTGGGTAAAGTAATCAAATTGAATTCATTTCATTTATTGCCTCTTTTACTGAAATCTTTAATCTTTTTCTTGTTTAAATCTCAATGAATATTTGTCAAATACCTACTTTTGACAAATGCTCTTAAGAAATGGGTGCTAGGGAATTCAAACAAAGGTAAACTTGTACTTTTAAAAAGTTTGCTAAGATGAGACTTATTTCTCAGACCTACAAAAATACAATCCCGACATTTTGGAGATTGAGATAGGAAGGGTTCCATGAGTCAATAACGGTCAAGGTAAAGAAGGAGAAAGATGAAGGGAAGGAGAAGGAGGGAGCAGTAGAATAGAGGGATAAGGAAATGGAGAGGGTTGCATCCAAATTCTACCTAATTTCTACCATAGATTTTAAAACAATAGAAAACACAAAAAAGAATGAATGGATACATAAATAAAACAGCAAGTAAAGTATTGTGATGCTCTTAGATAGTTGTATGAACTATCACAGGAGCAAATTTCTGGTAAAATATAGCCCAGCATCTGAGTTGAGTACCAGATTCTAACCACTGCAGACCACAGACTGGGAGACAGTGAGTTAAAAATAACACAGTGGGATCTTGCTGTTTATCAAGCAAAAAAAAAATGTCAAGAATCAAAAAAGGAATACATGAATAAGTATTAACCATAGTTTTGGCCTTTAAGCTCTCAAATGACCCAGACTCTGCCTTTGCCTCTGATGCCCAAGAAGACATGCATCGCTGTTGGTTTCACTAAGGTTAACTTGGAAGACAAAGGCTCTATGGTTGAGCTAGTGCACTCTATTGAGACCAATTATAAAGACAGATATGATGAGATCTGCAGTCACTGGGGAAGCAAGGCCCTGGGTCCAAAAATCTGTGGCTCACATTGCCAAGTTGAAAAAGGCAAATGCCAAAGAACTATTCTCCAAATTGTGTCAAATGTACACTGCTGAGTTTTCTGTACAAAAATACAATTTTTAAAATGTCCTTTAAAATAAAGAAGAAACTAGTGAGCCTACAGAAGGCCCCTTACTAATACACACAAAACACACACACACACACACACACACACACACACACACACTACACATACACACATGGAGATACATCAAATCTGGGATAAAGTATAGACAAATGAAGTGCAGGTTTAGATCACCCATTTAGGCAACTCCCCGAGACACTAGTCTCAATGAGAGCATAACAAATGCATGAAATGATGCTTGTACCCATAAATGTGCTTATTAATCTCCCTCTATGTAATGCTTGTGGAGGACATCTCTTTATGAGGTTATATGAACTCCATCTCTACTAGAGAAAATTGAAATCATCATTATTAGAGTTTTATCATTATCTACCTGTGGCTAGTACAAGTCCAATCTAGAAGTAGTATAACTCACAGTAATACAGCATAATGCAAACTTCTCCCTACTTGATCCACCCCAGAATTGAACTCTGAAATACAAATATTATTGAGATGAGTTCATTTTCATAATTAGAAATATGGAAAATATGGCATTGTCCAACCTTATTCAAGTTTCTCATTTAATTTCTGGGCAAAAGATTGCACTCACTTCTACTGATTATTTCGTATTTCCTGTACCATAGATTGTCTCCATGAAGTACTGAATTCTCAAAGACCTATAAAGTAAAATGTACATTCCCAACTACCTTTATAGTAGAATTCTTTTATCTGTGCTTTACTGAGAGCAGATAAGCAATATTCATCTTGACCAGTATTCAATAGAATTCAAATCTCTGAAAAGAGGTATTTGAATGGCTGTGTATCAATTTCAGGTTTTGATTTAAATTTTGGTTTTCTATGAGTTATAATATTAGCATAATATTCAGACCAAGTTTTATATGCTATTTTGTGTGCATAGGATGCTGATATAGTTGTCTCTCTCCCAAAATGACTAAAGTGAAGTACAGTTCAGAAGAGTTGCCATCTTCTTTGAGGGAAAAAAACACATTGATCTTGAAACTCTAAGTAATATATGAGCATGATTTTTAAGAAAGATTTCATAAAGAAGTTGTATCCCTACCCTTTTCCCATACGCTACAGAGAGCTATAAATTATTTGTTATAAATGTGAACAAGTTCTTAAAAAGGCAGAAATCTGGCTGTCACCCCATGATACTTTAATTTACTGTAGCTCATCAGAAAAATTTCTCTTCCAAGCTCTCAAACCCCTATCCCTTATGGAAGAAACAATGATCCCCAGAGTCAGAGTCACCAACCTGATTGTTAATTTTAATCACCAGTTTCACACCAATGCCATTCCTTAAAACCTTATTTTGCATTTTGAATCTTAGTTGTTTACAAGACATGACACAATCATTAACTAAAAGCTATCTCAACAAAGGGAAAAGGAATCTGTAATCTAACAAGCAAATGGTAACTTTTTGTAAACAGAAGGAAGTGACATTACTGACAGAGACAACAGGAAGGAGATTTCTAAATTTTGAAGAGTTCTGTCTTTTTTCATAGGCTACTCTAGGGAAGTGCTAAGAACAGAAAGGCTTGAGGTATAGAAAAGGCATTTAGACATGATGCAATGATCCCTAAATGGATCACAAGCCCAGAAGCAGAGCGTATAAACTCTACCCAAGGGAAGTCTTATTAATTTAATACGTTATTTATGGTTGCTTGATCAGAGACTGATGATGCTCTACAGAAACTCCATTTACTTACTTTTTAAACTTTGGGCATGACCAAAATATCTGAAGAGCAGAAACTGAGGTTAATAAATGTCAATTCATTCAGATAGCCTTAGTAGTGGCTGGCCCGGAGTCTTTCTGAGAAGCCATTGACAATGACACTGGGACTTGTTTCCTCTGCATATACTGGATTTTTGGGATCCAGTCTGTTTGGATACTCACCTTCCTGGACCTGGAGGGAGGGGGGAGGAACTTGAACTTCCCACAGGGAAGGAAACCCTGACTGCCCTTAGGGACAAAGAGGAGGAGGAGAGGGAGGGGGAGGAGTGGGAGGGTGTTGGGAAGAGGGTCGTAAATGGAAACTTTTATAATTTAATAAAATTACTTTCAAAAAAAATGCAGAGGAATCTTGCTTAGTAACTAAAAATCAGAGAAAGGAACCAGAAGTGTAAGCTAGATACTGATATTATTTCTCTCAAATAAGAAGTTGTCTGTATATCAGAAAACACGGAGAAGTATTTTACACACAATTCAATGGGAAAGAATACAGGCTGTTGGCAGGAAGGAATGATCAAGGGGTCTGGGACTGATGGATATGTTTTGTTTGGTGGTTATTGTACTATTATTCTCTTTTATTAGTGTCCATGAAATAGAGCTCAAAAAGAGAAAAATTGCTATATATAATCTAAAAATCTGTAAATAAACATAAAAAATGAAGAACATTTGGACACCTGATTGTAGGAGTAAAGAAACTGAGTGCACTGTTGGCAAGTAAGATTTCTAAACAGTCTGGTTAGTCCTATCGATGTAGGAGCCATCATTGAGAAACCAAAGTTCTCGGGTTGATTCTACTCTACCTTCTATTTAGATCTAGAAATTACATCATCTGCAAAGTACTCTCATTGCACACACATGCATACATACATACAGACACAAACACACAGACACACAGGGATACACATACATAGCTACACACACACATGCACACACACAGACACATACACAGAGATACACACACAGACATACACATGCATACACTCACAGAAATACAGCCATACACAGGAATGTGCTCACACACTCACATACATATATACACCCACATACACTGTAAAACACCTTTGAACAAGTCTCTCTCAGCATTTGCTGTGATCTGATTTAGAATATGATGGCCATGACTATAGGAACTCAAGTCCACTATCATAGACCTGATCAGGCATATTTCCCTGGTACACCCTAAACCTCTCCCAATGCCAAATTTGTACTTCACTTTGGAATTATCATTTTACTGGTGACAGGGTATATCATATGAATAAAACGAAAATGGGGTCTACCATTCTGCTCACACCATAGTATTCTCCCCTCCTCTCTTTACATTCACCTTTAAACTAAACGCAGACAGTCATATATAGACTATTATTGCAACTCAGTGTATGGGGATCTTCTTTTAGTGCCTCAGAGAGATAAGCCTCACTGTACCCAGCCTCCGTTCCCTATTACGGCTAGCTGCCATGTAGGTTAAAAGTGATTCAACCGAGACATTTAAGGAAATCTGAATTTTTGCTAAACTCCAAAGGACCAGAAAATAATAAGTAAGAAAGTAAGGTGCTCCACTGGTCCAGACCTTAGGAATATCATCCGTAACAGGCACTAGCCCTTAAAAGCTTTGGGCAGGTAGAAAGCAGTACATTTGGCTTAACTGAATCCCTAATATCAAGAACAATCTCACACATGCATTTCGAAGATGTTTTGTATTTTTCTGCAAACCCAAAGAAATCTTAAAAGGGTTTGAGAACAGGGTCACAGGAAGCAATGGCCCATGGAAATTTAGCTCATGCTTGTTCACGTACATGACCAAGAAAATGCATGGTGTATCAATTATGAATCTCATTATTAAGAAATTTTAGGCTGTCAAAACCTTAAAAGCCATATTTTCCCCATAACACAGAGACGCATTTTCCTTCACCTTTCTCATAAAGGGCTCCATTAAATAAAAAGGAAATGCTGAATGGCAATTCTAAAGAGAACTGGCAATGCTTTCACTTTCCTGTATGACTTCCCTTAAATCTTTTGCTATATATTCTATTAAAATTGCTGTGTGGTTGCAATTGTAGAACAGACATATCTGTAAACAGGACTTCCTGGGACAAAAACAATATGAAGCAAGAAATGCTTTCAACAGTAGCTTTGATTGATATACGCTTCCAGGTAAATTAGTTGCTTGCTATACTAACTTATTGTATTCATTACACATTCTAAATATCTTTGGCAGGAATGAGAACCCCATGAGTAAGTTTCTATTTGTAAAATGCCCACCTCCCAGACTCATGGTTTGAATACTGAATTCCCATCAAGTAGTTCTATTGGAAAGCTTGTGGAAACTTTCTGAGTCAGGTCCTAGCTGGAGGAAGTATGCCCTTGGTGGGTCCATGGGAGCTAATTTGCTTCCTGCCTCACCCTCGACCTCCCTGGTAGGAACTGTGTTACTGTACCATGGATTTCTCACCAAGATGGAATTGAATCTCTGAACCTATGAGCCAAATAAATTCTTCCTTCTTTGTTTTTATCTGACACAGTGATGACAAACAAACTAGTGGACCATCTAAGGTAGATGGGCTCTCCCTGGGTGGTCTGAGCTTAAGTCACTCATATTATTGTCTTGTGCTCACATATATGGAAAACATATAGGGCCCTTTCACCTCATCTTCACTACACATGGTTACACTGCTAATGTTCAAACTTGAGTGCTTACAAGCTCCAGGAATCACAAATAAATGCCCAAGGTTGGTGGAGTGTGAGGAACGATGCAGAGAGGTGGAGTTTGTGGAAAAGGAGGGGCAGATACCTTCTCCTGAGAAACCAGTTGCATCTAACTTCAACTCACTTGTCTTCACAAGTCTTGAGGTGCCAGTGGCAGTGGGTGACCATTCTTTCTAACAAGAAAAGGAAAGAAAATACATCTTTGTCTGTTTGTGATTGTGACAGCTTCCAATTTATAATATTAACTAAAAGATGCATTAAAATGCAGAGTCAAATGTCATGCTTACTGGGAAAGTTCAAAGGGCTGTCTACTGAGCCCATTTCTTGCTAGATGAACTGACTTTATATGCAAATGTTATATTTCAGTTCAACTAGACCACACTGCACTGTCTTCTGTTAAATACAACAGGATGTTGATGTAAAGTATATTTAACATGAAATTCGTAACTAAATCAGTTGACATTGAATAAAGTAGATTGTCTTCCATAATAGAAATAGACCTTCTTGAGTCAATAGAAGGCCTTAGTAACAAGAGTACCAAAAAAAAATCAGATTGAAACTGCAACATAATTCACCTCAATATAGCCTAAATTTTGTCTTTGTGTTGCCATGGTTTTGGTCTTTAGAGCCAATTTATGAAAATAAGTAAATTTAGATAGATGAATGATAGATGGATAGATACACACATACATAATACATACATAAACACACATATGAAAGATTGCAACAAAGGAACAAAGGATTGTATAGAAGAATGAGGTGACCTCCTACTGGTTCTGATTCACTGGAGAACTCTGTTCAGATACATCAGGATTATCAATACAGTCCTACCATCTGCTTGTGAACTATACAAGATTTCTATTTAGCCCCTCAATTTATGTATCTCTAGCTCCACAACCCAAGTTTTCTATATCTGAATTTTATAGAACCACACGTAGTGAATACGTTTGCACTTGACTTTTCTCCTTTCAAGGTTTAGATTTGGTTCCAAACCAAAGATCCTGGAATATTATTTTTATTCTATTTCCTTCACTCTCATCAGGTCTCTCAGAGCTAAGAACTTAGAAGACGTCCTTTTTTTCTCCCCCTTCCTGGTTTATATGTGCTCCAGCATGACATGTTGAATTATTCATCTGTTGCTCACTGTTAAGCCTTTAGCTCTTATTTTGAGAAAGGAAATGAAGGGGTTTCTCTATTTTCCCTCGTCTACTTTCTTTACCTACTTCTATCCTCATATATGGTATAAATCCTTACTGCCCAGAGTTCCTTTTGGAGGTAACAAAGAAAGGAAAATAATAATTAACAATATCTTTTAAAAGATTTTTAATGAACTATAAATGAACTTTTTTTTTTGGTCGCAACTGATATCAACAAATAATGTGTCAGTAGTTTTATTGTATTAGAAGCTGTCCTAAACTTCTTACATATTTATTTTAATCTTCAATGCACCTTCATCCTCCTTTGTGAAGTATTGTTATCACTCTAATTTTTTGTAAGTTGAGACACAGAAAGGTTTGGAAACTTGCTCAAGCTTAGTAAGTGGTTTCAGTGTCATAGATAATCTTTTACAATTTATTTTGGTAATTTAATTTATTACCTTCTCTAATCCTTCTCCCACATTCCTTTACTCCCTGCTTCTTCAGAACTCATCCCCTTCTTTCTGCCCACAGGTCACTAGCGTGTGTCTGTGCATATATGAACATATTTATTATTCTGTCTCTGTGTATGTGCATTGATCTGTGTGTATTTATGTGTGTGTTTGTCTGTCGGTGTCTATATGTGTGTCTATGTGGGTATATCTATGTGTGTATTTGTCTGTCTGTGTATACTTGCTATGTGTGCATGTGTCTATATGTGTGTGTATCTGTATGTGCATGTTAGCAGATACACAATCTTAACAATTATGTCTGTATATGCGTTGGAGTGTGTGTATGTGTGTGTGTGTGTGTGTACACACACTCTCCTTTAATAGACAGTCTCAAATACTTAGTGCTCATGTATTTCTCAAGTTATATCACACACATTCAAAGCATATACTTTCAGGTAACTTTATGTGCTTTTGCCTGTCTGTCCCATAGAGCCTGTAAATCCATATGGTGAATAAAGGAAGACAAAAGACCTGTAAATACTAAATCTATGTATATACCTTTGGTCTCCAAAATTATCAGTCCAAAACCTATTCATGTGTCTCTTAGAGAAAGGGAAGCTAGCAAGGAGAGCTAAGTGCCACAAAAGAGGAGAAATCCAACCTAGTGTGCACATAATCTGTGGATCATAAACTCTTGGGACCATCTCCCAAAACCCAGGGCTGTCAGAATGAAATGTATTCAGTATATTGTATTGTATGGAGAATGAAAGCCACTCAGCATATGACTGTATCCCTGATGAACTAGAAGTTAGAATCTGAAGAGAAAATGGGTAAGTTATCCATCCTGAGACCAATCACTTCATTTGAAACTTCCTCAGGCTAAAGGTGGAAGAATAGTAGAAAAAGAGAATCTGAAACAGAAAACAGTTTTAAAAGAACTCTGTAGTAAGACTTACATTTAATCATTCGATTTATGCATCTTTAACATTTGAAATATGATATGGCTAGGAATTTCAGTCCAGTCAAAAACAAATCTGAAGAACAAATCTCCAGATATTGTGATAAAGTATATACCATAAATAAAACAATTGATTTAGAAACCACCCATAAGAATAGTATACAATGTTCTTAAGCCACAGCTGTATTAGTTCAGGTTTCTTTAGACATGTTAGGAAAAGAAGAGTTTCTGTGTACCACGCAAAATAAAATAACATCTAAAATGTTAGGGGTAATTCTTCTGGTTGGAAATGTGAGAAAAAAACTATCATCTTCCTATGGTAATAAAAAACCAAGCTTTCATATAGATAATTTAATGAACTCATATGACTGGTGACTAAACTCCCAAGCCTGACCTTATCATTAGTTTTAAAGGTCAAATATTGTGAATTTCATAAGCTGCTGAAGCTATGAAATTTATATTTGAAGAGTTAAAATCAAGCTTTATAGAAGGCAACAAGAAAACAAGTTCCATGCCTCGTTATTCAGTGCACCTCATCAGTTTAAATACCATTTCTCTTTTATTGAATTCTGGGTTTTCTGATGACTTACTTGCCTCTCTACCAGTTACTCCTTTTAATGCCCAGAATTTGTGTTAGTCAAGAGGCCCACCAGGAAGAGCGAACCCTATCTTTTCATTAGTTGATAGAAGAAAAAAGAAACAGGTTTTAACAGACAAAGTACTGCTTTCCCATAGAATGGAACTGTTTTGTTCCCAGACATTTTTTTCTCAGTCTAACCATTTATCATACCTGTAACAAAATATCTGAGGGTCTATAATACCCACAGAAGTTTTTACATATTGGTTCTAGACATGGTTCAAAGACACGGTATTACTTCATCATAGATGTGAAAGCACCAAGGTGGGTGGCTTCACAAGGGTGTACTGGGAGCAGATGTGACCGTGTCACCCAGTCAGATAAGAAAGTGTAGAGAGATTAGGAGAAATTATTCACTGTCTTGTAACAGTCTAATCGCGTGAGAATTAAGTGGGATCACAGAGAACTATATTAGTGACTTTTTAAGAGAGCACCCCACCATACATTAAAAGGCTTCGAACAAAAGAAGCAGTATTCACATGTCTAACTTGAATTTTAAATGCCCATTTTTCTGGATGGCATCCCACTGAAAGCCATCTCTGATCCTTGAAAACCACTGAGCTTCCCACACTATTTGGAACCTGAAATAGCAAATGAAGTCTGGGGTTTTGTACCTCTACCATTTAGATCTTGGGACTGGGAGTACATCTCTGCCGCTTAGAAAGAACGAAGAGAAAGAATAGCCTGATTTCAAATGATGAAATTAATAGTTTAATTTCTTGAAAACTAAGACTTCCAATACTTTGGTTAGGGGTAGAGGCTGGAAGAACAGGTCCCCCCATTTTTCCCTCTCTGTTACACCTTTGATTTAGTGCAGTGCCCCTGCACTACCCATCCGCAGTGACAGCAAAGGGTCTGGGGATTTGATTTTTATTCTCATCTGAGATGCAAGAGTGAAAATAGAAATAGAACCCTTCATTCCCTAAGAAATAACCATTCACCTTAACTAACTTTATCATTATTCCTGGTAGTCTGGCAGTAACTGAATGTAGTGAATTTAAGCTCAACATAAAAAGGATACAGCAATGCTGGCTTCCCAGCACACCAATATTTTTAAATTAATGCAAATGCCTATGTAATCTTGCAGCTCACTCAAAGGTATATAGATAAGTGGAATGGACTTCCCAGATAGACTTACTCTTAGGAGTTGCTTATATTGAGTTGATCATTTTGCTTCCATTTGCTATGGATATTTTGTTTTAATTTCTAGCCATCACAAAGCAGCTTTAGAGAAAACATAGTATATAAATATTGTTCTTAGTTGGAACACAGCTATTGAACTCAGTGCTTTTCACTTATATGAATGCCACCCTGTGAAGGAAATAACTGTTTTAGGAGATATAATTTTTAATATCATGTACGGGATTCAGTTGAGGAAAGCGTGACATCATAAATAAATGTGCATCACAAAAGCAAAACAATGTTCAAAAACACTCATAAGAAAACAAAGAGGTAACTTGTGGGAAATTTTGCTTTCAAGTGATAAGAAAGTTTATGTATTGACTAGATTCTGTCAACTTTATACAAGTTAGGGTCAGTCAAGAGGAGAGAATCTCAACTGAAACAATGTCCACGTTTGATTGGCCTGCAGGCAAGCCTGTGGATAATTCCCATAATTTATAACTGATGTGGAAGGGGCTAATGGTCTTGGGCTGGCTAAGGAAACAAAATGAGCAAGTCAGAGGGAACAAGCCAATAAGCACTCTCGCTCCCTGCTCTAGTCCCTGCCTTCAGGTGCCTGCCTATGGTTCCTACCCTGATTTCCTTTCATGAAGGACTATAAAATGCACTGGGTAATGCTCTGAATTCTGAATCCGGTGACCTGAATTCATATCTTGATGACGAAGAGTCCTGACCAGTCATCCTTATTAACTCAGACAATGAAACCCAATATAAATGGGCTACCTGTGCATGCTTCAGCATTGCTCGGCAGCATGTTTGACTTCTTCCAGGACTGTAAAATATAAGATGAAATAAGCCCTTTGTTCCTCAGGTTTCTTTGGGCCATGATGTTTTATCACAGCAATAGATGACTAAAACATTTAAATCAATATTAAATGATGAATTCAAACCATTTCTTTACTTGCTTAGTCATGAACTTATAATAGTACACTATTGATGGACAAAGGACAGTAGCCAATGATAGGAACCAAGAGCAGCATGGTAGCAGTAGAGATAAAAAAAATGCTTGGCTTCTAGATATATTTAAACATTGAGTACATGTTTACTGATGGCTTATATATGAGATAAAATATAGAAAAGCCAAGGGTAATCCAGAGATTTTTGGACTCAAGTGCCTGAAGAATGGAATTTTTCTTCACGGAAATGTAGAATATTGCAGGAGTGTAGTGGGTAGGGAAATGAGAAGAGCATGTTCACAAACTGCCACCTAACGTTTCAGGGCTTCTCTGCCAGGCACAACAGCTTCGTGAGGATGGTTAGGAGCATGAATGTGTTACTAGCACATCACTTAACTGTTATCAGTAGTGCTAGCAACAAGCACTTCATCCATGCCACCGTTCTTCCACTCACCGACCACTCCTCAGCCCTCATCATGGCTCTACTACCTGCACCAAGGAGGCCAGACTCACGATTATTCACTTGGGAAAAGAAGTCCTATGTCGACAACGCTTTTTCTTACGTGGACAATGCTTGTTCGGAGTTGGCTTCAACAAATACTGTTATCTATAGTAAATGGTGACCAACAAAGGGGAAGCCATTCTTATTATTTTGTCTGGTCATATGCTTGTTCTTTTTAAAGGTGGGTCTAACTGTATAAATCCGACTGGCCTGAAACTCACTATACAGACCACATTGCTCTCCAACTCACAGAAATCCCTGCCTGTGCATCCCAAGAAACTGAACTAAAGGTATATACACACCACATACACACATACACACACACACATACACACACACACACGCATACACATACATACACACACATATTCTTTTTTAATTTAGTAGTTCTTTGACAATTTCATACAATGAATGTGTTTTAATCAAATTCATTTCTTCTCTCAACTCTTTCCAGATCAATAATTCCTTCCCTACTCAACTTTGTATCCTCTCCTTTTGTTTTGTCACACAGCAAATTGAGTTTGTCCTGCATATATATGTGTCTTTTCACTGGACAGTGGTAGACTTACCAGAGGTTACAATCTTTACATTCTTAAAGATAACAAGCGGGTGTGGCCATTCTAATATCTAACAAAATCGACTTCAAACTAAAATCAATCAGAAGAGATGGAGATGGACATTTCATACTCATAACAGGAACAATTCATCAGGAAGAAGTCTCACTCCTGAATATCTATGCCCCTAATATAAAGGCACCCACATATGTAAAAGAAACTCTTCTAGAACTCAAGGCAGTCATCAAACCACACACACTAATAGTAGGAGACTTCAACACTTCTCTCTCACCAATGGACAGGTCAATCAGACAGAAACCTAACAGAGAAATAAGAGAATTATTGGAGGTATTGAATCAAATGGACTTAACAGATATCTATAGAACATTCCACCCAAATAGGAAAGAACATACCTTCTTCTCTGCAGCTCATGGAACCTTCTCGAAAATTGACCACATACTCGGTAACAAAGCAAACTTCCACAGATACAAAAAAATATTAGTAACCACCTGTGTTTTGTCAGATCACCATGGATTAAAGTTAGAATTCAACAACAATGCTGCCCCCAGGAAGTCAACAAACTCATGGAAGTTGAACAGCCAACTACTAAATCACCCTGGGTCAAGGAAGAAATAAAGAAAGAAATTAAAGTCTTCCTGGAATTTAATGAAAATAAAGACACAACATACTCAAACCTATGGGACACTATGAAAGCAGTGCTAAGAGGAAAGTTCATAGCACTAAGTGCCCAATTAAACAAAACAGAGAAAGCACACATTGGAGACTTAACAGCACACTTGAAAGCTCTAGAAAAAAAGAAGCTGATTCACCAAGGAGGAGTAGAAGACTGGAAATAATCAAACTGAGGGCTGAAATCAACAAAATAGAAACACAGAAAACAATCCAAAGAATCAATGAAACAAAAAGCTGATTCTTGGAAAAATCAATAAGATTGAAAAACCCCTATCCAAACTAATCAAACGGTAGAGAGAGAACACTCAAATTATTAAGATCAGAAATGAAAAGGGGGACATAACCACAGACATAGAGGAAATTCAGAGAATCATTAGATCTTACTACGAAAATTTATATGCCACAAAGTTGGAAAAAGTACAAGAAATGGATTGATGTTTAGATAAGTACCATATACCAAAGTTGAACCAAGAACAGGTGAACAATCTAAATAGACCTGTCAGTTGCAAAGAAGTAGAAGCTGTTATCAAAAATCTCCCTACCAAAAAAAAAACCCAGGACCAGATGGTTTCAATGCAGAATTCTACCAGAACTTCCAGGAAGTGCTAATACCTATACTCCTTACTGTATTCCACAATATAGAAACAGAAGAGTCATTGCCAAACTCCTTTTATGAATCTACAGTTACTCTGATACTAAAACCACACAAAGACACAACCAAGAAAGAGAATTACAGGCCAATCTCACTCATGAACATCTCAACAAAATCCTGGCAAACCGAATCCAAGAACACATTAGAAAAATTATCCATTATGATCAAGTAGGCTTCATCCCAGAAATGCAGGGCTGGTTCAACATAGGCAAATCTATCAAAGTAATCCATCATATAAATAGACTGAAAGAAAAAAAACATATGATCATTTCATTGGATGATGAAAAAGTATTTGACAAAATTCACCACCCATTTATGATAAAGGTGTTGAAGAAACTGGGGATACAAGGATCATACCTAAATATAATAAAAGCAATATACAGCAAGCCGACAGCTAACAGCAAATTGAATGGAGAGAAACTCAAAGCCTTTCCACTAAAATCAGGAACATGACAAGGCTGTCCACTCTCTTCATACCTCTTCAATATAGTGTTTGAAGTTCTAGCAATAGCAATAAGACAACATAAGGAGATCAAGGGGATTCAAATTGGAAAGGATGAAGTTAAACTTTTGTTATTTGCTGATGATACGATAGTGTACATACACGACCCCAAAAATTCTACCAAAAAACTCCTACAGCTGATAAACACTTTTAGTAATGTGGCAGGATACAAGATCAACTCCAAAAAGTCGGTTGCCCTCCTATACACAAAGGATAAAGAAGCAGAGAGGGAAATCAGAGGAACATCACCTTTCACGATAGCCACAAATAGCATAAAATATCTAGGGGTTACTCTAACCAAGGAAGTGAAAGACCTATTTGACAAGAACTTTAAGTCTTTGAAGAAAGAAATTGAGGAGGATACCAGAAAATGGAAAGACCTCCCTGCTCTTGGATTGGGAGAATCAACATAGTAAAAATGGCAACTCTACCAAAAGCAATCTATAGATTCAATGCAATCCCCATCAAAATCCCATCAAACTTCTTCACAGACCTTGAGAGAACAATAATCAAGTTTATATGGCAAAACAAAAAACCCAGGATAGCCAAAACAATCTTATATAATAAAGGAACTTCTGGAGGCATTACCATCCCTGATTTCAAACTCTATTACAGAGCTACAGTATTGAAAACAGCTTGGTATTGGCATAAGAACAGAGAAGTCGACCTATGGAATCGAATAGAAGACCCGGATATTAACCCACAAATCTATGAACACCTAATTTTCGACAAGGAAGTTAAAGGTATACAATGGAAGAAGGAAAGCATCTTTAACAAATGGTGCTGGCATAACTGGATGTCAACCTGTAGAAGAATGAAAGTAGATCCATATCTATCACCATGCACAAAAATTAAGTTCAAATGAATTAAAGACATCAACATTAATCTGTCCACTTTGAACCTGATAGAAGAGAAAGTGGGACGTAGTCTACAAGATAAGGCACAGGAGATCACATCATAAGTAGAACCCCAGTAGCACAGACAATAAGAGAAACAATGAAAAAATGGGATCTACTGAAACTGAGAAGCTTCTGTAAAGCAAAGGACACTGTCAGTAAGACCAAAAGGCTACCTTCGGACTGGGAGAAGATCTTCACCAACCCCTCATCAGACAAAGGTCTGATCTCCAAAATATACAAAGAACTCAAGAAACTAGACACTAAAACTCTAATTAACCCAATTAAAAAATGGGGTACTGAACTGAACAGAGAATTCACAACAGATGAACTTCGAATGGCCAGAAGACACTTAAGGTCATGCTCAACCTCCTTAGTGGTCAGGGAAATGCAAATCAAAACAACTTTGAGATACCATCTTACACCTGTCAGAATAGTTAAAGTCAAAAACACCAACGATAGCCTATGCTGGAGAGGGTGTGGAGTGAGGTGAACACTCATCCATTGTTTGTGGGAATGCAAACTTGTGCAGCCACTGTGGAAATCAGTGTGGCGGTTTCTCAGGAAACTGGGAGTCAACCTCCCTCAGGACCCAGCAATTCCACTCTTGGGAATATACCCAAGAGATGCCCTATCATACTACAAAAGTATTTGTTCAACTATGTTCATAGCTGCACTATTTGTAGTAGCCAGAACCTGGAAACAACCTAGGTGCCTCTCAATAGAAGAATGGTTAAAGAAGGTGTGGAACTTATACACATTGGAGTTTTACTCAGCGGTAATAAACAATGACATCTTGAATTTTGCATGCAAATGGATGGAAATTGAAAACGCTTTACTGAGTGAGGTAACCCAGACCCTAAAAGAGGAATATGGTATGTACTCACTCATAAGTGGGTTCTAGCCATAGTTAAAGGTCTTTGAGCCTATAATTCGTGATCCTAGAGAAGCTAAATAAGAAGGTGGATCTGAAGAAAATCATATAGTTATCCTTCTGGATATTAGAAGTAGACAAGATTGCCAGGCAAACTTGGGTGCACGGGGGATGGGGAGTGGAAGCAAGGGGAGATGGTTAGGGAGAGGGAAGATGGGGAGGATTGGGGATGGCTTGGGGAAATGGGAGGGGGAGGGAAGAAGGATGGTTATGGGAGCAGGGAAGTTTATATCTCAACTAAGGGAGCCATTTTAGGGTTTGCAAGAGACTTGATTCTGGTGGGGTTCCCAGGTCCAAGGAGAGGTCCCCAGATTGTTCCCTGGGCAGCAGAGGAGAGGGTGCCTGAACTGGCCTTGGCCCATAACCATACTGATGAATATTTTGCATGTCACCACAGAACCTTCATATGGCGAAGGATGGAGATAGAGACAGAGACACATGTTGGAACACTGGACTTAACTCCCTAGGTCCATATGAGAAGCACAGGGAGGGAAATCGTGAGCAAGGAAAGCAGAACCAGAGGGAACCTTCATCCGACGATGGAAGGAGATAGAGACGGAGACACACATTGGAGCACTAGACTGAGCCCTCAAGGACCAAATGAAGAGCAGAAGGAAGGAGAACATGAAAAAGGAAGTCAGGACCGCGAAAGGTGCGTTCACCCACTGATACAAGGGGACTGATCGAATGAGAGCTCACCAAGGCCAGCTGGACTGGAACTGAACGAGCATGTGATCAAACCGGATTCTCTGAATGTGGCTGACATGGGGGCTGACTGAGAAGCCATTGACAATGGCACTGGGTCTTGTTTCGTCTGCATGGACTGGCTTTTTGGGATCCTGGCCTGTTTGGATGCTCACCTTCCTGGACCTGGAGGGAGTGGGGAGGAACTTGGATTTCCCACAGGGCAGGAAATCCTTACTGCTCTTGGGAATGGTGAGGGAGGAGGAGAGGGAGTGGGGAGCAGGAGTGTATTGGGAGAATAAGAAAAATTTTTAGAATTAAAATTAATAAAAAAAGAAGAATATGGAAAAAAGATAACATCTCCTTCTACCTCTCTCTCTCTCCCTCCCTCCTTCCCTTCATCCCTCCCTCACTCCCAGCAGTGATCAGCTATCAGTTGCCAGTAATTCCTTAGCTGGGAATTGAACTCATGCCCACCTCCCTTCTCCATGTTCCTATTTGGTCTGCATTAGCTTACATAAGTTACATACATGCTGTCACAGCCATGAGTTAATATGTACAACTACCCCACTGTGTTCATAAGGCATCGATTTCTTATAATCATCAACCACTTATGGCTGCTCCACTCTTTCCAAACTATTTTCCTCAAGGATGTCTAACCCTTGAAAATAAGATTGTGGTATAGATGTTTCTTCAGGGTCGAATATTCCACAGTCTATTCTCTATGCCTTGATAAATTGTGGGTCTATGCATTAATCCCTATCTATTGTAAACAGAAACTTTTCTGATGAAAGTTGAGAGGTGCATCAATCTCTGGGTATAAACACAGCAGAAAAACAGTAATTGGTTCTCCACTAGAGATCCATGGTCTGTCTAGTCACACGTTTCTGGCTTGACCATGGGGCAAGCTAGGGTTTCCATCTTCTGGAAAAGCCCTTAAAACCAATCAGAAAGTGGTTGGTTAACCTATGCTTTTATTGCTTTGATCACACCAGTGAGAATATCTTCCCGAGTGGCTCCCAGCATTCACAGCTGGGTGAGACTGATGCTTTCATCCCTCAGCGGCATGCACAACATGTCTCCGCACTGTGAAAGCTAACAAGTAGGAATGAAGACTCTAGGTCAGTACCGGCTAGATTTGCCGCATTGCTCTATAACTCAAGGCAAGTATGTCAGTGTCTTCATTAAGAGTCTCACAATCCAGTTCTTGACAATAACCAATAGGATTGAAAATTGCTTATGATGATTTAGAGTCTATGGGACCTCAATGATCAAGAACTTGAAGATTTTAAAAATTGTGTCGTAGAAGGTACTTGCTTATAAATGGTAAAACAAAATGCAAGCACACACATCAGTGAAGTACACAAATCAGAGGTTAAAATGAAACTACAGAGAAGGTGTAACAGAATTTTTCTCTCTAACTCACACAACAATTTAGGATCAAAACCCAGGTGAAAGATAGCACATACATATGTGACTTTCTAAAATGAGTAAAGTGTTTGCCCACAGCTAGAAATCGACTATGAAGATTAATATGAGGTGGTGAAGCTGATTTATTACGCCTCACAACCATACCACTCAAGTTTCTCACAGCCTCCTCACTGTGTATAAAGAAATAAACAGAAGATGACACACACAGAGAGGAGAAAAACTGAAACGCCATAATAACAAGCTTTGTTTCCTGCAATCAAAAGATCTCTGAGAGAATCACTGATAGAAATCAGGAATGTGGAGTGGAAATGGGGATCTCATTTTGCAACTGATTATCTGTGCATGCAATATATTGACTGAGGCTTCAGGTCTCCACCTCTACACCAAAGCTTCAAGGCTGGAAGCACGCTAGAAATAAAGAATACAGATACAGTGGAGTCTGCCCTTCCACCTGCAGTCAGATAAGGTCGTGTGGTTTTAAAACGGGTCTAATAGACTTTGTGAAAGGTTACAAAGGCAGTAGGTGCTGTCTTAATGCTTTTACTAAGGAGGGGAGGTCGCAGGCTCATCAGTAAGAGGAAATAAGAGATACTGACAAAGAAAAAGAGAGGAGACTGAGTGAGTTACTTTAAACTAAACGCTCACAGGTAATGATCTGTGAAGGCGATGGTTGCTTTAATTCCACCATGATGAGAATGGATCGCGGTGAAACAGCCTGGCAACAGTTTGGGGAAAAGAATGCTGCTATATTTTATTGCTAAGGCAAGGAGATGACTGAGTCAGTAAAGCACTTTCTGCCCAAGCTTGAGGACCTGAGTTTGAATACTCAGTACCCACATCGAAAACTGGACACTATTGCGTGCACTCATAGTCTCAGTACTAGGAAGCAGACACGGGATGATCTCAAGGCTTTCCCTGCCCATTCAGCCAAACAGTGAGCTCATGATTAGGAGCTTGTCTCACAATCTGAAGTGGGGACACAATGGAGAATCCAAACAATGACTCCTATTCTCCACACAGACATGTTCACACACACACACACACACACACACACACACACACACACACACACACCTAAAAACAAAACCGATCTTTAAAATAACAAATATTTTTGTTGAGATGTTAAGACTACATTTATCTGTAGACTGTGATAGAAAACCACAATCCACCTAATGTGGATCCCAGTTCCAGTGGATACATCTGCAAAACACATCTTCACCTAAGGCTCAGGGAACATTAGAAAAGAGGTGTAGAAAGGCTGTAGGAGTCAGAGCATTGGGGATTTTGCTGTGAAATTGTATCTCCTAGAAATATCAGAAGCTACACTCATGAAGTCTCACCAGGATGATTGTCCAAATGCGAGAAGAACAAGGAAGACACTAATGAACAAGCTATACTTGATCAAGAATAGGAGGCCTCAGCCCTCCACAAAGAACTACAGGCAACTGAGTAAACCTAGGGGTGGGAGAGGTGGCCTTTTCCAGGGCAAACGACACCGATTTGTTGTTTAGTGCCCAATGGAAATGTACATACAGATGGTACTATAAAGACCAAACAGGTTATATTGTGGGATATATATCCTATGTGTATACCTATATAGATGCATAATAATTAGTTTTTTTAAAAACTGAGAAATATTGGTCATGAGTTTGAAGGAGAGCTGAGAATTGCATGTAGAAGAGTGTGAAAAGAAGAATGGGAAATGAGAAATACTGTAATTAAATTATAATCTTAAAAATAAAAAAGCAAAGAACATCAATTATTAAACTAGCACTTTATAAATATGCTTGTAAACTTGATTACTCAGTTAAGAAAAATAGAAGCAATATTAGGTAAAAAAAAATTTAGCTTAATTATACAAAACAACTACCAAAATATGAAGAATAATTCACGAAGACTGTACACAAAGGTCAATAATAAATATCTAGTTTGTCCTTAATTCTACTTCCTATTTAGTTTCAATATTTTTCTCTATCTCTGTATAACTGTGTTTCTTATAATCAGAATATTTAAATCACTTTCAAAAAACTCCAAAATTTGGAAATCAAAAGCAGCTCACAACCACATACTCTTGCCGCCGTGTAGAAGAACTGCATGCATTCACAAGCTTATGCTGTGGAATGCAGAAGCCATAACCTTCCATGCTGTGAAATGTATCCCCGTTCAGCAAGGATGCTTTCATTGTGAAGCTGCATTCACAGTCTGTTCCTTTGGCCAGTTCAATGTGTTTCTTTGTAAGATAAATGTTTATCCAAGATTCACTGCTCTTCCAGGTGAGTTTGTAGTGGCCAGCGAGATGTATTCTTGAGAGGCCAGTACCCATATTCCTTTCTGTTTTATTTTGTTGTGACACATGGATTGAATGTTTTCATTAGCTGAACCTGGATCTTTTGCCTCCTAAATGTTTTTCTTTTTCTAGCCCTTCTTGTCACAGTTTATTAAGAGCACATTTTGTTCTGTGAGAATCAGATTCCATCTCCTTGGCTTGATGGGATTTTTGTCTCTTCACCTGAGAATTGTAGATCACAGGATAATTCAGCAAGACTTTAAATCAAGGAATTTAATAAAACTGTTAGGTTGGATACAATTTAAAGGCGCTCTAAAATAGATTAGTCTAAAATATATGCTTTGCCCTGTAGTTCCTACATCCTAGTATAGATAGAAACTATTAGTGTATATATAAGGTGAACCCAGATCTAAAACCTTCATTTTATACATATAGAGATATATATAGACACACACACACACATATATATATATATATACACTTTGAGAATTACAAAAGAGTATCACGAATGAGATATCATATCATGATATCATCTCATCATATCAGGAATGAGAGGGGTGATAAACAGGAAAAGTAGTAAATATCCCCAATTAACTGCCCCTCCTCTCTCTCTCTCTCTCTGTATCTATCTATCTATCTATCTATCTATCTATCTATCTATCTATCTATCTATCTGTGTGTGTATGTGTGTGTGTGTGTAAAAGAGAGACAAAGTAAAAAAATAAACATATTAGACTATACCAAACCTAAAACTAAACAAACTCACATCGTCAGTTTTACTGCTTTGGACATTTTGAGACACACAGAACTATATATGTTCACAAACATTAGATTTAATTACTGCTCACTTCTCTGTCTATTTCTTTTTCCCAAAGAATATAATGCTCATTAAAATGTCCAAAATTTTTCAACAATGAAACAAAAAATAACCACAAGTAAAATTAGAGAAGATTGTGCCACAATTTGTAGACACACACACACACACACACACACACACACAGAGACAGAGAGAGAGAGAGAGAGAGAGAGAGAGAGAGAGAGAGAGAAACAGGAAATATAGTCATTAATTTTTAAAAATGTAACTCCATCTACTATTAATAAAAATAACATCCATATTTTGGGATAAGAAAATTAAGAAGTTGATGTGGTATTCCCACCCATACGCTATGAATATGTTTTATTAGCATTGGTTAATAAAGATGATGCTTTGGTCTTTGGCAGGACAGAATGTAGCTAGGTGGAAAAATTAAATTGAATGCAGGGAGAAAGAAGGCAGAGTCAGGCAGATACCATGTAACTGCTAAAGGAAAAAGATGTCAAAGTCTTACCAGGAGGCCATAGTCTCATGGTGATAAATAGATTAATAGGAATGGGTTAGTTTAAGATAGAAGAGCTAGCTAGAAATATGTCTGAGCCATCAATGTTGTAATTTATATAGCTTCTATGTCATTATTTGGACCTGGGCAACTGGAAAATAGATGTACAGTGTCTGTTTAGAAGACATAAACATAAAATACTAAAATTTCAAACAAAATACATTTAAAGTTAAGTTCTTTGTGCTAGGAAAATGACTTAGTAGGTTGAATCCTTCCTGTGTATGCCTGAGCTTGGGTCCACAACATCACATAAAATGTCAGGTTGGGCATGGTGTCCAGCATCTATAATTTTAGCACTGGGAGGTAGAGACAAGAAGAATTCCAGGCCTTACTGACCAGTGAGTCTGGCTGAAATGATGAACTCCACCTCTAGGGAGAGATCATCAAACCTCTCCCCTCAAGGACCAATATAGAAGAAAAAGCAGAAAGGTTATAAGAGTCAGAGGTGATGAAGAACTCCAAGGAAACAGTGTCTTCCAAGTACAGCAGAACCGATCCACATATGAACTCACAAAGACAGTGATAGTATACACAAAGTTTGCACAGAGTCAAATCAAACAAAACTCCCAACACTGAGAAGAGGGTATGAACAAAATTCGACTTTAGCCAAGAACTTGGCTGTTTGCAACTGATACCTGCTGGGAGAGGGAAAATCTGTTGTTTGCAATGGAGGGCTACTAGGTATATCAACCACATTTGATGGCAGGCCCAGGCCCAGGCCCAGGAGTAGCTTGGCCAACTCAAAAAGGTACTCCGTAGTTAGGAGGAGGGAAGTTGTTTTGTATTTAGTTTTGCTTGTTTGTTTCATTTTACTTTGTTCTTGCTTGTTTTATTGAAGAGAACAAAAGAGAAAAAGGTCATGAGGATGAGTGGATAGGGAGGTAAGTAGGATCTGGAAGGAGTCGGAGGGGGAACATGATGAAAATACTTGTATGAAAAATGCAAGTAGAATAAAATAAGAAATGGGAGGTGTGCAGCAATCAAAGAAGACATCATGATGGTATCTTACAGATACCCATATAGGTAAGTATACACACACACAACCACACACACACACACACACACACACACACACACGTGTATGAGCGCACACATGTAAGTAAAGAAATGAAATAATAAAGTTATAAAAATTCATTTTAAAATGGGAGGAAAGTACAGAATAAGAATCTGTTAACTCCAATGCTAGATGTCAGAACTTATTTTAAATTTTAGAGTTTTCCAGACTTGAATATTTTCACTGATATAAAGATGTGCCTTGTGGTCGGGACTCAAGACTAAACACGAAACTCATTTTTCCACATGCTCATTCCACATGTAGATGGAAGATGATTTTATACCATTTTGTTTTGAGAACACCTGCATTTTTTTTTAATTCTTTCATGAGGTCACATGAAAATTGTCAACTTACACTGCTCTGTAGGTGAAAAAAACATATTTTCTATTTGAATTCAGGCCTTGAGCATAATGTCCATCTTGTATCATGTAAGAAATACTATCTCTGCCCCATAACACTTAAATAATTGTGATCTGTGTTCAATAAGAAAACATTTTCATCTGTGTTTTTTGTTGCTAATTAGTATAACATGTTTGGCTCTAATAACTGATTTCTCCATATTTTAGTTTTAGAATATTATATTACATGTTGGACATTAACTTTCCCAGAGTTTCCCCATTCTCCACCCATCTGTCTGCAGCTCCTCCAAGGCAAGTCATAGGGTGCATTTGCTGTTTATGAAGGACCCCGACAAAGGTGTTCATGGTGTCCTAGTTTCAGAAACTGATGGAGAAACTTTTCTCTAATGTAACTTTTTCTTCAGCAGTTCCAACAGAAAAAATCATGATTAAGAATCATCCTGAATATTGGAGATTATGAATATTTGTCTTACACTATACAAAATAATTCCATGTGGGGCAAGAAAGGAAGAAAACAAGGTTTTGAGTGGGCTGAGTTCAATTGTATCTAAAGTGTTTAAAAGCAGGTACAGTATGAAATATCTCTTTTCTACAGTAAGCTCATTTTACGACTTGATGCAATTATCAAAAACACATTTTAAAAACCTTGACATCCATGCAAAGTTTACGTTTCAGGTAGAGAAAACTTTCCTCACAAAACAACTTAATCATGACAGAACACACATCTATTTAGAGATATTTTTCATAAACTTAGACCTGAACAGTCAAAAGTAACCAGACAAGGAAGCTTGAACATAATAAGGTAGGGCACTGACATCTATTCATTTTCTGTTTCTTGAAATGTTTGTTGTTCAAATTTTCTCATAAATGCAATCCAGTCTATGACTAGAGTATTTTTAGATCAAAATTATATTCTTCAATTTTCTCTTTGATTATAGCTGGTTCCTTTTTTAAGAAGAAACTTGTGTTTCCAATTTTATATTTCTTATTTAAGAAAACTTTTCATTATTCCATATCTACAATGCTGTATTTCTTGAGTCTTTATACAGTTGAGGATAAATGTCTGCAGAGGTTATCTGCCTTTGAATGGTGTAATATTCTTCATGTGGAGTGAAATAGCGTCTAGCAAGACTGTATTAGAAATATCTTTAAAGCCGGCATGAGCTTTTATTAACACATCATAAATTTTAGTTTTGTCTTCCAAAGATTATCTCTGTGTAGTTCACATTAATACACCTGTCTCAGCTTCTATGATTTTTTTACCTTTATAAATAAGTACCTATTAAAGGTTGACCTTCATAAGTTTTCTGGAAACACAGAAAAATGAAGAAAAATAAGCTTAATCACAACATCAGTTTTTCTTAGCATAAAGGATTAGGTTAGTTAACACCATGTATCAATTTATCTAGGTCAGATTAGGCAAATACTGGTTAAATGCTAGTCTAGATGCTACTATGGCATTAATTTTGAGATGAACATAACAGGTTTTTATAATTTGTTATTATGTTTAATTATATATATCTGTGTATATGTCTGTGTGAGTGTGCATAGATGAATGTTGGTGTCTGTGGAAGTTAGAGGTTTCAAAGTCTACAGAGGTCTGGAGTTCAGTCATTTGTGATCAACCCAACATGCTTCTGGAAACCAAATTTTCATCTTCCACAAAAGCAGTATGGTATCTTAACCACTGATCTATCTTTCCTTCCAGCCACTGAATTCTTCTTTTATTTATTATCATTATTATCATCATTATCATAACCACCATTATTATTAATGGTAGTGATGACAGCAGTATTGGAGGTGGTAGTGGTGGCAGTAATGGTGGTGGTGGTGGTGGTGGTGGTGGTGGTGGTAGTGGTTGAAGTGTTTGCTCAAATACAGGTGTTTTTCTCCCACAGCACACACTTGAGGTGTGAGAACAACTGTGAAAATCAGTTTTGTTCGTTCAATGTGTGGGAGCTGTAGATAGAATTCAGGTTTTACAGAGCTTGCTTGGCAATGCTCTCTATGAGTTTATGAATTTGGCCCACTTTCTATTTGCCTCATGTTTCATGTTTACAGTTACAGAAATGAGATCTCAGTTTCTTGCTCAGGTTCCATGTAGCCTTGTCGCCAACACCACCATGGGTTCCTCCTCTGTGACAATAAGCCAAAACAAACTCCTTCTTCCACAGATTGCTCCTAGTAGTGATGTTTTAGCTGAGCAACAGAAAAGGAACTAATAAACCTACTTTTTCAATTTTTCATGAAAGCTATGAGTGTATAAGTATAGTATCAATTGGTAGATCAAAAAGGAATACCATGTTAGAGAAAAAAGTAAAACCAAACAATGTATTTGATAATTGTTTTGAATGAAATCATTGACATTTTAAAAACTACTGTATATTTTCCTTATTTCTTTGTTCACTGTCCATCTTTCCTGCAACTTAAAGCTACAATCTTAACAAATCTATTTTTTTTTGCTCTATTACTTGCTGTAGCCCCTACTATATCAGTGCAAGGTTATTTGAGTAGAAACTAAAATCCTGTAAGGAAAACAAATGAATAATGTCTATTTCACAAGGATATTATGAGATCATGTTTATAAAAAGTAGACAAGGGAAGGAATAAATAATGGATAAAGCCTATTTCACAAAGATATTATGAGGTAATGTTTATTAAAATAGACAAAGAAATTAACATTCATCTTGCTTCCATGTGTGCTAAATATTTTATTCTTATGTTGCCATATTGAATGTACCTGGCAATCAGGGAAAGTGTGCATTAATAGTTTTTAAACTAAGGTAAATAATACTCAGAAATTTGCCTTGCATCACAAGCAAAAATGGGAAAACACAACCTAAGTTCATAGGCTTGTGCTGTCCATGATACACTTCTCTGAAATTATAAAACACCCTGTAAATGCTCTTGTCTCCGATTTTATAGATGTCATTTTCCTTCCCTTTCTTGATAGAATTTTATGTTCTCAATTTTTATTCTTCTGATGACTTTAATAAGTACTCTTGGTTTAATTAGGGATAAAAATCAGATGAAAATTTCTCAATGAAGGGCATTGGACATGAAGTTTATATTTTCATGAACCCCAATTAAGTGAAGGAACTAAATGTTAGAATTTCACTTGCATTAGTGATGTAATTACACCCATTTTCGAATATACTTGCAATCTCTGGAGCATTTTATATAAAAATATGCCTGATAAAAAATACTGACAGTACCTGAATGATTATTAAGTGATTTGTGCTAGAACAAAATTATAGTTCCTAATTCATTACATTGTTTTAACTATCTTTATAAGTTTATGGTTAAATAGCACGAACCTGCTGATTTACCAGAAGGAGTTGCTCCTTTTGCCAACATTCCAGACAGCGCTTCTACAGATCCCAAACTTCTCTATGCTTCTCCTCCTATACACTTGATATTCTATTTTTAAGGCTTACGCACTCTTGGTTTGTTTATTCTCCTCAACTTACATGTATTTCTAATATTTCACCTTTTAAAGACTAGTTAAGATGCTAATTCACACTATCCATTCCACATACACACAATTCATCCAGTCATATGTCATTTTGCAATTTTTCAAAAACAACCTTTATTTAGTATCTGACCTGCTGTATTTTATTATGTCCGATTTGCATTTCTCCTGTCTCAGTGAAAATGTTTTTGAAAACAGCACATTATGTCTTACATTTATTAAGCCAAGAGTATTTTTCAATATGCTTTTAATGCAGTAGTAGCCAAAAGATAGTTAATGAGCACTCACTGAGTGAATGTTCAAGCTTATAATTTATATGCTTAAGAAATTTATAGGCCTAAACAAATTGAAATATTGCTTATTATTTAAATTCTAACTTATAATTCTTTTCAAAAGCATATCTCACAACTGTTATTCTGAGTTTATTAGAATAAGTTATTACTGACACAGTGGTATACTGTAAGAGCTTTCTCCTTTTGAAGCTATACAAGTATCTATTAAGCATATCCTTAAACATTAAGGGGACAGTATTGCAAATTTGAGAAAACAAATCAAATTTTCTCAGTGCTTTACTAGACAGATTGCTCAGTGGTTAGGAATACTGGCTGCTCTTCCAGACACTGTAGGTTTGACTGCCAGCCCCTACATGACAGGTCACAACCATAACTCAAGTTCCAGGAGATACAATGCCCTCTTCTTGCTTCTGATAACACTACACACATGGTGCTTGCGCATACTTGCAGGCAAAACACCTATGCTAATATAAAAATAAATACATCTTTTAAAAGTCTGATGGCTGAGTGATAATCTGCAAGAAGTAGTTCAATAATAAACAGATACTCTGTTACAAGCAAGATCAAGGGGAGTTGTGTTACATCCTAACCTTTATTTAGGTTAATAAAGGCTAACCTAACTAAGCCTTTATTTCAGATATTTTCATTTAAATGTCTTGCAGATAAATTATTAATTACTCTTGCCCTTTCACCTGAGCTTTCAGGAATTTCTATAAAACATGAGATGTCTGCTGGAGATTTTTTAATGAATTTTAATTAAATTTTAGTATTGAAATAACTGGTGAGTTGTTGATTACATTTTAAATAAATGCTGATTGGCCAGTATCAAGGCAGGAAGTATAGGTGGGACAACCAGACAGGAAGTAGAGGTGGGGTATTTAGAACAGGAGTATTCTGGGAAGTAGGAAGCCCATTCCTCCCCAATCCTGCCCAGACACCGAGGAAGGAAGGTATGACCTGCCCAGCCGTAAAAGGTGGCTAAAACAGATAAGAATAATGGGCTAATGTAAGTTATAAGAGTTAATAAGAAGCCTGAGCTAATGGGTCAATCAGTTTATAATTAATATATACCTCTGTGTAGTTTCTTTGGGGGTTACCAGCTTTGGGAACTGGGCAGGACAAAAACCCCAACAAGCAGGCCCCGCATGTTACAGTGAGTAATAATTTAATGAGTTCTATGAAGTGGTACCTAAATGATCACAAGACAAATTAGAAATAAACATCAAAAATATTGACAAGGACAAAAATTTCCAAAAGTACTAGAACATTCTGGCACATCCTAGAAGTCAACCTAACATATGGATTAAAGCTTTTTATTGAAACCTAATCAGCTATGACTCTAAGGTTAGAAATGGAAATGTCTTTGAGTAGAAAATTATAAGAAAGTATGTCAATGTCTCTCTGTCACTTTTGATAAAGTATTTAGCAATATCTAATTTCTGTAATCTTTTATCAGAACATATAGCATATATTAGAATTTAAGTTGTTTAATATTTTGAATTTTCTAAGATATGTCAAAATATTATATATTTTAAAAGCAGAATTTGAGAATTTAAATTGAAAGCTTTCTTTACACGTCTGTTTGACCACTAAATTGTGACTTTAAAATCATTATTTGAACAAGAAAAACAAGAATGTATGCTTGTTTTGTATAAGAGTTCTGTCTTCAAAAGCATTTCCAGAAACCTGAGAGGGCTTTACCCTTATTAGCATTTTCTGCTCTCAAGTAAGACTTGAACTTGGTTCCCAAAACCCACATCCAGCCATTCACAACTGCCTATACTTCCAGCTCCAGCATCTCCATCATGCTCTTCTGGTTTCCATGGGTACCTACACACACACACACACACACACACACACACACACACACACACACATACACACACACACACACACACACACACACACATACACACACACACACACACACACACACACACACACGCTCATACCCATGCACACTGATTTAAAGTCTTTTTTAATGTATCCAATCAAGAATCCTGGGCTCAACACATGTTGGGAGGTGCAGGGAAGGTGTATCTTCCTTTCACAAAGGAAGATTCTGGGAGCAGTAACAGTCAAAGTGAATTGTCCGATATCATGCACACATAAAAACCATCGGTTCTGAAGCTAAAGTCAGTCTTTAGCTTAGTGCACATTTTGTTGTTTTGTTTTATTTTTATATGGTTTGGCTTCGTTTCTGAAACAAAGTCTAGCTGTGTAGCCCAGGTTGGACTCAAAATGAGTTTCTCTTTCTTTCACCTCCCACGTTCTGAGAGTATAGGTGTGCATATCCAGAATCAACTGTTCAATGTCTTTTTTATTGTTTTCTTCTTCCTATTGATAAGGGGCTCAAAGCACAGCTATTGTCAGTAGGATATTAATCAATAAAATTAAAAGGATTTCTCTGGATTATTTTAATAACTTATTATGACTATGACATTCAAAACATTATGGAAATGCTAGCGTAGTATGAAAAATACAAACAGATCCTAACTTCATAAACTTACTGGTGCATTGAAGATATTCATTAAGATGTATTAGGTTCTTTAAAGATACTTTATAGGCACTATAAAAGAGGCAAAATTTAATGAGATATATTATTATCCTGTGTATCACCTGAGAATTATTGCAATGTTACACACACACACACACACACACACCTCCAAACTGTAAACAAAATAGCTGATAACTATAATCAGAACACTAGATCCTTGAGAATTTTATAAATGGGACAAATATCTCTGTTGTGGAGTTCAGGAGATATTTCAAAGCAAAATCAACTTTTGCACTGCAACTTAAGTAAATATAAATCTAAATCATTTGCCATGAAAATTAAAACATAATAAAAATAACTAAGTATATTAAGTATATGTGGGTAGTTAAATAAACTTGATGCACTTACACTGTGGAATGCTATACCAATTAAAGGAGGAATCAATTATCAAAGCATGCAACAAATTATCTTAAGGGCATTATGGTGTGTGAAAAATCAAGTTTTGAAAGATTATGTGTAATGGGATTTCATTTTAAGATACTCCTGAAATAAAAAGAACCTATTAAAGAGTACCAGGTAGTGGAAATGGAATAGAAATATTGGGCATGATTGATAATAAGGGTTAATTATAAAGAATTATATGCATGCATATGCTTGAGATGTTACAGTATTTAAAATGCAGCTCCAATATCGTTCCTCCTAATTTTTCAGCAATAGCAAAAAAGAAAATATTCCATGGGAAGAAAATCAAGGTGACTGAGAATTTTGCACATTACATGATGGTTCCTCATATATTATATTGGACCCAGAAAATCGTACTCTCTGATAAGAAGCTCTCTAGTCACCAGAACTTCAAACACAGTGTGTAAACTGGAATCCTTTGGATGTAAAGCTGACTGATTTGTTTTATGGCCACTTGACCTCCCATGATTTTCTTGAGTATGATGGTGATCCTTGTCTATACTCAGTTGACTGGGTATCCCTAAGAGAATATGCATTATTATAATAATATCTACTAAAATTCACCAAAGAGTAGGAGGTCCTCCAAATAAATGAAAAAAAATATATATCTGTAATGTTGTGGTTGTTTGCACAATGCGTTGTTCCTGAAGAATTTTCTAGAATTAAGTGACCACAGCAGGAAAAGTTTTCCCTCTTTGATTCATTCTAATCCTGCTGAACCTTGAAAAACAGAGAACCGCATTCAAATGTGCTAGATTATCATGCCTACTTTACTCGAACAGATAGATGTCTCTATAAAAGAGACAAAAGAAAATATCCCAGTTTCACTCCAAGAACTCCAAGAACGTTCCCTTTAGACTGACAGGAGCTAATATTCTAAAGAAGAGTTATTTGGTTAAAATATTACTCCTGGTTCATTTTGTTATTCTAGCATCCAGGATATTTCCTTATTTGATAGCTGACATGTCAAAATAAAATGAAAATTTTAATAGTACTTTGCAAGAAATTGCACCTCTGCTAACTAAACTGGCATATACCCTGGCCAAGAAGTGGTAAATAGTAATTATGGATGAGATGTGGAAGAGTAAGGTGCAGTCTGAAAGTCTGAGGGAGATAAACACTCTTCAGCACACAAATAAAACAGAATTCCATTTCTGTTGCAGTGCCATTGAAGACCGATTACCTAACATTCACAAGAAAGGATCTGACTGTCTCTGTCTCCAGTGTCAAAGAAAGCTCAGGGAGAGGGTGTTCCAACCCGGGTCACAAGAGCAAGAGCTTACTGAGTGAAAAACAAAACACTGTACACACTTAAAAAGACAGGGTGTTTGGGATGGAAAATATATCTGGTAGAATGAATGCTAATCTCACCAAATCCCATACAAAGGATAAGAGACTGGGCAAATGTGAGTGATAACAGGAAAAAGTAGATGTAAATACATAACAAAGGACACAGTTGGCCCTGAATTCTCACCCCCAAATCTGATTTTATATACATGATACTAAAACAATTTGTATTGACTATACAAACTGGGTTGGAGCATTTGGGTAGAAGGAGTAGAAGTGCCTAACAATAAGCAGTCTCCTTCAACCCTTTCTGATCATGGTTTTCTTTCATTACAGAGCTGGTGAGATGGCTCAGAGGTCCAGTGTAAGTACCGCTCTTGCACAGGACCTGGATTCTGTTTCCAGACACCCACACAGTGGCTCACAATCATGTCTTTCTTACTCCATTTCCTGGTATCTGATATCCTCTTCTGGCCTCTATAGGAACCAGGCATGTATGTGGTACACATGCATGCATGAAATCAAAACATCCATGCACAAAAAAGAAATAAATGTTTTAAAATTGTTAAGCTTGCATTTATTTTGTGCACAAGTGTTCATGTGTGTAGAGATCAGAGGACAACGGGCAGAAGTTGGTTTTCTTCTTCCACCAAGCAAGTCCTTGGGATTCAACTTACATCATCAGACTCGGCAACAAATGCCTTTATCAAATGAGCCGCCATTCTGGCCCTTATCAGACATTATTATCAATGAAAAGCTGGACTTGCACTCCCCTCCCATACGTATGTGCATTCGGACATATGCACTTTTATATGTCATACTAATGATATCAGCATTTAAAGGGACAACAAATAAAAACAAATTTTACAAATATTTGTCTCGATTTCATCAACAAGGAAACATTCACAAATGCTCCCTAAAGTCCATTGATCATTAAAAAATAATTTTAGGACATTCCAGCATGAAAAAAGAATAAAAGATGCAATTTTTGGCAAGACATAATGAAATCTTACTTAATGAATTGTAATGCATATGTAACATTGTTGAATTAACTTACTTAAGCCTGTCAACCTAACATTACAAGTACAGAAACTTGGGGCCCCAAACAGCAAACAAAGAAGTTTGAAGAAAACATTTAAAAACTTAAAACACAGGTCCTTGGACAACTCCATGTTCCAAGTAGAATTCACGTTGGGTGCAGCAGAGTGTTTCTTCATGAGTGGATAACACAAGCAATGCAATGTACCCTTGGTCAGCGTGGCTGAGGAAGGTCACAGACCTTTCTATAATTAAGTGCCTATTCCAGAGGACTTGCCTAAAGTAACAAAAAATTAATAGTGAAAACGGTAAATAAGCACAATCTGGCCTTTCTTACAAAAATATTTATATTCACTATTTTTGGAGCTAGTGATTATAAATAATTTCCGATTGGTCTTAAGAGATTTGTGCTGATGCCGTCACAATTTACGTATTTAGGAACAATGTAAGACCTACCAATCCATAGCTCTCCTTTCCAACTGAGAAATTCTCGGAGGCAACTTTGCAAAACTCATTCAGCGGTGGGGGAGGGGGAAGCCCATGTTGTTGGGATCCAGTCTCCACTTACAGAAACTTAACCTACAGAAGAAAGAAAATTAATTAAATTTCACAGAAACCTCAGGTCCCTTGTGAAACTGAATCAACACAATGGTTTGCCCTTTGGTTCCATCAAACGTGACTGTAATTAATACTTTGAAGTTGTATTTCAGAATCTCCCAGGAAACAAGTAAAAATTAAAACTCTCCCCTTTCCACTTGCTTGCAGCACTGGCTGTGCCTGACTGCAAAGGTTTGCATTCAGACAGTCTTCAAACCTTTGGGAAAGAGCTAGGTGTGTTTGTATTTATTAATGAGCAAATATCTGTAGGGGAGAGAGAGAAGGACTAAATTGCTATCTTTCTCAACACAAAGTCATTTTTATAAATAAACTTTCTCAAAATCGCACAATGGCTAGGCAAAATTACTTCAGTTGTGGTCTTAATCCCTTAGACTTCCTTACCTTTCCATTCATCTCATCCAAAATTAAACAATCTGATTAACAGGCTCCATCATTAGTGGGGGGACTCTTACCAGGCTTATTCACATGAAGCCATACAAACAATCAAAGGAATCTCAGGACTTCAAGTCCATTAGCATCTCATGTCTCATGCTGTACTCATTAGAGGTCTTTGGCCTTTCATCTCTGGGAAAGGCCATGGTTTTGAGTAACAAAATACTTCATTATGTCTTCTTTTAACATTTGGATTACTGAGCTAATTGAACTTTGATAAATGATACTATTAGTTTTCATTCTATTAAGTAGTTTCTTTATGCTATTATTCCTTTTTCTTTACAACCTTGTACAGACTAGAGAGTGGTAGTAGGACTTCTTTGGGTCCACTTTCAAAAATGTGCCTCATATATTTCAACAAAATTGTGTAAGCAATTTGGTAGACAAATAGTGTATGCAATGAAAAGTATCACAGAAATGCAAATTTCCAGATAGAGTTCAAAATTTTTTTATTATATAGAAAATAATCTGTTATACATATAATTGTATTAGTTATACATACATTTCTATATATAGTTCAAATTCTTTTAGCATTTTGTGAAAGTGTTATGACTTTTGTAGTCCTTTTTTATTAAAGTTTTTTAACTTTTTTATTGATTTTATTGAGCTATATATTTTTCTCTGCTCCCCTTTCTTCTTCTCCCCTCCCCTTTTACCATCTCCCATGATCCCCATGTTCCCAATTTACTCAGGACAAAATCTCCTGATAGAGTTCAAAATTAAGAAATAGATTAGGATGAGAGAGAAAGGAGTTTAACCAATCTGTAGGAAAGCATTTGGTTGTGTCTAAAAAATACTCATTGGCTTTAAGAATGTTCTATCTAAAAACCAGACTACAGTTCACAACCCTAGAGAACCTAGATAGCAAAGAGGACCTTAAGAGAGATATTCATGGATCTACATTGGAAGGAGAAAAAGACAAAATCTTAAGAGTAAATTGGGAACATGAGGACATGGCAGAAGGTAGAAGAGAAGAGTGGAGAAAGGGAGGGGGCTGACAAAAACAAACAGCTCAATAAAAATAATAAAAAATAATGCTCTATCTATTAAAATTCAATATTTTACAAATCACTAACATGTAATATTTAGAAGATATTCAAACTAGGCACTTGTTAGCTCATTGCAGGTACTGACCAATCAAACATACAGTAACAGGGATAGAAGACAGACAGATGGATAGATAGATAGATAGATTAGATAGATAGATAGATAGATAGATAGATAGATAGATAGATAGATAGATAGATAGATAGATAGATAGATAGATAGATAGATAGAGGTAGATAGAGGGTAGATGCATGGACGGACGGACGGGCAGATAGATAGATAGATAGATAGATAGATAGATAGATAGATAGATAGATAGATAGATAGATAGATAGATAGATACATACATACATACATACATACATACATACATACATACAAATATAGATACATAGACAGACACGTGTCTCAAATAATGTTTGAATTCTCTCCACAAAATATACAACATATAACTAATTTTAGGGAATTTGAAATTTTGCAAAGTGGTGTGGGATTTTCCCTCTGTATGTTGTGATTACCATTAATGGATAAAGAAACTGCACAGGACACAGAGCTATACAGGGAAAACTAAATGAAATGCTGGGAGAAAGAAGGGCGGAGTCAGGGAGAAGCCATGGAGCTCTCTCCATGCTGAAACTTTGCTGGTAGGCCACAACCTCATGGTGATGTGCAGATTAATGGAGATGGGTTAAATTAATATGTAAGAGTTAGCCAGTAAGAAGTTAGAGCTAATGGGACAAGCAGTGACTTAATTAATACAGTTTCTGTGTTATTATCTTGAGGCTGAGCTTCCGGGAACCAACAAGTGGCCTCAGTGCAACAGCAAAAAGAAAATGGAATTTAAGGGAAAAAGTATAAAGGAGTCCAGCATAATTTACTATCATAGACTAAATATTTCCTAAGATTCAGTATTTATGTAAAATGCTCTAGATGCTCTCACAGGCCTAAGTGCAATTAAACGTTAGTATTTTTAATTATTGTTTTTGAAATAACAAAAACAGAGAATAGGTAAAATACTATGTCCAATATTATACGACTAAGACTTCAGGGGAAGGAGGAGTTTCAGGACAAATTCCTCAATATGAAGTTCATTGTCTTCAGTTGTTACTGTTACCTCTCTCATATGCTTCACTTTCTCACACATACATGGGTGTACACAAACATACATGCACTCAAATACAGATGTTTCCAAACATCTTCGCGCCCGTTGCACTTCATACTGAAGTTGTTAAAGTTGGTGGCCTTCTCTAAAGTGACTGTTTCGTTGTACTATTTGTCAAATTTCTGATTTGAAGACTTAACATGAACCCATATGTGACAACGAGGTACTATATAAAGCCAAAACAAAACACTATTTGCCTGACCACTTTATTTTAGATAATTATTTAAGAACTATAATTATTTTACTATTTTGTCTGATTGGTTTTTGCCCTGAATTACCTGCCTCACTCAGCCTTTCTTCTTCAGTGTTAGCCTCATCTATCTCTCCATCATCTATCTATCTATCTATCTATCTATCTATCTATCTATCTATCTATCTATCCATCACCTATCTATCCATCATCTATCTATCCATCATCTATCTATCCCTCCATCATCTATCTATCCATCATCTATTTATCATCTATCTATCCATCATCTATTTATCTATTTTCTATCTATCTATCTGTCTATCTATCTACCTATCTATCATCTATCTATCCATCATCTATCATCTATCTATCCATATTCTATCTATTTATCATCTATCTGTCATCTATCTATCCATAATCTATTTATCTATTTTCTATCTATCTATCTATCTGCCATCTATCTATAAATTTATCTATGTTTCTGCCTACCTACCTATACTTTGAGGAATGTTTCTTAGCATTTTAAGTAAAATACCTAAATAATCTTTGAAGAGTATATAATATGCTCTCTAAAACTGCTTCTCCATTTCTTTTAGTGATCAAAATATCTGTATAATAAAGAGTTTACATGTACCATTTTCACGTTACCTCATGGTTCTTTACCGTACTAAATTATCCTCATCTTGTTCTAAAGCTTCTAACTTTAGATTTTATATTTGTCTTATTTCATGAGTTATATATAACAACAGAAGCCTTACTCCTAATAAACTATGTGCTATGTAAACTGAAATGTCATTATTATTCAATGTACTTTCTTGTGGACATTTTGCTTTCAAAACAATTAGGAGTTAAAACCTTAAGAGGAACATAGAAAGTGAGAATAAAAAAAAAAAACAATTGCCACTTTTCTTCATAAGCAGATGTTTTTGTGTTGGTAATTTCCTATGTTCATCCCAGCATCAAGTCATCAAGCATATGAGTAGAGATATGTCAAACATACTTTTATTAACTCTGAGTATTTTAATGTCTACCGAGAATGTTAAAGATGTCCACCTCTCTATAAATAATTGTAGGGATTATAATTCAAGATTCTGTCAATATCTCTGCAAAGTCCATTAAATGACAACAACAGGTTATACAGTAAGTCAGAATCTCTGGAGCAAATTTAGAAATGACTTCACTGTATACTCTGACAAGGCCAGAGGCCAAAGCTCTTCAAAACAGCTTTATAGGAAGATGTCAAACACCAGACAAGAATTACTCTTTTTGTTCACTTAGCATCTCAGCATCCTTCTTATATAGGACACGTTTATACTTTATGAGACTTCACAGCAGAAGAAATATAGTCCCATCTCACAAGTTTGAAAATATAAGATACTCACTTACCTGGCTCCCTTTGAAGCTCAGGATAAATGATAGACCTAAACTCTGACAATCACACACAACAGTGTCAGATTTCTAATCCAGAAGCTAATCGTGCAATAGCCACAGCTTCTTCCACTGACAACATTAACAGCTGCAATAAAGTCAAGACACGAGCAGTGTTCAAATTGGGGCAACTTGTACTCAATGAAAGTAGACACGGTTTCGCCATTAGACCAGAACAGAGGAGAGCATTTATACAAGCCTTGCTTTAAAACACTCGGGCCTTTTGTCTGTTTCACTTAATTTTGTATCTATGCCCAAGATGTTTTTGTTTCTATTGTTTGATGATTCAGACTAGTTCGTCCAAAACTGCTCCTAACTTATAAAAAGATAAATAGTAAGATTTGCACTTTAGCAACGATTCATACCAATTATTGAATTAGAAAAGGAATGTCAAACTTGTTGTTGATTTTTTTGCCCATGACTACTAAGTAATGTTGTATCTGGAAATTATCATTAGAAGACAGAGGCCAGAATTCCAAGGTCTTGTCCTAAGTCAATCTCTGCTGAGGCTTTCATTTTTACTGAGACTTGGACTTAGTCCATCTGTTTCTCTCTTCCAACTCAGTCTATTTTTATGATAAATTAGCTGATGCTAAAATAGTTAGTTCAATATGTGTCCATCTAATGTGTTGCTCACTGGGGAACTGGCTCCTACAGATCACAGGTGGTGAAGTGTAGCCAAGAAAATTTGTTAAACTAGTGTTCAGCTCTGAATCTTGCACCTTGTTACCGCGAGACTCATCTACACGCCATCCTACTTGCTCAGGAGACTGTTTCAGAGCTAATCAGGTTTTTGGATTCAACCAAATGATGCCTAGATCACCCTTTACCTTTTGTTACCCACATTATCCATATCCATTCCTATATTCTAATGACTGTATCTGTCTTTCTCTTCTTACCCACACCTCACACAGACTGAGTCAAGACCATAACTTGACTTTGTGTGATTGACTCTCAAGTGTAGAAACCAACTCTTGTACTGAATAGTCTAACATTTATATTAATAACCCCAATGAGAGCAATGCCAGACCAAAACAATATTAACCATTTTAATAATGGATTTTCACTAACCATTTTATAATTAACAACTTTGAAAAAAATCAAACAGATATAGAAATGCATTATTCTTATAACCATTTAATTAATAATAATGTGGAAAAAAGAAACAATTGCAAAAAAGGCTTGTGCATGCAGGCATCAACATATTAAATAAATATGTTTCAGTGCTATTTATTTTTAATTTTATGCATAACTCTAAAACTTAACCCATTTTTCCATATACCTTAGATAAAGAATTTCCACAATTATAAATTTAGGGTTCAATTTAAAATGCAATTATAACCCAATAGTTGAAAGAATCTAAATATATATCAATTATGTAGATTAATAATTAATATATATAGATTATATATAGTAAAATATAAAATCAGTTTTTATGATCAAAGACTCCGTGGAACTTCATTTAGTCTCCCCCTCTTATTGCATATTTGTCTTCAAGTAGATAATCTCTCCATATTCTAGTTTACTAAAAGTAAAGAGAATATGCATCACAGGTTGACATGAGATTTTAAGGAATGAAACATAGTACCTATTTAAGTCTAGCTAAGCTATAACTGGAGGTTTCTCTCCCACCCACCAGTTCCTAAAAATCTACTCTGAGGCTTAATTTTAATTATAAACTGTTTAGGTTCAGGCACAGGCTTATTACTAACTAGCTTTTACATCTTCAATTAACACTTCTCAATTAATCTATGTATTGGCATATGCCCTATGGCCTACAGGCAATGCTCTAGCATCTTATTTCTCCTGTGACTCCTCGTAGCTACCTCACCCCACCTTCTTCCTCCCTGTGTCTTTGTTTGGATTTCTTGCTTAACTGTACTCTGCCCTACCATGCTCAGAAGAGCTTCTTTATTAATCAATGGTAATAAGAACATATTCACGGCATACAAAGGAACATCTCACATTATTAAGAGGAAATGTACACTGAGTTTTAGTTCCTCTTATAGATGGACACTGATAAAGAATGCTAGCAAAATGCAATGAGTAAGATTCCTTTAAAAATACTTAGATTTAAATAGCAGAACCCATGGGAAACATTAAATCATGTGCTTAAAGTTGAATTGGATAACAATATTTGTATAGAAGAGCCTTCTCCTGCCCAAACCACATGTATATAGTAGATGTCGACAAAATTCATCCCCTGTCTGAAAAGATCTGTTCACATGATAGACTCAAAAGTCCAACTTCAGCTTTCCGCATAAATCCTGTCAGTGTCTATACCATGTATACACTGATACCTACACACATCACTTTTTTATCCTTAAAGTGCTACCAACTGACCAATATTTTACATTTAAGTTCTAATGTTGTATTTCGTGTTCACAAGTCAATTCCTTCTTTCAGAGATTCAGTGGCCAAGAGAACAATTATCTTGTGGAATAAAGTTGTTGTTCTTGTCATTTTCCCACTCCAAGACATATATGCATTCTTTAGCTTACATCAAGGTTAATCTAGAAATCTCTTTATTCAGGCTTAGAACTTCAACACAACAAAGCATTCAGAACTACTATACAAATTCATCATACTAGAACATAGTTATAGATGTTTTTTATCTTAATAGATACCCTGTCATACTAAAAGGAAAGACTGGGTGTCAATAAGTAAATCAAGAGTTAGAAAAGCACCAGGCAGGCAAAGAGAAGATGTCAGGTAATGGGAAGCTTAGAGAATGACAAGGTATAGGAAAATGTTTCATCACCAATCTATGATGTCCTTGTGTTTCTTCACAAAGGACACACAATTTGAAGTATTTATAGTTTTCCTTCAGACTTTGCAAAGCCTGTACTCTAGATAAAATAAGATGAATAAGATAAAGTAATATGTTGTATAACTAGCTATCATCTCTGTCTCATATTTACAAAAAAAAACTCTACTTGTAGAAGGTTGCCAGGAGATATGACACTCTACCTTGTTCTCCTTTGAGGAACTGCAAAATATCCTGCCTATAATTTAGGTATGGTTTCTTACTTTCTGACCAAGTAGTCTTTCATCTGACCCCATTTTTTCTAAATTATGGTATGATAGGACCATGGGCATTGGGAGCTGACACCTATGAGTTCTTTTTCTCTTCACTAACACCTATGGAAATGTGGCAAACTGGTTTATTACCTCCCATCAAAGTGAGGCTTAGGTTATGTTTGACTGCCTGATACAAATCAGGAGCACATTACAAAGGTAGTTGCATTGGAAATAACTGAAGCTTCATATTCTCAAGCTAGACTAAAACTATGAGTTTATCAGAATTGTCCTGGGCTATTCATAGCATTCATTATGTTGAGTAAACACTACTTGGAGGCAGGCATTAATGGCAAGGTACTTTAAGACAGAGTAAAAACATGAATGATGTGTTCCAGAAGCCCAAATATGCTTGAGGATCTCAAATCAAGCTTTTTATGGCTAAAGAATCAAAAGGGGTGTTGATATAGCACTGGGAGTATCTACTACATTCTGTAAGACCATTGGCCTCACAGAAAAAGATAATATATCATAGAACATAGTCTATTTATCAAAAGATTTTAATACCAGCCATCTACTGAAAGAGAAGAGTAAATTAATCCCACCTACCTTCTTGCTTTATGTACTTGTGGTTTCCTTTCTCCTACAACATGACTACACATAACTGTCACTCTTTTGCCTCACATAGCAGAGAATTTGACTAACTTCTAAATCACTGTATTGCCAGGATCTAAGAATATACCTATTGTAAAATAATAATTTGGTATTTGCTAGATAAATGAAAGTATGAGTGGATTCATATATCAAATTACATTGCAACATGTTTCAGCTAAAGGAATACATAACCTTAGTTAACACTATTTAATTAAAAACCACTTATAATTACTGCAAGGTGATACCTGATTTTAAGAATGTGAGGACTATACACTATGTATTCATTTTGTAGCTTCAAACGCCAGACTTATATGCAGTAAACCTTCCTACATTTATCACATTGTTCATCCTAAAAATATGTTTTACATTTATTTCTATGTACAAATGCTTTCAAATACTTTTAAATTTATTATCTTATTTATTTCCCACATATCCCCTCTGAAATAAGAAAGAGTATTATAATTTTTTTCAAATGAAGAGGAACATAATTTTCAAGATGATTGAATGAAACATAGAAAGTGAATTCATGGTGAATCTATAGTCATTTATCCAGCACAGGTATACTGAATGCCCACTACTGATTAATATAAAATTAATTAATTAATTAATTATTAATTAATTAATATATTAATTAATATAAAATTAATATAAAATAATCAGTTTTATTTTAAATTCAAGATATAAAAGCCCAAAAATGTTCTAATGACACGGGGTTCATTTTGGGTGGAAAAGATTATAGAATACATGTTATATGAAAATGGTAAATATTGGAAGCTAAAATTTTATACAGAGATGAGGGTAATGGTGGAGAAAAGGATGAGTATGGGTGAGTTAATCAAAACAAAGATTTGTGAAGAAGTCTTATAAAACTCCATTTGTTTATAAGATAAATATATAAATGTATATTTAAATGTTGAACAGAAGTATATTACATTAGTGAACAATGCTACTACTTCCAAAGAAACCATGGATTATTAACCAAAAATTTCATTGTTAAGTGCAAAAGGCCTCCTTGTGAATTGTTGGTTAGGGATGCCATAGAAGTATCCCAAACAAGCAGACTATTACTATTTATTTTGTTTTCCCACCATAACTAGCTGGTAAGACCTTTATAGCACTTCGGGAATAGGACTTAGAGAAATCAGTCTTGAACTGATCAATAAAATCTCTGACTGGTAGCCAGCGACCATGATGCTAGAAGATGCCATACAGACGGCTGACGGAGAAAGGTATCAGTGGTCCTTCCCAGTGCTGGAAACTGCATGCTACAATAGTAGCTTGATAAGCAAGAAGTGCTAATTGATACAACAGTGGCAAAACAGTTTATGTGGATAACTAATTGTCACTTTGATTGGATTTAAGACTTCCTACATAGGAAAGAATTCAAACTTGGTGCTGTAAACTGGCTCAGAACTCAAAGTTAAGAAGCCATAGGCTCTCAGAGAAAACCTATTGACATTTTGCTAAATGACCATGAGGTCAAATTGACTTCTAAATATTTATATTTGTATCCACAGATTTATTCTGCTTCTGGTCTTAGTAAGAGAAGCTTCTAGTTGTAGTGAGTTATGGTTAATGCAGAGACACATTATGTTCAAAGTACTGAGAGTTAGTGACACTGGGTGCTCAACTGGAAATGAGACATGCATGCCAAATGCTCCTCCCCCATCAAAGATCAGAAAACATCATAGGATGTGGTATGAAAAGAATGTAAAAACTGAAACAAGAGCTGTTGGCCCAACCCAGACCTCTGTGGACACAGAGGGCACCCTCATCCAGACTCCTGGGACTGTGGGGGCCACAGTCAAGCCACTGACCCAACCCAGTCCTGAATTGGTGATGGAGCAGGGGAAGGGATCTAACCTTAATCTGCAGCAGAACTCCATCCTAGTGCCCACCCCACACCACAGGCAACCAAATGCACCAACCAGGAGCCTGTCCAGCACCTATGGTGACAGTTGGTTCTGCACTATGATAATCTCCTTTCAGTGAGAAAACATGGCCCAATCCAGCATCACAGCAACTTGAGTGAGAAATGAAGACCCACGAGCATGCTTGGGGATGCCCATCCTGGTCTCCAAGGAAAGAACACGGAACTCGGACCTACCCAGTACCTGGCAGCATCAGTCAGATGGATACTATTAGAGTGAGCAGAAGTATGGTATGGTAGCTTATGGGAGAGAGAGAGAGAGAGAGAGAGAGAGAGAGAGAGAGAGAGAGAGAGAGAGAGAGAGAGAGAGAGAGAGAGAGAGAGATTGGTTCAGGTCCTATGGACAAAGGTCATAAGAGTGGGACAATCATTGCTCCAAATCTGTTGGAGCAGGTATAGATAAGCCAGCCCCAAAGATGTGAACATGGAAGTGCTGTTCCCATTTCTCATCAGTCTTGTGGCAGTACAGGCAAGGGAAAAGTGTTGGCCCTGCCCATCAATGCCTGGGGCAGTCGAGAGAGCTAACTCTGAGGTCACAAGAACAGGAGGGTTGCCCCTGCCTGTTACCAGCTGTGGTACTCAGGAGAGAAAGCACATCACCAGGCCAATACAATAGAGCCAACCCTGGAAACACAGGTGTGGGTGATCCAGTCTCAAAATTGTAACTATGGCAAAGCTGTCTCTGTTACCCTTCTGTCTTAGGGCAAAACTGACGGGGGAGAAATAACTTTTTCCACACTCCATATCCATCATCACCAACACCAGAGGCAGATGGGAAACCTGACCCTATGGCCATAAGAGTGAGAGAGCCATCCCTGACACCCACCATCTGCAACACTTGCAACAGCAGGCCTTGCACCTCGCCAGGGCAGCACAATAGAGCCAACCCTCTTAGCAGAGACGTGGGAGAGCCAATTCCAAAATGGTGACCATAGGAGAGCATTCCCATTTCCCATCTGGTGAACCAACCCCATAGCTGCCCAGGCCCAGAACCACGTTTATGGCTTGGCTTGCCCCAACATCCACCCATCTATGATTTGCTGGAGCACACAAAGAGACATGAAACATGGACTCAAAGCTGCAGGATCTCCACAACACAGGGTGGCTGTGGGATATTCAGGAAGAGTTCTAGTGGGGCCCCAACATCAATCAGGTAGTGGAAACCAGGATCCTTGAACCAGACCAATGACTCTTTGCAACGAACGCTTGCAAGCAGAGATGTATGGACAAAGGGGGTATGTGGCATGACATTTTGGTTCACACTTCAGCTTCCATTTTCTTTTCTTCTTTTTTTTCTTCTGAATTTTGTTTTGCAAAGAGGCATGATGGGTTAGAGGGCAGATGCAAAAGGATGTGAAATGAATTGGATCTAGATACTTGATGTGAATATTCACAGAGGGAAACTTGAAACGCAGCATAGCTTTAGCACACAAACTCCCAGTAGCTGTGTTTACCTGTACAAGATTTACTCCAAATGGAGCCAATTTAAGACTCCAGCAGAAAGGTACAAAGGGCTCAGAAGGGTCCACCACGAACTGAGAAGCTATTAGCAGTTGGTGGCTGTTGGCGGACAGAGTCACTTCACATTGAGGGTGTGGCCAATGATAGGTTTACCATGCCACAGTGGATGATTGAATAGCACCAAATGTGACTGCACACCCAGATAAAAGACACTCAAAAGTTATATTCAAATAACCAAAGTGTGATTGCGTGTGTGTCTGTGTGTGTCTTGTATGTGTGTATGTGTGTCTGCATGTGTGCGTGTGTGTGTTTGTGTATGTGTTAACAATCATTTAAAATTTACATTTGGTGCGATGTGATGGCCTGCTTGCATAACCAAAAAGGTTTATCAAAGAATTTCAAATAGAATCATGTTATGCCTTTACTGCAGAAGAATTCAAAACTAGAATTTTTTTTATTCTATGCTTGTCACATTTAATGATAATAATCACCTTCGATCCATCAAAGTAATTTCATATCTAAGCTAGAGACAGTTTTCCTCTTAAAATTCTGATAAATTTGTTGTGATACAATTGCATTGACTAAGCAATTAACAAGTAACAGGGCTGAGATTGCAGCCGTGGCATAAACAACAAAGCAATTTAAAGTGACAGAGCTGTCAGGTGAGTGGGTCTCATTTGACAGTCTTACCCACTTTTAATATCTTACTATTTGTGTTCTGGGAGCAATGTAAATGAAGCATGAGAATAAGTGTGTCAAAGTTTTTTTGGGGGCATGCTTATTTGTGTCATAGCTAGTCACTATGCTGAAGAATTTTAAAAGGTCACAATGAAATGGTGCTTACCTTGGCTTGCATTTGTGTGTGTGTGTGTGTGTGTGTGTGTGTGTGTGTGTGTGTACACGATGACATGAACACTGAGGTGCAGGAGCTCACCTGCTTCAAAATGAGCTCTTAGGCTGTGAATGAATGTCATAATCTATGCAAGACTTCTTGAATACTATGGAGTCAACTTTTGTAATAAAAAAGGTTTCAAGCTTGACATTCATACACTGAAAATATGGAGAGCGGTCTCACCCCTTGTGTAGGCTGCACACTGACATGTGTCACGAAACTCATGAGAAAGTGAATGTTTCCTCTCAGGTTGCATTAATATATTCACAGAAAAGTTTACGCTCGCTGCATTGTAGATGTATTGTTTTTTCTCCACTAACCACACATTCCAAGCTGCCCCCCTACACTATCCTCAAGCAACTGCTTTTTCAATGGCAATCCTGGCCAAATTGAAAATAGCTTGAACTCTCCTCCTAAATGAGAACATTAGGAGCATTTTTTTAAGATGGCACTGATATAGAAGTTTGTAAAGTTAAGGAAATTCAAGCACTTTTGTTGCTAAACTTGTATGGGTATTCCCACTGAGTCATTCTCAAAGAGTCTAGAATATATGTATATTATTAATATGGATAATATTGGTGCCTTTCACTTCATAATAGCAGGATCCAATAGATAGCAGGTGCCTCAACTATAATTTGATTTAACCAAATCCCTCCTACTGAACTCTTAATTTTAAGAAACAGTTAATAAGTGACTTACGCATTTTGAAATTATTAAAAAACAGCACCAGATAAAAATGCAAAACCATCTTTTCACTCTGACTGGGAAGCTGTTTATCCCTTAGTGTGGAAGGAAAACCACACGAATTGTAAGTCTCATGGTTGATAAGTTTTGGGAAACAGTGATCTTAATGACTACACTTGCATAATGGAACAGTATTGGGCCACTTCTTTAGTGGTAGATCTTTTGTTTCTGTGACTTCATAGACACAAGTTATTAAATATCTAGACTTTGCAGATAAAGTGATTTAGAAGAAAATAGCTATTATTTTTGAAGAAATTTATTTAGATGTCTCTCAAGACATTAGAATCATTCTCCATGTTTTTTTCCATGAAGTACATTTTCAAAATGTTTTTTCATTCTCTTCAATATAAACAAAATTATAATGGAACTGATATCCTTGCTTCATTAAAACTGAACTAAAATGAAACTGTGGAGATAAGTGGAAAAAACTGTTTTTTACAAACAGAATAAACAGAATGTTGGTCATTGCAACGTATCAACCACTCTGAGAAAAATGTCAGTTGTTTTTCTTATCCAAGCAGATCCTGAGCCTAGCAATGAGTAAGAGTGTGATCCAACAAGCAGAATCCCAAGTACAGGTTTTCAGTGCAAACCGTGAACAAAAGCCTCAGGACCTTCATGCAAGCCCAGAACCTAATAAGAAAGCTATAAATCACCTATTCTCCTCCCAAGACCAATCCAGATTGTAAAAGAAGCCAGCTGAGACAGGCAAGGGTGTTTACTGACATTCTGGACATCTTGAATAACTAGATGATCTTTTAGAATTCTCTCTCCCATGCTTATGGAAGAATGAACAAGTTTAGAGAAACTTCCATAAGCAATCAACAAAATGTTATTTATAAACAAGGACCACAAGCACACTTAAATTTTGAAATCTCCCTTAATGCTTCCATGACTATCTTGCTTTTGTCACAGTCTAGGCGAATTAATACATAAAAGAATGATCCAAAGTATTTATATATCCAGAAAATAAATAAAGGAATCTCCACTGTCTGACTAGAAGTTTTATTTATGAATTCTTCTTCAATATTCATAGGCATATTTGATATGGAAATGTAGGAAGAAAGAAAGTGAAGTCAAGCAGACACCATGTAGCTGCTGAAGGAGAAAGATGCCAGAGCCTTACAGGTAGGCCACAGCCTCGTGGTGATACATAGATTAAAAGAAATGGGTTAGTTTAAGTTATATGTGCTAGGTAGGAATATGCCTAAGCCATTGGCCAAGCAGCGCTGTTATTAATACAGTCTCTGTGTGATTATTTGATTCTGGGAGGCTGGGAAATGAAGGTGCAGTCTCCTTTTACACATGATAAGAATTGTCTATCCAAGTGCGTTGTTTTGTACTGAGTACCATATTCCAAGGAGAGCTTTAAGAATGTCATTTACTACAATAGCTCAATTTGATTCATATGAGTTATTTTCTTGTAATGAATCTCCCTGATGCTTCTATGGCTATTGTAAGGACTATGTTTGTGATTCTATAGTGGCCAAATGAAGCGTTCTCAGTGGCAGTAGGTGTGGTTACTGCAATTCTGCTTAAAAGATGAGGATGATGCCTTGTGGGTAGGAGACTATAATCAGTGCCTATATAAACAGGCTTTAGCAAGTACATTCTAATCAATGAAAGTCAGGAATGAATTCAAGCAAGGAGCTGAATAATAGAAAGCAGCCCCTTTTTTGAAGAAAGCAATTGAGAATCTCAAACACCATGACTTGGCCCCAAATCCTTGCTGTCAATCAAGAGGCATTGACACTAATTCTTCAACGTTATCAACAAGTTTGGGAGTTTTGGTGGTTTAAATGAGAAACGTCCCCCAAAGGATCTGACATTTGAATATTTAGTCTCTAGTTGATAATCTGCTTGGGGGTGTTTAAGAGAAATAGACTTGCTTGAAGAAAGTATGTCACTGGGTTGGTATTTGAGAGCTTAACACTTTGCCCTACATTCAGGTACTTTTTATATTTGTGGTTGGGGTTGAAGGTGTGAGCATTCAACTTCCTGCTCCAGCTTAAATGCCTGATACTTGTTGCCATCCTCTCTGTGCCATTGTGGATGCTAACCCTTTGGAATCATAAGCCTAAACAAGCTCTTTCTTCTGTGAGTTTGTCATGGTAATGTGCTTTATCACAGCAACAGAAAAGTAATGAATGCATTAGCATAAAGTGGAAAAATAGTTCTTCAGAATAATTCTTAAAATAAAAACTATTAGCAAAGACCACAGAATTCTCAAGTCAAGCAGCAAAAAAGCAAACAGTATCTTGGTGTCTTGTTGTACTCATTGTTATGCCTCAATGATTTTCAATAAAGATCTCTGGAGAACATGTGATAGTGTTGTCTGGAAATAATGTTTTGTTATCAGAACTGAAAAGATCCCACTGATGTCTAATGAGAATAAATTAGACTAACAATGTGCTGAGCATCCTGCAATGCACAGGACAGTCTGACCACAAACCACTATCTATCCCGAAGTATTTGTAGTGCCACTATTGTGATGCTCTGCTCTTGGAATGTTATAGTAAGCCCAGTTGGTCAAATTCTTGATTACTTGGATGAAGTCTCCATGACAATCAACTTACAGGAAGGAAAGGCTATTTGAGTCCAGAGTTTGGAAGTTTCTGTTCCTGATCAGTTGGCTCGTTGTGTTTATAGCATGAGGGAAGGCAATACGTCATTATGAAGAGTCTATCAAAGAGAAAGGTAGAAAGGGATGAAAAAGATAGGCTCAGATTACAATACTAACCTCAAGGGCTTGTTCTCAATAACATAATTCCTTTCCTCTAGACCCCACCTTCTAATCATTTCACTATCTTCTAATAGTAAAATGGGTTAGGGATGAAGCTTTTTAACAAATAAGCCTTTAGAAGTACTTTCCAAGATATAGGAGTATGTAAGACAAATAACTTCATGAATATGCATATATTTACATAGTTACATATATTTATGCAAAGATATTAATGTTTGGCTCAATTTAAAAGCTAGGGAAATTAACAATGATTGGTTTATTCTGACCAAATGCTCTGTACTTTATACCATGTTTTATGAGGCAAACTCAGGCACGTTCATCGTATAGGATCCCTTTATCTCTAACTGGTTAACCACCTTTCCAGGTCATTAAAGTAACATCCTTAAGAAATTTTATCCCAACACTTCACAACAGAAAGCACTTTTAGATAGTCTTCTAATCTCTTAGGTTATTAGAATCAAGCCTGTCACCCCAATTAAAGCTTCTGTGTCTTTATATGTGGCCTACGATTGTTAGTTAAATACATATAAACTACAAATATTTATGGAGTCGTTCTTAACATCAAAGGATTCCTCCCACTTATTGTCATCCTTTACCTTGATTCTATTACAAGTGCCTAGAAAGAAATATGAAGTCACACAACAGGCCTTCTAACATTTCTGTCAATGTTTGTTACTAGGGGCTGCCCAGCTTCTGTAGATGCATTATAATACAACCCCAACACCTAAGCCTCGGGGAATATCACAGAAAGGGCAAAAAAATTGTATGAGCCACATGAGAAGGATATCTTCTGAAAGATAATGCCTCCTGGAATGACAGAAAAACTATAAAATGGCTCTCTAAATAAGACGTGAACAATGACAACACTAACAGACACACTAAGATGTAACTGGAAATTTCACAGGGCTCCCACCCCTAAACAAAGTACTATAAGCAATTAGCAACTGCTGAGAGATAGAAAATTATTCCTCCCCTGGTATGTGTCCCCTAGTTAATAACTAATGCTTTGTAGTCAACCCTGAAAACATTTACTAACAGGCCATACTATAAGGACTCAGCAGGTTATATTTATATATTTATGCAAATGTATACAAATGTATTCAACAATATTAATTAAAAAGAGGCCATGAATCTGAAAGGGAGCAAGGGAGGTCAGGAAAGGACAGAAGAAAAGAAAGGAAAGGGAGAAATAATGTAATTATATCTTAATTAAAATAAAAATATAAAAAATGCTTCTGAGCATAGTGGCATCATATCACTCAAGAAGTGGAAGGAGGAACACCAGGAGCTCATGGCCAACCTTGACCACATAAAAGTCTGTTTCAAAGAAAAAGAAAAAAACTAAAAGAAATAATGACAATTTGTGTGTGTATGTATAAATTTATGTATAGAAAAGCCATAGTCCTTTCTGCTAGTCACTATTCATTAAAAAATCTTCATTTGAAAATAAGAATTACAAAAATGATCAAATGGAAGCCCAGGTGACATCCATTTAATTTGAAATGCAATAAAATTCTCATCCATTTCTTTTACCAACTTCCTATGAATAGATGATGGATGAAACTTCATTTATAAACGGATTGATGAAGATAGATCATTATATAGGAAGGTAGATATAGTATATTTAATGGATTGTTTTTATATTTATGAAAGGCATGAACGTGTTATATATATTGCATACAGTGAATGATGCAACAGGACCATGAAAGAATATTGACTGCTCTAAGATATTGCAGAAAATCGAATGACAGAAAATTTCATCATTGCAATAAAGGGAGACTTGATTGTACTGGGTCTAACCACATTTCTAAACAGTGAAACAGAGGACAAACTCTAAGCATCAAGTGTTCAAATTCTGGGACCACATGAGAACTGGGTGCATTACCAAATCATTTTGCTGCAATATGACTTAATTTCATTACCCATAAAGAGGGATTAATTATAATTCCAGCCTCCTAGGATTATTTAAGAATCCAATGACTGCATGTGTTTAAAGGCTTAGAAAAGTGACTGACATAAAGTTGATCTAAATAAGCGTGTGCATGGGTGAGGGAACATGATTTCACTGCAGCAAGTGGGACAGGGGGAATAATTGAAAAGGAGAGATTTGTCATAAATTTAATTCAATTCAAGTTTTTAAAATGAAGAGAATTAATACTAAAAGTTAAAAAGTTGTGTAGTATAGACGCATTTTAGGTAAGTAGCAACCAGATTGAGAAGACACTAAAAGTAATCTTCATTGCCAATTTGGCTGGATTTAGGCATACCTAGGAAACACACCTCTGGACATGTGTGGGGTCTTTTCTATGGATTAATGAAGAGGGCAAGATATGCCCTGAACATGCATTACCACTCTATGAGCAAGGAGTTTGCAGGCCAAATAAAAGAGGAAAGGTGAAAAAAAAAGGAGAATGTCAGAATTCTTCTCTCTCATCTTTCTGATCTGTCAAGATTTGAGAAAGAATCCCCACTCTGCAACATAGCTAAAAGCTGTGCCTGCCAGCAAGCCTTCCCTAGCACAATGGTCTTGCTGTGAATCAAAAGAAGCCCTGCCTCTAGCAGTTGCTTTGTTGCATCACAGAGGTGAGGCAAGTAACTAATACAAAAGCTTTCTTTCTTTGTTCACCAATATGTATTCTAAATCCAGAGAACTAATTAAAGACACAGTAAAGGAAATATGGAGAATAAAGATATTCTAAGAGGGATATTCACAGAGGAATGACTCATGGGCAATATGGAAATATGATCTGACAAAGATCTCATAAGAAGGAATGGAAAGATGGACCAGCAGTAAAGGACATGTTCTGCTTATAGCAGAGAACTGAATCCAGTTTTCAACACTCACACTGGGTGGCTCACAACTACCTGTGGGTTTGAGCTCCCAATGAACTAAAGACTTCCTCTGGCTTCTATATGCATCTGTACTTACACACATAAACCCATCTCTCCACTCATTTTCTACCCACATGTGTACACCTATTTTTAACAGTAAAATATTTTTTAAAGAAAATATGTCTTGAAAAGCACAGAAATTTTCATCAAATATCTGAATGTAGAGGGATTTGAATATGCCTGTATCACCCAACTGAGTACAATTTTGAGGCAAAATTACAGGGAAACTAAACCCAGATTATTTTATTGCTTTAAATTTTCTTCAAAAGCATTTCAGAAATAAGTTATTCTCTTAAAAATGTAACATTTTGGGGTTGGGGAGATTGCTCATTGGTTAAAGTGCTTGCTGTATAAGAATAAAGATGGATGGGAGTTTGGGTCTGGGTTACCTACATTAAAATCCGCCAATCTCCTTGCACTGCGGTGCAGCTATGAGTGTGGGAAAGGAAGGGAGAGCACATGTTTCTTTTTTTCTCCCCTCCTTTCCTCCATAAGAAGTGGGATAGAACAATACCCTTGGATAAACACTCACCACCTCTCTTTCTCCTGGATATAGGTTAAGCAGGTGTCCTGGGGTGGACTCACTCTCTTTCTCCTGAATGTAGGTCGACCAGATATTCCAACTAGAAGACACTGCAGAAAATGTGAGTAATTGTAGTGTTAGGAAGACGAGACAGGAAAGTCCTGAAGACCTGGTAGCCAGTGAGTCTAGCCAAAAAAGTGAAAGGTTCAGTGAAAGACTGTCTCAAAAATAAGGTGACTGAAGGTGGCTAAACTGGTAGGAGAAATATTAGGAAGGCTATAATAATCACGATACATGTTTTACATGTATGAAACTGTTAAAGAATAAACCCAATAGAAGTTAAATGATCAGTGACCTCATAGTGGATTAAAAATAGTAAGACTGAGAAGTGATCGAGAACATTCTGCTATTAGCCTGTCACATCTACATGTGTGAGCATGAGTGAGCATACTCACATTAATATACATACCAATTCACCACACAAAAATTAATTAACTTACACACATACACACAGGGTTGTTGTTCTGAGGAATTCTTCAGTAATAGTGCTGTCAGAGATAAAGCTGACATATCTAAGTCTTGGTAATAGAATCAAAAAGCTGTAGTAATAGAAAAAAATGGTTCAAAGAATGGCAAGAATGTCTTAGGGTAGAAGTACCCCAACCCACAGCCAGAAGTGAAATGACCAAGGTAAGAGAGAATCCAAAAACAGAGTCACAGTCTAAAGAAGCAGTGAAACTGGTAGTGAGGTCACCACTTCCAGTGATGACAATTTGTAGACAAATCTACAGAAGAATACTAAAGAGAAGGACAAGATACTGAGTACTTACCACAAACACATCCTTCCTATGGAAGCCATCTTCTGTTCACAGACTCTGCTAAGCCTTCTGTAATATCATTCTTCTTAGTATTATATGCAGGTTTTGCTTTTCATTTACCATTGTCTGAAATTATTTTATTTACCTGTATTTAACTGTATTTTCTGCCTTCTCTTAAAATGTAAGAATGGTAAGAGCAGAGACCATTCTGTTTCCTATTTGTAGGCATGGAGCAAACACCAAATGTGCAGTGCCCATGTTCAGTAAACACCCAAGACACACATGAACAGATGTTCAGATTCATCAACCAAGACCCAGGTCAGCCAGAAGCCATGGAGTTCACTGAGAAAGCAAACTGTTAGTTTTTCCAGAAATAAATCTAGAGTTAATGAGTGACCATATGGTTTACATATTGCGACCTTAGTAATTTGACGGATAAGTAATCCATCACAGAAAATTAGAAATATTTGGAGAAATTGACAGTGAAAATGCCTAAGGCCATTTTAAACACTAAATGAATCTATGTGATAGACTACATAGGTGGCTTTCAATGGATTACACCATAAAAACAGCAACAGACTCAGCTAAGTATATTGAATATCAACATTAAGCCTTTTCTTCAAACCTCACCAATCCGTCAAGCATGAAGTTAACAAGCCACGTTTATACTCCTACCCAGGTTCTTATAAAGCGTGCTAATGTTTGAGAGTTACTGGACTCGATGATTTTTCAAGTGTTCTCTTTCCATAATTCCCCAAGCAACAAACATCTCAGAATTCAGCTTCAACTGGCAGAAGAAACTCCATACCTTGATGTAAAGTGTGTGCACAGTCCCTGAAATCTGAAAACAACAAAAGTAACTAGAATAATGCCTTAGCATTTCAATAGTTTGTTATAACTTTTTAAAAAATCTTTAGGGTGATGCTAGGTTTAACACCAAATTTCTTCCTTCATACCTTCTCAGAACCTTAACCCTGGAAACCATTACTAAAGAAGCCAGTGATATTCTGCAGTGTTGTCCATACACACTTGATTTAAAAAATGTCTATCTGTTTCTCTTCTCAGCATGAATCAGAGAAGTTTCTCTCTTTGAACTGAACAGGGGTAAAAATGTGAAAATTCACTCCTATTTAAGGCGGTGAGAACACATGACAATTGAGTGCTGAGGCCTAGACAAGACATTTATGCCATTTCCTCTACAGTTCAGGGGACACTTGGGGAGAAGAGGCAGAAAAATATGAAAACCAGAATGTAGGGAGAAGGAATGTTATGTCCTTTCCCATGCATAGTGCAGCCTTTACAATTAGGAGCTCACAGTAGCATCTGCACTCAGCCTGCATTAAGATTGACCTAGTCAACAGTCAGTCATTGATAAGAGCAGCTCTTTTAGCCCTATTCTCCCTACTGAGTAGAGCAAACCCACAGATTTTGTAAAAGAAGTTATGTCTTATTTTGGGTTCTTATTGCTGTGAAGAGACCACAGCAACTCCTATAAATTAGAAAAAAAGAAAAGAAAAGCATTTAATTGTGGTGGCAGTTTACAGTTTCAGAGGTTCCATCCATTATCATCATGGCGGAGAGCATGGCAGCATGCAGATAGGCGTGCTGATGGAGCTGAGAGTCCTTACATCTTCGTAGGCAGGCAACAGGAAGTCAAGTGTCTGTCATACTGAAAGAAGTTTGAGAAAAGAGACCTCAAAGCCCTCCTCCACATTGACCCACTTCCTCTAACAAAACCACACCCCACACCGACTTCAACAAGGCCACACCTCTTAATAGTGCCACTCCCTTTGGGAACATTTTCTTCCAACCCACCACAGACTATATTTTCTTTTTATTTTACTTTGTACTCACCAGGTAAACTAACCAGGATTCAAGGTATAGTTCCAAACCCATGATTACAGATATGGTCCTGGATAAATGCAGTGTGTCATGAAACTAAACAAAAATGGCAGGAATGTGGGAAAAGAATTCATAGATAGTGGAGTGGGTTACAACAGGAGTGAGAGGAGAATTGGAAAAGATACAGAGGAGGAGTTGTAATTTGGTAAATATATCTATGAATTGTCAAAGAACAAAATTAATAATGAAAAGTCAAAGATAAAAATAAGAAGTTCCACTTCTACAATGAATCTTTTTATAAAGGTTTTGCTGAAATAATCTATAAAACATGAGTACCAAAATAATAATAATAATAATAATAATAAGTTTGAAAGACCTGCTGACAGAATCCAAGAGTTGAATTTCTTTTCTATGACTCACAATGGGTCTAGGGTTGTTATTTCTGGGATTAAACACCAACATCAAGTTTGAAAAGAAAGGTTTATGACATTAATGGTCATCGAAGAAAGTTAGTACAAAACTAAAACACAGCAGGAATTTGCAGGCAGGAGCTGATGTAGAAGTCATGGAGGGGTGATGCTTACTGGTTTGTTCCTCTTGGCTTGCTCATGGTGCTTATGGGACCTTGAACCACCAATTCAGGCATGTCCTCACCCACAGTTGGCTGGGAACTCTCCAATTTATCACTAAATAAGAAACTGTCCTACAGGCTGGTCTGGTTGCCACACAAAACTTCTGAAGACATTTTCTCAGTTGAGGTTCCATCTTCTCCGATGACTATAGCTTGTGTCAAGTTGACATAATACTAGCCATCAGATTATTTAAATATTTTCTTTAAATTTTGGATATATGGGAATAAATCATAAATATTTAATTTAATTTATTGGGAATAAAGCTCCTATACAATATATTCTGATCATGGTTTCCCTTCGCCCAACTCCTTTCAAACCCTTCTTACCTTCCTATTCCTTCTAATTTCTTACCTACTTTATCTTTCTTTTTGGAAAACAGTCAAATAAAAAGCAAACAAATCAAAATTAATAAATAATGATAAAATAATAATGAGAACAACAAAAGGTAAATACAAAAAGCACCAAAAATTAAAATATTAAATAAAAATATAAACAAAAGAGCAGTAAGACAAAAAATTCCAAGCAAGGCAATAAAAGATCAAAAGTCTAAAATAAAGCCACTAAGTTCATTTGGTATTGGCATCTCCTGCTGGACATGTGCCCTGACCTAAAGTATGGACAATATCCCCAGTGAAATTCCAGTGGAAAAAATATAATTTTTCTTTGCAAGGGGACCCCAGTTGGAGATAGCTTCTTGGCTAGGTGTAGGGAGCTCATGTTCACTTTGCCCTCTCAGCACTGAGACACCATCTGGCTTAGAACTGTCTTGTGCTGCCACTGTCTCTGTGAGTTAATATGTGCATTGGTCTTATTTTATCTGAAAGGCACTGTTTTCTTAGTGTCCTCCATCTCCACTGGCTCTTACACTCTTTCACCCTCTTCTACATAACAAGATGTTCCCATCTAATGGTGAGATTTTGTTCCTTCAACATCAAACGGAATGGATGTTTTGTTGTTGTTGTTGTTTGTTTTGTTTTGCTTTTAGAAAAAATATATATTCTAACACTGGAGATGTGAAAAGCAGACATGTCTACAATTCTGGAAGTGTTTACTGTATTTGACCCTCATCTTCATTCCACATTTTGGAAAATATGTATAAGTGAAAAAAGAGGAAGTTTATTCTTCTCCTTAGATTAAGAAGCTTGTACTTGGCTATGATTCATTAAAAAGTATTACCTGGATGAGGAGTTTGAAAATGGACATTCATTGAGAACATGAAAATATGTATATGAGTTATAATGTTGTTAGAAACTTTTCAATTAATTTGTTTAATCACTAGAAATTTTCATTTTGAATCAGAAGGAACAATATGAAGTGCTGAACAAAAAAATAATGATCTGTATACATAATGCTCATTAAAATACAGGAATTTTTCAGCACTGTCTGACCAAGAGTACCTTCTAAGCTCTATTCAAGCAGACACCAGGAATTTTGTGGTTTCTATAAAGCACACCAAGGGATATTAATGAATGTTAATTAATCAAAGCAATATTTAGTTCCATTTTCAATTAACTCCTGCAATGAATGTTTGTAAGAAAGAATATGAATGTTTGAAGACAAGTCTATTAGTTATTTAGGTATTACTTATTTATGCCTGGACTACATCTAAAAATAATTGACTCAAACCACGATGCAAGTAATCAATAGAGGAAAACAATTTTCAAATGCACAGGAAAAAGGGCAGAACATATGTAAGGAAAGGGAAATGAGAGTAATTATAGAATAAAAGCCAAGCTGAAGGAGTTATCACACATACACACACACACACACACACACACACACACACACACACAAGTTTATCATTGAATTTCCTTGACTAACACAGCAATTGGCAATTGACAAAGTTACTCAAAACCCTAACCTTGATATATCAAATACATCTCTTGGTTATCATCTCACCAATTTGAATAAATTTCTATTTAGTATCTTCAAATGTTAGTAGGATCAACATAGTAAAAAACATTTCTAATAAAACAAAATTTGAAGATACTAAATATAATATATATTATAAATATATATATTGAATATAAATTTATTGAAATTAAGGGGGTGGGATGGGGAAGGGGAGATGGGGAGAGAAAAGGGAGAAGTGGACGGTTGGGGAGAGCATGGGGAGTGGGGTGGTTGAAATGGAGGAAGGACGGATATGGGAGCAGGGAAGGAGATATCTTAATTAAAGGAGCCATTTGGAGTTGGCAAAAGGCTTGGCTCTCGTAGGGTTTCCAGGAGTCCATGGGGATATCCCCAGCTAGGACCCTGGGCAGTGGAGGAGAGGGTGACTGAACTGGCCTTGTTCCGTAGTCAAACTGATGACTATCTGGAATATCACCATAGAACCTTCCTCTGGCGATGGATGGAGATAGAGACAGAGACCCATATCGAAGCACTAGACTGAGATCCCAAGGTCCAGTTGAAGAGCAGAAGGAGGGAGAATATGACCAAAGAAGTCAGGACCATGAGGGCTTGGTCCACCCACTGAGACAGTGTGCCTGAGCTAATGGGAACTCACCAAGTCCAGATGAACTGGGACTGAATGAGCATGGGATCAAACTGGACCCTCTGAATGTGGCTGACAATTGGGGCAGACTGAAAAGCCAATGATAATGGCACTGGGATTTGTCTCTACTGAATGTATTGGCTTTTTGGGATTCTAGTCTATTTGGATGCATAACTTCCTAAGCCTGGATGGAGGGGGGAGGGCCTTGGACTTCCCACAGGGAAAGGTACCCTGTCCTCTCTTAGGACTGGAGGGGAAGTAGAGAGGGTGAGTGGGGGAGCAGGAGGGAAGTGGGAGGAGGGGAGGACATGGAAATTTTGATTGGTATTATTTTTTTTTGGGGGGGGGATGGTCTTTTTTTTTTTTCTTTTAGTAATTTTATTAAATTATAAAAAGTTTCCATTTACGCCCCTCCTCCCAACGCCCTCCCACTCCCCCCCTCCCTCTCCTCCTCCCTCTTTGTCCCCAAGGGAAGTCAGGGTCTCCTGCCCTGTGGGAAGTCCAAGTTCCTCCCCCCTCACTCCAGGTCCAGGAAGGTGAGCATCCAAACAGACTGGATCCCAAAAATCCAGTATATGCAGAGGAAACCAGTCCCAGTGTCATTGTCAATGGCTTCTCGGAAAGACTGCAGGCCAGCCACATTCAGAAAATCCAACCACATTCAGAGAATCTGGTTGGATCACATGCTCTTTCAGTCACGGTCCATCTGGCCTTGGTAAACTCTCATTAGATCCGACCCCTTGTATCAGTGGGTGATAGTATCCCTCGCAGTCCTTCGTCATTTTCTTCCTCCTTTTGCTCCTCGTTTGGAACTTGGGGGGCTCAGTTCGGTGCTCCAACGCGGGCCTCCATCTGTATCGTCATCCAACGCCAGGTGAGGGATCTATGGTGATAAGCAAAATATTCATCAGTATGGTCACGGGCCAAGGCTGTCAGTAAGACAAAAAGGCTGCCTTCTGACTGGGAGAAGATCTTCACCAACCCCTCATCAGACAAAGGTCTGATCTCCAGAATATACAAAGAACTCAAGAAACTAGGCACTAAAACTCTAATTAACCCAATTAAAAAATGGGGTACTGATCTGAACAGAGAATTCACAACAGATGAACTTCGAATGGCCAGAAGACACTTAAGGTCATGCTCAACCTCCTTAGCGATCAGGGAAATGCAAATCAAAACCACTTTGAGATACCATCTTACACCTGTCAGAATAGCTAAAGTTAAAAACACCAATGATAGCCTATGCTGGAGGGGATGTGGAATGAGGGGAACACTCATCCATTGTTGGTGGGAATGCAAACTTGTGCAGCCACTTTGGAAATCAGTGTGGCGGTTTCTCAGGAAACTGGGAGTCAACCTCCCTCAAGACCCAGCAATTCCTCTCTTGGGAATATACCCTTGATTGGTATTATTTATAAAATAATAAAAAATTAAAAAGAATGGCCAAGATCAAAAAAAGAAATGTTTTAAAAGAAATTATTTTATCTAAGACCATTTCTCAAATGGTGCTACTGAAGCCATGAAAAACTTTATAGATAATTTCCATTGCACATAGATAGCCGTATATACTGACCTAACCTGAAACAGACTTAAAACTTATAGACAGTGAACAAAAGCAATCATTTAAAAAAAAATAAGACTACCCAGATTTTCTTGGGGATCAGTATCTTTACAGAAATGTATTTGGTCAAAAGTATTAAATTAGTGTAAAGTTCACAATTTTAAACTTCCTTTTGAATATCTGTGTGAGTGTTTTTGATACATTTCTTTTTCTGTCAACATTCATGGAGGTTTATCTTTATTAATATTTTTTTCAAAGTTTATTAAATTATAAAAGTTTCCATTTCTGCCCCTCCTCCCAACACCCTCCCATTCTCCCCACTCCCTCTCCTTCTCCCTCTCCATCCCTAAGAGCAGTCAGGGTTTCCTGACCTGTGGGAAGTTCAAGTTCCTCCCCCCTCCCTCCAGGTCCAGGAAGGTGAGTATCCAAACAGACTGGATCCCAAAAATCCAGTGTATGCAGAGGAAACAAGTCCCAGTGTCATTGTCTATGGCTTTTCAGAAAGACTCCGGGCCAGCCACATTCAGAGAATCCGGCCACATTCGTTAATAGCAATAGCACATATAAATGCTATTAAATAAATAACCAAATAGCATACATAAAACTTCAGGGGCATTATGTCCTTAAAAGAAAGCCACTTTTAAGCATCCAGCCCCTTATCCATTTGCAAATTTGTGAGCAACTCTTAGTATGATAATTATTAACATTATTAATTAAATTTCTGTCATCACAAACCATGAACCCATAGGATGCCCATTTAGCACAATCTCTTTATTATTTAGAATAATCCTCTGCAGCGTTATAATAAATGCATTTCTAGGTTGATTGTTGTGGAATATTTCTTTGTACTGTGTGAAGACATGTCATTGTGATTGGTTTAATAAAAAAAAACTTATAGACAGGAAAAACAGTCAGACAATGTGTCATCTCTGGTAGTCCCCTGGAATAATAAGTGTATGTTAATGTTAAGTTTCTCTGAACATTTGAAAGGATTCTGTGAAAGATTACTCCAACCTAGGGAAGCTTTCAAATACTTGAAGTTTATATATTTGGGGTTATTGACTGACTTCTGCCCTAAGAACACATATCAACTGACATTATTCCCAAGTGCTTAAATCTACCACTTGGAAAAATATTTCCTGGCATATGTAAGATCAAGTATAAGTTAATGGTGTCAGATGATTCTGCCAAGAAGCAAGGCATATTGATTTTACCGGGACTGTTGATATGACTTACAGAGATTTTGTGATTCTTTTATGAACCAGTTAGGGCAGGGTTTAAATTCTTTATGTCAATAAAAACAAAACCAGCTTGTCTAATTTACTTACTCAGTAGGCCAGATTGAACGAAGGCTTTCCCTCTAAGACATGAGAGAAGTTAAGTTGTTGTTCTTTTTGTTTTGCTTGTCCTATCCCAGCAGAGTGTTCAGTCTAGTAGATGTCTTTTCATCATCATTGTCAACTTGACTAAATTTAGAGTTATGTAGATGGCCTGTGGGTGTGTCTGTTAGGGAGTTTAAGGAGAGTATCCACTGAAAAGGAATGACCGACCCTGAATGTGAGCAGATCCATTCTATGGCCTGGTATCATTAGGCATAATAAAATGTTCAGAGTTACCTGAATTTGGTCAATTGCTGTGTAAGCCCAGGAAGCTTAAAGTTAAATTTTTTTCAGCTGTAATCTTCAGTGCACTAAAATGTGGTGAGCAACACTAATATGCTCCCACTGACAACAACCCACCTCTGCAACAATGACAGTTTCCTTCTTGTCAAGTGTTTGCTTGCAACAATAAAAAGAGTAACTATTAGAGTGCCCAATGCATATCGGAATGTGTAGCTATTATTTCAGGAGTCTAGGAAATCAGTTATATTACAAGATTTATTCACCCAATCAGCTAACATGAATACTTGGTAGCTCTCCCCACTTCCCTGCTCTAGAAATTAATCTGGAGATGCAGTACTGATTTGAGTAGAAAGTATCCATCCTCGAAAGTACCGAGTTATAAAAAAATAATTATACAAAATCATACCTAAATTCCAAAGGAAATATTGCAATAGAAAACCAAGGGTATTGATTGGGAAAATGAACAGAGAAGAAATGCAAGCACTTCCTTGCAGGACTATGTAGATGACTGTTTAGTAATACTGGAGACCAGCTCTTCTGAACGTGGCAAATATTCTTGGGGAACTTACTATGTTGACTCCAGAACAGCTGGAGTATGGTGATAATCAAGATAGACTCTCTGTGTTTAGGAACCCAAAATCTAGTATAATGATATGCTCTAGTTATAACCTAAAGAAAGAATTTAGTAGCTGCATAGAAAAGAGATCACAAATCGACTCATAAAGTTCAGATGATCAAAAGCCTCTCAGAGTCGAAGTGATCAGAGAGCTGTGCAAAAGAGACATGTGTGATGGGAATTAAAGAATGCATATGTAGAATACTGATCCACGGCAAAGAGGAGTTGGATCATTTAGTGAACAGAAAAGCAGAAAGCAAAGGAGGAGATGGCATGAGGGAATCCAGGCTCCCAGCAGGTGTTCATAGGCAAGGATGAAGGACACACGTAAGTTAATAGGGGGAATAAGGGAGGAAAGGTGGGCCGCAGCCAGTTCAGTTAAGAAGATGATTAGAGGCCAGACTACAAAGCCTCTACTTCATTCAGTACGTGATGGAGACCCACAGGAGACTTTGGATGGAAGGAATGACATAATAAAAAAAGAAGAAGAAGAAGAAGAAGAAGAAGAAGAAGAAGAAGAAGAAGAAGAAGAAGAAGAAGAAGAAGAAGAAGAAGAAGAAGCTTTATGAACCTTCTGTTCTGTAGGCGAATTTGAGAGATGTGAGGCCAAAGTCAATCAGACCAGCTGGTAGTCCAGACAAGAGGTAATAAGGGCTTGAACTATGACAGTGGGGATGGAAAAGAGGAATTAGTAAAGAATGCTGAGCTCTGAACCCATTAGGAATCACCGCAGTAACTGATCTGATCACAGCTGTCATGACACCTCCATTAACTCCATAGCATTACATCTCTAGGAGCAGGAGATCTGACAGACCTGAAGCAAATGACTCCTCACTCAAATACGAGCATATTCTGCCACCATTTGCACGATGGATTCCACTGCGTAGAGTCTGTATAGTCTGTAGCCTTTGACTTTTAAGCCTGCATACTGTGTTAAAGATATTGCAACCTTTATCCCACTGGGCTCTTTTGTATATCTTTGAATTTCTAAAATAGATGTTAACATTTTCCACTCCTCCCTCTGCTTGGTTACAAAGGGACTTGGTACCTTTACGTGATGAGACATCTCACCAGCCCCTTTTCCCCTTTTAATAAACATAACTTTCTTTATGTCTTAGCTAAGGTCAGCCTTTATCTTGTCAAGCCTCAGATGTGCACACAGGTTTTGGTGCTGTGCCTTGCAAAAAGACTAGAACAAAATCCAGTATTCCTATAGTAATTAGTAAGAATACGTGCCCCAAATTACTGGATATTGTATCCACTGATGCACCTTCCATAGAGAAAACATTTGCCAATGGTACACATTGGTTGTTAAAAGAATCATAACACGGGAAGCAAACCTCATGGGCTTGAAAATGTAAAATTGACAGTCGCATATCCTGTATTCTCAATTTCACATGTAGACTTCATTACTTACTAGCTGTGAGATCTGACAAAAACATGAAATAGCTTACTCCAGGTCTTCCTTGCCATAAAATAGGAGTAGAATTTCAATGACTTAGTGTGTTGTTTGTTGTTTTTGAAGATTATAAAAAATTATGTTAAGCATTTTAACACATTGCCAAGCACATAAAATGTGAGCTATTATTCCTATGTTAGTATCAATTGACTCATACTAGAGATATCTTCTGGCCTCTCTACCAAAGTGACAAGGTATAATCTCACCTTCTCTTGGGATGGGTCAAGAACTGCAGCCCAGTGGTTCAGAGGTAAGTGTCTTGACAAGGAAAAGGCCAAATATAGTTCCTGCTTTGGTGCCTAGCATAGCTCTTCTTCCCTTTGCCATTCATCATTCTACATCACTTAAAATTGTCTAAGGACCAAGACAACCAGAATTCCCACTTTCATCCATCATGATAAATGAAGTACATTAAAATACGTTTTTAAAAAAATCTTCACACAAATACACGACATCATCTCATCACTCCTCACCCCCAGGCAGGTAGGAAAATGATGGCTTCGGTTTTGATTTTGTTTTAAATTTAAAAATGTTATATATTCCATCCACCTCACATGAGACTCTTTCACCCCAAGGTAACACACTTTGTTTTGTAAAATAAAAAAAAAATGGAAACTTTTCTATTTTCTGTGTCCTTGAATATATAAACAGAAATTCTAGCATCTTCCATATCAGCTTTTCTCAAAACATACGCTACTGATTGGTCCCCTGAGGTATGCTTCTTGGAAGTAGCAAAACAAATGTAGAAAATTTTGTATTTCCAATCTCTGGTCCCCTAGAGAATTGTACAGTGAACACTGGTATTTTTAAAGACTCTGAAAAAAAATCCCTTCAAAAATGTTTATATTAAATGATGAGTTACCCAGACTTTCAAAATGTTTAAAAAAAAAAAAAAAGTTCAGGCTTTCATTACTGTTACAAAATTCCTGAGGTAACCAACTCACAACAAGGAAAAATGCATTTTGTCATGTCGGTCTATGATCATCCAAGCATCATTTGCCTGTAGTAAGGCAGAGCACCTGGACAAGATGGCATGGTGCTGCAGAGCTGATCAGGGCATGGTATCCAGGAAGCCAGAGAGAGAGGAAGGAAGAGTCAGGGTCCCATTAACCCTTCAGAGACACAGGCCCAGAGGTCTAACTTCCTTCTAGTAGGCCCTATTACATAAGTATTTTGCCTCTTTTAATGTTGTCATGATCTAGAAACCAAGACACTAATCCATGACCATGGCTGCTGGGAGCATATTTAAGATCCAAGACATAATACTTTTACTTTAATAACATAATTTCAATATTACAAAGGAAATCTAACATGTAAAACTGATGGGTTTTTTGTTTAGTCTCATCTATATTTTAATTAAGTCAGTGAGAACACTTAAACTACTTTCTAAATTAAGTGAACTGACAAATAGTTTAAGAGATTGAAAGTAGTCATTCATTTCTTCAGTAGAGTGTCCCTCATTGATCTTTTTAAGGGACTGTTAGTCCTAAAATTATTGAAACAAATTAGGGTAGGTGGCCGGAATTTAATTAAAAAGTTATCCTAGTGAATACTTTATGGCATTAATATGCAAATTATGAGAGGGACTATTTTTAAAAGCTGTCTTGAAACCTTAGTTCAACTATCAACATGAAATGTTCATTTTATTATTTTTGTATTCTGCTGTAAACATTAAAGGAGAAATTTCATACTTACTTTATGGATGAATCTTTGATATTTGAGACCCCTAAGGACATTCTTGAATCACCATGTGGCTATATGTCACAAAACACACATCTTAAGCAATGTCTTGTTTGCTTCCTAAGATACACTAACTCTTGATCTTCTCTTCAATGTGGGTAACAGATAGGCATGAAATCATGACTTTTTCTGGCTTAACAAAGTATAGTTTCCAAAAAACATCTGTTCAGAACTCCCAATTACATGTTTTGCCAAGGGCTTTCCATTTCAAAAGGCCCAGTAAACAAAAATGAAGTGCAACTTAGCAACACACGTGCTGTTAATGGAGTCGGGTACTACATAAAATTGAATGAGAGAACTTATCAACAATTTCATCAGTTTCTGTGTTAGTTCACAAATAAGCCAAGTTGGGGGGGACTTTGAACCTGAAAATAAGAAAAGAACTGAATAAGAAAGAAAAGTATGAGCAAGACACAGTCACTAGGGTGTAGGTAGAATGCTCTAAACCACCAGAGCTGGAAGGAGACTTTGCACAAGATTTTCATGTTTCTGTCTCTTCCAGGGATTTTTGAATTAATAAATGAGTGAGTTTATATTATAAAATATTATCTGAAATATGGTATATGTTTAGCACTCTAAATTTAGAAGTGATATTTCCTTGTGAAGTGTTTATATAGGATCCAGCTCCATGATTTCAGTGTAGAAAAATGTGTTGATCTTTTTTTAAAAGTTTCATTTGCTTTTCTTATCTGATTATTTTCATTTGTATCTGTTTGATCTATAAAAATAAATATGAAGAAAAGAACTCTTACTTTGTGTTAACAGATCAATCACCGACTTAAAAACTAGCTCTTAACATTAAAATGGTTTAATCAAACTTCCAACAAACACACACGAAAGTATTATAGATTTATATTGGGGATCATGATGTAAATAACCCATTTTACTTAAATGGCTCAGATTCCCTTTCTTCTCTAAAATGTCAATTTGATGTTATGTAGTAATCAATAAAGAGTTTATTAGTAGAACTTTCTTGCATTATACCTATTATTCAGTAATACACTTTATTAAATTTAGCTGAACTTAGAGATGTATATGTGGTTTTTCATGTATCGTATGATTCTGACACTTTACAGCTCACGGTTCCTTGGGGTGCTTAGTCCCACCTGCTACTTTCCTCCAGCTGCTATTCAACCCGTCTCCTTCCCTACACACTGTTGAACCCCATGATGACTCTACTACCATTTCTGTGTGGAGAGAGCATGGCTACATTTCCCTCTAGACTCTTAGAAGCATCATCCTGTGTATGCAGCTGTCGTCTCAGTCTTTCTTCTAGCCCTAGAGAGAAATCCCCTTTCCTCTTTAAACCTAACCCTCTAAACCTAACTGCTCTATTCTATAGGAGGAGACAAGTTCCTCTTTAGCATGGCTTTTTCTTAAATACAGCATCCTGACTTTGTGTCTGGTTCTCTGTTTTCATTACCTTTTATTTTTCTATAGAAGAAAAGTTCATTATCCAGTGGAAAAACCTAGTCTTAGAGTATGAAGGTTCAAATTCTAAGAAAACCAGAGCTGTTTTTCTTTGGATATAAGGATTTAAGTTCACTCTATACTGCATACTGCCTTTAAGATTAGCCCAGGCTACATGAATCATCTGGATACAAACAAAAGGAAAATAGAAAGAAAGCTATAGCAAATTGAATAATCTCACACTGGGCTATATAACAAGTTATAGTTCAACCCAGGCTACAAAGGGAAAGCCTGTTTCAATACTTCCCTGTGAGTTGTTGGTCAAGGATTTCCCAGAGACCATCAAAATGATATTAACTTCTGTAAATGCTCTTGTCTGCCTATCAGTACTTAATAATAAGGTTCTATTGCTAAAGATACCACACACTTTTGTCTTGGGGCAGGGAGAAATGAAGTCGGTTCTGAACAAAAGTTATTCTCATATATATTTGTATCTCTATATTGATAGGTTGGTGTAGCTCTCAGACCTCATCAGGGATGTTGTCTTTTGTGCAGTGGAGAGTATTTAATGTAGAAATTAACAACTGGTCAAAACACAGAGAAAAAGTTTGGATGGCTTGCTCAGCAACAAATGAGACATCTGTATCACAACCAAGGCCCAAGGGCAATAGTGGAAGAGAAGGTGCAAAGACGAGAGCCGGAAGTCATAGAAGATCAGAGCAAATTAGTGTCTCTTGCACATGACAAGACTGATGCAGTTATAAACTCAAAGCAACTATAGTTGACTGCACAAGTTCAAACCAGTTGTCATTCCCTCATAGAGCAAATGGAGGCAGGGGTTGGGGGCTCATGAACTTCCACCTCTAGCTAAGGAATTATTGGTAATCGATGGCTTCTGAAAAAGAGAGTCAATTTTCTTTAAGCCTGCCTCTGCAAGGTGCCATACCCATGAATATATGAGCAGTACAAATTTAACTCTACAAATTTTTTTTTTAATGAAAGAGGTTTGAAAGGGTAGAAAATATCGAGCTGTGATGTAGGACTCACCTCCACATGCTGTGAATAGCACGGGTTAATAAAGAATCTTCTCTGGGCCTACAGCAGCACAGAATAGGGCAAGGTGGGAATTCCAAGCAGATAGAAGAGGAGAGAGTAGGTAGAGTAAAAGAGATGCCTGCCACATCTACAGATGTAGCTGCCACAGCAGACAGATGCTGGATGTCGGATGCCGGACAGAAACTTACTGGTAGGCCACAATGGTGTGGCAATACACAGATTAATAGAAATGGGTTAATTGAAGATGTAAGAGCTAGCTGGAAATACGCTTTAGCTATTGACCAAACAGTATTGTAACTAATACAGTTTCTCTGTGATTGTTTCAGGTCTGGGTGCCCGGGAAATGAACAAGCAGCATCTGCCAAGAGAGCTGAGAGGAGTTAGGGAGATGACCGGGAGCGGAGAATATGATCAAAATATATTGCATACATGTATGAAGTTCTAAATAGATTAATAAAAATATCAAGAAAAAATAAGTAATGAACCCTAAAACACAATAATATCAGAATAAATATGTAAGGTATAAAATATAAAGTTGAATTACTGTTTCAGTAACTCAAGAACAGTACCACATAGCACACAACAAAGAAACAGGAAGGATGGAATTGGGATCTGTTGACAACATCATTAAGCATATTCTCCAAAGCTGGTAAATGCTTAATGGGCTTCTCATTCCAAGTTCACCCTCCAACATTTCCATCACACACATTCAATTAATTATTGAACCTCCAATTATTTAGAACTTCTGTTAGGTCTCTTTTATAGTGATTACATTATAAATATTGCACACAATACTCTGACACATGTTTATTGAATCTGTGCACTGAATCTGGGAGTAGGCATAGTATTTATGCAATAATAAGCATTTTCCAGAGATGAGCGTGTTGATAAAAAGCTGTCAGGGACATCTGAGTGATACAATTTGTTTTCTTACTTAGGAAACAATGACATTCTCTTTCTTTTAAAGAAACTACTTTCATAAGCCATGTTTTAAAAATGTGAGCTTTCCAGAGATTAAAACTTTCTCTAGCCAAGCAGAAATAGGAGTGAGCTAAAACATCTTGATACACTCTGGACTGGACAGTGTTCAACAGGAAAGCTGTTAAGAGAACCCATTCAGTGGTAATACTCTTCTGAGAGAATGTTCAAAATATAAAATTATGATTTCCAAGGTGGATTGAAAGCCAGGGAAGCCTCTGCCATCAATTATAGTTTCAAAGTCATTTTGATTTAGGTACATTTTGGAAGCTTTCTCTATATATATCCATCAAGCTAACAGACATATGTGTTGCTGTGTATTTTGAGTTCATACTCACTACAAGTACTTTACTGATCAAATACAACCTGGTTATACAGACCTAACTTTGATAAAACTATGTCACTTCTATGATTACAAAAGCCACATTGTTATCCCCCAGCTGACAATGCAGTACAAAACACATTCTTAACTATGTCATACTAATGAACAAACAAATCCCTAAGAAATAGCCAGTGATAGTACAATTAAGTTGTGTTATCTGATTATGTCAAAAAAAAAACCTGGCTTTTGTTCTTTAAAAATATATTGTTGGCATGTTCCCCGAGCGGCCTGTGAGCCAGGCAGAGGATGCAGCCAGAGTGGTGCAGCTTCCCCGGCAGCGAGCAACAGCGGGAGGGAGCGCGTCCGGTCCATGTGGCCGGGAGTCAGGCACGCGCGGGTGCAGCGGATAAAAGGCTTAATGAATAAATAATAAATAAACATAAGGCTGAATATAAAGATGAACATTTTATTAAAGAATAGACAGAGAGACATGGAGACAGACATAGAGACATAGAGACACATGTGCACACTCTAAGAGAAGGGGACAGAAGGAGAGAGGTTAAGATGACAATGAGGGGGTCAGAAGTGGCTGGGAGTGGGCGTGGCTTGCCCTTAAAGGGACCAGACCAAAAGAATAACACTGGCTATACAACTATGCATAAATTTGGGTGCTTGCAAATAATGAAACTAAAAGATAGGTGTCTGGTTCCTGTTTCAACTCTAGTCTTTATTGTGTAGACCCTTGTGTTTCAAATGTCCTATTAGAAAGAAAGGAGGCAAATGCATTTGCTATAGCTTTCTTCCAAAACTCTTAGTGGGGAGAAGAGGTGACAGAACCCAGAGGGACCTCAGACTCTGAAGTCTTTCATCCTTGGCTCAACCTGTTGTGATAACTAGGGCCACTCGGGTACAGAAGGCCTCACTTATTCTCATGCATAGGATAATCCAACTATTTCATAAAATTAATATCACAAATGAAATAATATCTGTAAATGGTAGATTTCTATTTTGCATATCAAATTATTACCTTGGGGTTGTATAACAGATATTTCACAAAGGATCTAGTAAGTATTGTTGAAATGCTAATTTCCCAGGAAAATAACTCTAAATGAACTATAATTGTGGTATTATCAAATATTCAAATTTTAGTAATTGAAATGCTAGTAAAGTTAGTGTGGGGGAAAATGAGTTTGATAGTAAAGCCAGGTTTAACCATTTGAAATAAAAGAACACTGAAATACTGAAAGTACAAGGATTTAGTCAGAGCGACAGAATGTTCACCAGACAGAAGTCTGGGAGGCCCAACATTGCCATGGTGTGTTGAGACAGAATGTTTGGTTTATCCTGCAGCACTTCCTACTGAGTCAACGAGACAATAATAATTTCTTTCCACTTCTTCAGACTCAGCAATCACTGCTTCACATCCTACATGCACTCCTATCTTAGTAACATTTATACCTGCAAGTATCTAGGCGGAGAAGAGAGCTAAGGAAGTAACTTCTGAGCCCAATTATTCTTGCATTCTTTCCAGAATATCCTGCCTAATGTCCCTGAATTGAGAGTGAATTCAATCATCTAAGCCCATAGGCAGGATATACAGGAGCAATGGGAAGGTCACAACAAAATCCTGGTGTTTGTTATAGGAAAATAAATAGATACAAAGTAGTCAAAGATGGTAAACAGATAATACAACAAAACACTCCAGGCAGAAAGGTCATTATTTTCAGTCCTAAACAGTTTCATGATCTGAATCTGCTTTCTACAGCATCAGTTTTTGCCTTTGGGTATTTGTTTTTACTTTCTGGCTCCATCTAAATGCTTTTCTTTCTTTATAAACTCAGTGCTAGTTCATGGTCTCTATATGAGAGTTGCTCCACCTAGTTACTGCTTTCATGTCATCAAGACATATTTCAAATAGTTAGTCTTTGAGATTCACTTTCCTAATGAGAAACCTGGCTGCTGTGACCCTCTGTTTCCTAGAAAAATTCTACGTGTGGATTTGACCTCACTTTGAAAACCCCTTTATTTCTTGCAGACTTGCATGCAAAAGAAAATGAGTTTGGGGAAATAGATGCTTTGTGTCACCTTTCTTTGTTAATCTAGACCTGGACACAGAGCCCATCACCTACTTCTCTGCATATACAGTTTCTGGGATTTCAGATGGTTCTACAATTACAGGCAATTCACAAGGTGGATTGAGACCAATTTACGAAAGTCAAAACAAGAGGAAAGGGTAAATCCAAACAGTAGCATCAGGGACAATCCACAATTCATTGCTGGCCAGATGGTCCAAGGTTAATCCTATTAAATTAAGAATCTTGGCACAGGCTGGTGAATGTGAGGTATAGACGAGTGAACAAAAAGGAGAAAATCCAGGAAAACAGTAGATTCCCTATACCAGCTCTGGGAATAGAGTTTTGGGAGACTTGAAGAGCAATTCCTGCTTCTGAGTCAAGGGTAGAAGAAACTGCTAATGGTACAAAGATGGATCAGACGAGAGGGAAGATACCATCACATGCAGTGTGAATTCGTTCCCCATCTCTTGTACAAACTAAGATAAAATGTGACTTTATGATGCAAACGCAGACAAGGAACAAATGGATTCGCCATAATCTCACCCAAGACAAAGTTCCCACTGAAAAGCCTCTGAAAGCAGAGTTGCTAACGGCTATATTTATGAGAGACAGTAGTGGAGCAAAACAATAAAGTATATTGGTTTTAATGCTTTGGAGATTATTTTAGACAAGTTATTCAGATGCAGTTCCGACGTGGAAGGATAAATGGCAGGTTAAACTAAAAAAATGTGTGGTGCAAAAGATTACACACATACATAATACAAACGGCCTGATTTGTGTTTCTAATAAACATGTGAATCTTAAAGAGCCAGGGGAAATCGTTAATGCTGAATATTCAGAACAAGGAGAAGTTTTATCCAAGGGAGTATTTCATAGGCAGATGGAAGTGAATATGCAAAATTGTTCCAGTTAGGCAAATGTTCCAGATAAATTTTCAAGATAAAACATGCTAGCAGTCCTATGTAATTTGCTCTATTTTTAATAGTCTATTACTGGGTTTCTTTTTGTATGACTTAAGTTATTTTATCACCCTACCCCTTTGAAGCAACACTGAGTATATGAAAAATGGAGCTGTAAGAAGAGCTCTCGCTAGGCGGCGGGCCGGAGTGCCCACGGGATAATGATGCTTCAATAGGACTACGAAAAGATGACAGATGTACAAGGGAAAGTTCTTAAGTATGTTGGAGCTAAAGTCCATTAAGCCCCCAAACCTTGTGATATCTGTCTCATCATTCACTCTAGGATTCATTATACAAGTGATTCAGTACTTCCAAGATATATTTATTAAAGTTGCTGCCCTCGTGGTACAGTCTCATTCTTAGAAAGACCCTGTTAAATTTATTCATAGAATTCCTAACAAGAAAATAAATAATTAAACGATTCCAAGTCGAGAAATGAATGTACATCACTAGGGTTAAAAAGCAAACTGGGAATCAAAATGAGTGAATTTGACTCCTAACTCTGTCAGTTGTAAAATATGTATCTTTGGGCATCTTGCAAAGTCTTCTTGCATTCCTGCATCCTTGCTTATAAAACAGAGACACTACGTCGCCTATCTCACAGAGTTACTGTGCGAACACATTATGCAGTGTCTATTAAATGACAACACATACTAAATCCACAGATGAGGTCACAGACAAATGACTGAAAAAAAATCAAAACAGTAAAAGACTATAAATGGCAATGATCCAAAAACTCTAAGAATTTCTATTTCTTTCACAAAATCTTAAAACGCTGCCTTGTTCAAACTAAACCCAACTGCCAAACAAAGCAAAGATTATAATATTTAGTATAAGAAAGCAATATTTTTCATACTTATCAAAAATAACCTAAACTAGTCTCAAACTAATTTCACAGTAGCCCGAAATAATGGATCGCCAAGTTAAATTTCAAAACAAATGGCTGCAAAATTTTTGACACCAAATTTCTCTGAATACTTGAACACAAAATTGAAATGGAAATGCTTAGGCTGTAATTCAGCAGAAGTAATTTACTCACACGTTCACATACCCAGATTTTATCTCCAACACTGTAAAGAAACAAAGAACACACACACCAAAAAAAAAAAAAAACCAAACAACAACAACAAAGTTAAAATGATTAAGTCTTTCATGGCATCAAGATTCAAAGCCCCAAATATCCATGGCTTGCACAATATATTCAAGTTAAAAATCAGTTATATATTAAAGCCAGGTGCCAAACAGCAATATTCTACATTCTAAGACATCACATTGCAGTGGAATAAATTTTCTAGTACAAGTTAGAGAGAGTTAGTACTTTAATAATTAATTAATTAATCTGCATATTTTTTACTGAAAGTCAAGTATTCTATATAATGGAACAATTTCAAAACTATTAAAACTTATTTTGTCAATCTTGTTAATCTTCTCAATGACCAATTATTTGTTTTGTTGATTTAGGGTTGTTGTAGTTGTGTGCGTGTGCGTGTGTGCGTGTGTGTGTGTGTGTGTGTGTGTGTGTGTATGCTGATTTCATTAATTTCAGTCCTGAATCGGGTTATTGCTTCACATCTACTTTAGAGTGTAGGTTGTTACTATTTTCACGCATATCATTAAATTATTAATTTGTGATCTTTAAACTTTGGGGTATACGCACACTGCACTGTAAACTTTTTTTTTATGACTCCCTCCACTGTGTCTCAAGGACTTTGATATTTTGTATATTCATTTACATTCAATTTCCAGGTTTTTTTTTATTTCCATTTTGGTTACTTCATTTACCCAATTTTGATTCAGGAGCATGTTAGCTAGCTTCTATGAGTTTGTATACTTTCTGTCATCTTTGTTATTGTTGATATTTAACTTTATTCCACTATAGACAGATCAAAAGTCAAATGTGATTTTTAATGTCTTGAATTTGTTGAGACTTATTTTATGTCTTAATCTGTGACCTATTTTGGAGAAAGTTCCATCAATTGCCGAGAAGAATGTTCATTTCTTTAGTTTTTAGGTAGAATGTTTTGTAGATATCTGCTAAGTTCATTTGATTATGATGACATTTAACTCCAGAGTTTCTTTATTTAGGTTTTTCTAGATGACCTGTCTATTGATAAGTGTGGGGTGTTGAAATTATTCTTATCACTGGCTGTAGTTTTAACATTAGTAGTGTTTTTTCGAAAAAGATTGGGAAAGAACTAATTCAAGATGCAAAATAACATTTAATCTGTTATTCCTGGGAGAAAAGAATTAAAAGAGAACATTTGAAAAAAATAGAGACAATGGGCTTCAGATCTTTTTGAAGAATGAGAAAGAACAGAGGGAAGAGGCATTCATTTCCACACTCAAGGCCAAAAAAGTAAGAAAAATGTAGAAAGTTTTTTTACATCAATATGGTAGATTAGGCTTGCAAAGATGGCTACAGTAATATCTCTGACTCCAGACATTCATTTACAATGTGGCCTTGTCATTGGCTCATCATCAGGCAAAGTCTGTTTCTTTTCTCCTTGAAGATGTGCTGACCCTGTAATCTTTTTTGAACAATAAAGCATGCTGGAAGTCATGCTAGCATACAGCTTTGGAAGCTAGGCTTTAAGCAGTTTGCACAGCTTTTCCAGCCTTACTGCTCGTGAGTTTCTTTACAAAGTTGATCACCATGCTATAGGTAACACCGCATGTGCATGGTAGCAGAGGCTCTTGACTGATAGATGAGTAGCAACAATCGGGTCCTGTAAGACCTCAAAAGCCAAAAAATAAAAATTTCACTAGATGCTTAATGGATATCAAATGGCTGCTAACTAGGAAATAGTATGATACCCCTTAACTTTTAGAAATATTTCTGATTTTCACGCTAGAAAGTAAAATAAAATACCTTAAGAGAGACAATAGGAAGTGACTGTAAATTATTAGTTTAGGAAAGCATTGCCTCAGATGATGGACAATAGATAGAGAAGAAATGATGATACAAGACATGTATGTACTCAGAGTGATTCTACCACTGACCATCTTCCTTGAACCAAACAATGAATTTCAGTGATCTATTTATTCTGTTACTAATGCCTTCATGTCAATGAACTTTCTATTGAGCGTATTTATCTCTCTCAGCTCTGCTTAAAACGTCTGTGGAGATTACTCTTCCCAGAGTCACAGTTACTCTTCCAGGTGCACATATTCCTATACAAAAGCATGACATACTGAATTAATAACATTTTGTGAGCACTAGCAATTCTTACTAAATAAATCTGATCATGGTAACTGGGTCAAATATGTTATCTCTTTCAGCACTTTGCAATAGGGACATAGACGAACATACCCTATTTATTGTATCTCATTTCTCATCTCTATGTGATGTCATCATGCTGCAAGTTTGAATTTCCTAAGTGAAAGAAATTCAATTTTCTCAAATGGTCTTTGCTTGATTTCTTTAATTCTTTCTGGGTGAAGAAAAGAAATTATCCCAAAGCTTTCCGTTGCTGTTTTCCCTCATCAAGCCTGCTGCTCGATTGAAACTCGGCATTTGAATTCATGAGATTAACTAGAAATGGAAACACCAGGAGGGAAACATAACTCCGAGCCATCCCAAGTCAAGTTAGAGAGAAAGATCAAATGCCAAAAGCATGATATGTTTCCACAGACCTAGAGTAAGAAATGAGTGCATAAAATAAACCCTAGATTATAATATACATGTTCAAAATTAGAGCCTGTATGCTACAAGGATTATCAGTCCAGGATGAAGAATTAAAGTCATGCATATCAACACAGGGGGTCAATGAAGATCAGCTGATCAAGAAACAACATCCTGGAAGTATTAAGATGAGAACTGAATGAAGCTCCTGAATGACAATGAAATCTAAACTCTACCAGCTTCTTTACTTTGTTTAGTTCCAAAGTCTTCCCTTCCCTCAGTCTAGATTTTAGATGCCCATTCATACAGCAAATTCTTCTGCCCTGTTACAATGCATATTTTTATATTAATTTCTGTTTCACTGGGTTTTGGATTGTTATAATATGGTGTGACTTTGGGTGGTTTATGTGAGACTCTGAACCATGAATTTGCTTCCACGGTCTGAATGTTGGATGTTTAGGATTAGGGTACCAACAAAGTCAGGCTCTCCTGTGGCTTCCTTATAATTTCAGTCTGTCTGCTTCTCACTCTATGCTCATGAACAGTAAAGGATGACTAGCAGACGGTCTAGCATCTCTTTCAGGAAAGATAAATCACATTCATGAGTTTCTTTGTCATCTAAGTTACCTCCCCAAAGTTTCCATAACTTGATATCATTGCATTAGATATCAGAATTTTAACAAGTAAGTTTGCTGTGGTACATTTATTCAGTTGATAGCAATTGCCTCTTCCTACTCTATACCTTCTCTGGGCTATAACTAAAGCCAAATCTTATCCTAAAATATATACATTGCTTAATACAAAATATATTCTCAATAAATGCATGTTATTCAAATAACTAGATGACTTCCTCCAATGTCAAAGACAAGCCTCAATGAAAACTCATATGTTCCAGGGTAGGAGTGTGAAGATTTGAATTATTAAACAAAAGGAACAGAGATATAAGGTAAATAAGAGGCAGAAGCACAGAACAGTATCAGGAGGGAAATTCAGTCAATGCTAAATCCTGAATCCATGTTTATTTTCCACATTCTTATATAATTCACCCCAAAAGGGGTAAGGGAGACAATAGACTTCACTAACATGATATAAAGAATAAACTTGAATTCTCCAACATTTAGTCCAAATGGAGCAGATTCACCTCTATACCCAAAATACTAATTAACCACACCCTAGGTCCGAATGTCTCATTTGTAGTCACACCTGTTGTCAACAACTTTGAAAGAGAAAAATTCAGCTCAGACTCTCTGATCTCTAGTCAAGGTGGAACAGGCTCACATCTGTGGACCCTCACATTACAACTACTGAAGGAAAAGAACTTGGGTCTTAAGTTATGAAGTTCTGGGAGCTGGAGAGATGGTTGAGCAATTGGGATCACTGACTGCTTTTCCAGAGGTCCTGAGTTGAATTCCCAGCAAACTCATGATAGCTCACAACTAACTATAATGGTGTCTGATACCCTCTTCTGGTGAGCAGATGAACATGTGGACAGAGCACTCATATAAATAAATAAATAAATCTTAAACTAATAAACAATCATGAAGTTCTATGTGATTTGTATTAATGTTCTCCCAAAGGCTTAAGAATTGGTAGTACTATTAGGAGGTTGGGTGGTGAATATTTTAAGAAATGTGACTTAATTGGTGAAAATTAGGTCACATGCAACATGCCGAAAAGAGGACAGTAAGCCTCTACTCTTCTCATATTTAGGTCCCATAAAATAAGCAACTTCCTCTACCAGTTACTCCCAACATGTTTTAATGTCTTGCCACAATCTCAAACAAAAGGAAACAATGATTCAAAGATGGAAACCTCAAAATCTCTTAACCAAAATATACCTTCACTCTGTTTAAGTTGCTTTATCTTAGATAAGTATTGCAGAAGTAAAATGCTAACACAATCCTACATTCAAAACAAAGTGCAAGCCAGGTCTTTGTCAAAGTAGTAACCATTATCAATCTTACATAGTTTGGATTTTGATTGTAACCCTCGGTTGCACATGTTCAAGCCTTGGCTGCCAAACTGTGGTGTTGTAGAAATTTTGGAATTGTTTAAAAAGTAAAATAGATACTTTTAATATCTATTTAATAGTAAAATGTGCACCAGGATACACACACGCGCGCGTGAATGCACACATACATACATATGCATAAACTCCCCATTTCTCTCTTTCTTTACTGTCTGGACATTATGATGTTAGCAAATTTCTTTGTAATATGTTTCTGGCAAAATGGGTTACCCTGCCAAATAAAGAAAAGCAATGAGTATACTGACCACACAAAGCCTTCAAAACATTGATTCAAAAATAACCTTTTCTCTTTATAAATTGATTTATCTCTGGCATTTTATCTCAGTGACAGAAATGTAACTCACATGTCTGCTAAAATAAGAATTGGGTTTAAAATGTTCTGGATTTACAAGAGAAAGTTAATATTCAATTGCCCAAGTGAGATAAAATAAAAATCTGGGAGATGAAAAAGTCATTTAAATTGTCACAGCTCAGAGTTTTCAAAGATACAGTTACTTATTTATACATAATTTAGGGTCTAAATATCAACAGTCATGTGTCAGCTAAATTATGTTATTTGACATTGCTGGCTATGGCTGAAAAGGTATTTCAAGCTATGAAATATTGATAGTACTTATGCATAGAAACTGCTTTTTAAAAAGAATTTCTTTTCTAAGGTTCTGAATACTAGTGAAATAAAATTAATGAGATTTTGTTCCTTTTTCAGGGAAATTCCTTAAAGGCAATGATCTACAAATATTGATATGATACAAGACACTACATTGCTGATGCTATAAAAGGGAATTCTTCATTTCAGTAGATAATGGTATCTGAATAAAATACATGTAAAATCATGATGTCTTGTCCACAGACAGCATCTACAACCACTTGTGATTTCAATGGCATCAGCTGACCCAGTGTGATAAGTATGAAGAAAAAGTGGTTTAAGTCTGCATGACTCTATGTAAAACAAAACAGCAGAAGGGATGTTCAGTAGACTGAGGACAATTGTCAAAAGAAGGTAAGTGCCTTTCAACATGATATTGAATTGATAGGCAAACGTCTGACCTTTGGTATATCTTGTTAAAAAAGTTTTGAAGTTGCTTGTGGCATCCCACATCTTTAATCCCAGAACTCCCTAAGTAGAAGCAGGTGTATCTCTGTGAGTTCAAGGCCAGCTTGGCTATGTAGTTCCAGGATAGACAGGACTATGTAGAGAGACTATCAAAAAACAAACAAAAAATTGTTATGATATTATAATCAGGGATAAGTTTCAAGGGTTGCACATGCATCTCTGAGTTCTTCATCTGTGCTCAAATCTGAAAATGGCTACACTAATAAAAACTAAGTTTTGAAACAAGACAGACTAACTTTTGACATGTAGGATTTTGTATGTACCAGCTTCATCTTTCACTTAAACACTGTGGGTTTCTTTCAAACATTGGCATGTGTAAGCACATTTCTAGTGTTCAAAGGCTCAGGAATAAAATATTCTTTACTCTGTGTAAGTTCATTGGTTAAATCCTCCTTTTTCCCTTTTAGATAATTCTTTCTGTGAACTTCCAGATGGATAATAAGAGTTAACGTATGTTAATTGAAAGCAAATGTGTGCTCTGCTCTCTCTTGCTTTATAGTTCTCTCCTGCTCATTCTCTATGGAGCTCCTTCTCTTCTTCCATTCCCTCTACCACGCACATATGTTCTCTCTCTCTCTCTCTCTCTCTCTCTCTCTCTCTCTCTCTCTCTCACACACACACACACACACACACACACACACACACATTCACCATACACACACAGTCACAGAAACACACATGAACATACATGCAGGCAGCTAGAAATATACCGATAGCTGATAGATGTATTATGAGAACAGAAACCATGCTGAGAGCCCATAATGCAAAAAAAGAAGAAGACAAAATGCTGACAATACACAGAAAAGAAGCAGGCCAATCAAATGTCAAGGCAAATGATTGTTTTCAAGTCATATGTTGCAACGTTTATGGTTGAACTTAGAAAATGAGTAGGAAGCAGCTTATAACACTCCAAAGACTTTCACACTACTTCACACTATCCTCAAAATTTTAGATTTTGCTCTTTCCCATTTGAGTTTATTGAGCTTGTTTGTAAGCAGATACCAGAGGCATGAAGTAGCAGACTCCTTTTCTTTAAAAGAGCTGGACACATTTTATATTAGACGTTAAAAATAAAATGACTATTGAGTGGCAAGAAACATGGAGTGGATTAAGTTATTTCTCTCAAAAAATGTTTATACCGAATCTGTGTCCCTTAGTAACTCAGAATCTGATTGCATTTGGAGACAAGACTTTTAAAGAGATGAGTAAGTTAAATTAGGTCAAAGATATTCCCTAACCCAAAGCAACTGGCAACCTGTGAGATTAGAACAAAGAAAACAGATGAAAAGAAAGCTACAGGAATATATAGAAAAAGACAGAGATGCCTCGTTAGAAACTCAGCCTGTTGACATCTTGGTCTCATGTTTCTAGCCTTCAGAATTGTGGGGAAACAATTTTGTTGCTTAGGCTGCCAACCATAGCATGGTATTTATTGTGAACAATCCTACCAAATTAGTACACTGCTAACTTCCTAAACACATGATGAATAGCACTTCTTAAAAGCAAACCTAGTATTACAATAATCACTTTTCTGTAATACCTATAGCAAAAATGGTACTATCATTAAGAGAATCTCTTATGTAAGGAAACCAAGGTCAGTGAACAGCCCCCTAAGAAACAGCATTTTGCCATGCAAGTCTGACAATTCGAATTCAATTACTGGATATCACAATGAAAAACTGAACTGGCTCTTTAAAAGTCCTTTGAGCTCTACATGTATACTGTACAACAAATGCACCTGTGTTCATGCACACACAGAGAGAGAGAGAAAGACAGAGACAGAGACAGACAGAGAGAGATAAAATAATATCTTAAATAAAATAAAGTCAACACACCTTAAGATTGTATATGTGCTGTCTTCCTAACTCTGGCCAAGTTTTTCACAACCTTTAAGTCCTAAATGAGCCTCAAAGGAACAGAAATAGTACGTTCAGGAATTCCAAGCAAAATTAGAAAGATAAAAGACTAAGCTGTAGAAGCACATTGTTGAGTCTGTGTTTCTGAGAACTATGGGAAGTTTTCAATAGTCATGGAAATCAAGACAGGCTGCCTCTGTTATAGTCTCCATAATTCCTAATTCCTATTCCTAATCCCCCATGATGCTAACGCCTTTTGCAGTTTGTTCCAATTGCCTGTGTATATGCCTGCCTTCAGTCACTAGATCTGAAGTTCCTCTGGGACAAACACCATGTGTCTGTCTCATTGAATGGGCATAAGTTTGATAATTGAGAGCAAACAATGATTGAAGAAAAAAGTGAATGAGACAAAATCAGAGATTGAGGGTATCCATGACTATTGCAAACAGCCAGTGATAAGCAGTGTAGGCACAGGAATTCTTAAAAAGCAGCTATTAGCATAACACTATAATTGGACCACACATACTCAGTGTCTGGAAGCATTAGTCTCATTGTAAATGAGCATTCAGTCTCATTGTAAATTCTCTGAAAACGGACTAGACCACATTACATCCAACATTTCTTATACCATTATAGCATATCTAACAGCCTGAACTAATGATGAATCAATGAAGATAAATTTCTCCTTCCAATGAAAAACAAAGACACTAAAGTATCTAGGAAAAAGGAGACCTGGATTGGGAAGGTATATGTCTACACTGTGTCTCTAGTCATGATATTTGTAGTTTACCAAAACACAAGCATTGATCAAATTGACTAACCTCAATTCAGTTTCAAAAATAAACTCACTAGTTCCTGTAGAAACAACACTTGAAATTTAATAAAAGTTATGCTGTAAAACAAATTTCAGTAATGAATTGAACTAGAAATCCTAACTGGGGATGTTGAGACAAGCCTTTGCAGGGTCATCCCCCCTGGGTCCTGAAGAGCCTGTCAATCAGCTCACACAGCTCCACTCTGCTTTTGGTCAGCAGCCAGAAGGAAGGCACACGGATCAAATGGTTTAATCAAGGTGTGTTCTGGAGCACTCAACATGCCTGTTATTTTAATGTGAGCTGAACATTCATCATTTTAATTACATATCCACAGCACCTTAGTCATCTACTTGGCAATTAAATGACTCAGGAGGTTGACTAGTAGCTCATTTGAATCAAGAAAAAAAAAGTTATGTAAAGAGAAGGTGTGAAAGGGGGTGTGGGATTGACAAAATAGGTGTAAAAGAAACTCAAATTAATTAGACACATGTTATATGTCAACCACAGTGTTAGGTTCCTAATATGACTCATTTCATACATTCTCATAATCACCGTCTAGGGCAGATACAACCATCTGTAGCCTAGCTTACAGATAGGCTATCTGGATCTTAAAAATTCATTGAACCCATTTGGTAATTTTAAACAGCAATCACTTAATTATTTTTCTGATGACTGTGATAAATTCAGCTGGGATGGTCTTCTAGTACCTACAGAGATCCTTCAAACATGGCTGAATTTAGATCTAACAAAAGGTTGGCTATATCTTGGAAAGTGAGCAATTTTGTTAGCTCGTTATACCTATGTTTCATGCGGCATTTTTCATATATACAATGAGAGGTCCAGCCTTGGAGGTTTCATGTAGTTACTCTTCTGTTTCCCAAACCCATCCTTTTAGCTAAAACAATGACGGGGCCAATGCCATAGTTAGGGGGTAAGGAAATAATACTTTCCCATAGGCTAAAGTACAGTCACGTTGGTCAAAGAAGACTACAGCTAGAAGCAGTCTGCAAGTCTCGTTGGCATCAAGTGATTTTATTTCCACGTGCATCCAACCAGGTGGTGCTCACCAAGACAGATTTTGAGAAGAAATCTTGAAACTTAGCTTTACATTTCATTTTCTCTCCATTGTCATTGTTCTCTCTTCAACCAATATTGCATGTATGTGGGAATGCCAGATTCCAGCTGAAAATGTCCTACTGAAAACGATCTGCATCTACAGGCTGTTAAAATAAACCCCTCACCCATAAAAGAGTTCCCCACAACCTTGTCATGTTAATGGCATAACAAGTTTCAAAGGGGTTGAGTCCAGTGAGACTTTTGGATCACTATGTCTAAAAATGAGTGCATATAAACTGCACAACAATGACTACTTATAGCTGGATTCAAATGCACAAGTGTGAGTTTCAATCCATAAAACATATAAAAAAAATAAAACTTAAAAAGTGTAAACAGCCTGTTGTTGTACAGCTAGAACTAGAATATGCCACATGGTTCTCCTCTCATAGGAAACCATTTGAAGGCTATGAGAAAATGTAGGGGAGTGTGAATAAGAGTTGATGAAGAAGGGGTTAACAGAAAAAAATCAGACCATGTAACATGGAGGCAAAGTAGACAAAAAGGTTCTCTGAATCTTTATTTCACATACACGGAAAAAGGTTCTCTGAGTCCTTATTTCACATACATGGGCAAGCAGTGTTTTGATACATAACCACAGTGTGGACCACATGTTAATTCTTTTAAGATTTTTTTTTCTTTATTTTGTTTATTTATTTTGGGAACATGTGTGTGTCTAAGTGTGGGGATGTGCATATTTGTGTGTATAAAAGAGGAGACCAGAAGAAGGTGTCAGTTCTGCTGGAATTGGAGTTATGAACTACCTGGCATGGGTGGTGAGATTTAAACTCTGGTCCCCTGGGAGAGAATTGTGGGCTCTAACCATTGAGCCATGGAGCCATCTGCTCTTTCTTTCTTTCTTCCTCTCCCTCTCTTCTCCCTTCTCTCTTCTCTCTCTCTCTCTGTCTCTCTTCCTCTGTCTCTGTCTCTCTCTGTCTCTCTCTGTCTCTCTCTGTCTCTCTCCTCTCTCTCTCTCTCTCTCCCTCTCTGTTGTTTTGTGTGTGTATTCACTGCAAGCACATTCATGTGTGCCTCTATAGGCTAGAAGAAGGCACAGAATTCCCTGAAACTGGAGTTGGCAGAGCCTGTGAGCCACTTGATGTGGGTTCTGGAAACAGAATTGGAGTTTTCTGGAAAAACAGGAAGTGTTCTTAATCAGTGAGCAATCTCTCTAGCTTCAATAATCATTTTTTATAGTTCAGGTAAGTAGTCAGTTAAGGCTCCAATTGCTTCCATTTTTATAAAATTCATTAGTATAGAATTTCTTGAAAATTAAAATGAACAAAACAATGCATGCTATACTGTTTAACAAATATAATTTGACAAAAATCTAGAATATATTTCTTTTTGTTGAGATGTGTTACATATCACACAAACACATGGATATGAATGTATGTATGTATATAGGATAGCATATTAATAATAGTTATATTCTTGATTTACCTATCTTGATAGTCAAATTATTCATGAGAGGTTCAATAAATATCTGTGGTTAACTAATTACTGGGTTTATCCATCCTGCTTCTTCTATTTGTCCAAACATCTAGGTCTTTCTTGAACTATACAATAAAAATATATTTGATGGAGTAAACAATCAAGAAAAAAATAAAACACCAAAGTCTCTAATTCCTTCACTTTTCTATAATATCAAAACTAGCAGTTACCACCAATACAACAAAAATCAGCGTCTCAATTTAAAAAAAAAAAACATTCTATTTAAAAACGAAAGAACCAAGGTTAATAATCATCAGTGTTTCCACAAGGTGAATGAAGAAAGGGCAAAAGATAAGTAGAGTCCTGCCTACTCTGTATTACAATGTAAGCTCAGAAGTAAAGCTCCACAAACCGGCAATGTGGTCCACAGGTCAAGTGGACCTGTCTCACCAACGTCAGGGGTTTCCCTCATCACTGTGCATTTTGGGACTAGGGTTTCTTCTCCTTGATTGAGTCTGCCAAGGAAATGTTCTATTTCTCATTTTCATGAAGACATTGAATGTTTTGCCTTTAAAATTTGTGCAGATGTGAACAACCAAGTATGTCCATGTATAAAATGAATATTGCATGTATGAGCTTACATTTGGCTGTTAGTTGTTTAGTCTTCAATAAGACTTATAATCACATATAAAATCCATATAACTACAGAAGCTAGGTACAGAGTAAGAGGACCTGGAATGGAAGAATCAGATAGGGAAGGGAAGAAAACAGAGGGGTGATGGAGAAAATAAGGGGAGGGTATTAGGAATTTTTCCTGACACGAGCTCTCTGCTGACACCAAAAATCCCAATCAAGCTGAATCACAAGAAGCCAAATTAAAGAATATCCATATTTGTAGGGAGCCACCTGGAGGTACAGGTGGTCCTGCAGTTTGGAGGTATACAAGTCCATACCTGGCTTAGCCACGTGGGGCTGAGCACCCTTGCCTGCACATGCTCAGACTAGCAGAATGGCATCAACCAATCAGCATTCAAGCCTCTCCACCGTTTAAAAGCAGCTGCCTCTGGGCTCTACTTCCTCTCTCTAAGCTTTCTCTTGTCCCTGCACTCTCTCTTCCCTTCCCCCAATTTTCCTCAACCAGGGGCTCCGAATAAAGACGTGACAGAGAAGGAATTCTCGTTTTTAGTGGCGTTCATTCCTGCTGGCCAGGAAACGTTTGGCGACAAATGTTTTTATCTGACTGAATTTTTGGCGACCGTGGCTGAGGCACGGCCCATTGTGGCCCATTGTGGCCCATTGTGGCGTGCTCCGCATGGCCCAAAGGCATGGCCCCGCCCCGGGCCGTGCGCGGGCTCACCGTTTATCCTGTACCTGCGAACTGTGCACCCTGCCTCACCTCAGGCATTGAACTCGCACCGCCGGCCGTGAGTCTTTTCCAAGCTCCGGCGAGGGGGGCATCTGCCCACCCGTGGGGGGGGCGTCTCCTGCCAGTCTGCCCGCGCGCGGAGGGCCCGGTTAGGGCCGCGGGGGGCCCCAGTCTCAGACCTTCCCAGGGGCCGGGGAGGGATGAGCACTCAGCACGTGGCCCCGCTGATGAGCTTCCTCCGCCCACCCATGTTGCTATGGAAACGCGATTTTTCGCAGAGCCTGTGCTCAGAGCTCAAGTGCTGGGATTAAAGGCGTGCGCCACCACCACCGGCTACTTCCTCAATCAAAATTAAAGTTTTCTGTACGTGAGAGCCAGAGACTGAGCTCTCTTAACAAAATTAGGTGAAAATCACCTCCAAAAGCTCTGTGGCTGTTTAAGAACAGGAAAGGCAGTCTTCAAACATGATCAAGCCCGCCTCCCTACGAGACTGTTGCCTCCAGTCTCTAACAGTGAGTATGGACGGAGGAAGCCGCGTATCTCCCAACCGTAAACCTCGCTTTTTCTCAGCTCCACCTGCACTGAACTTGAGGGGTTTTTTTTTCTTCCCCGTTACTTCTAGTACCTTCTTTCAGATACCTTAACTTTGATTCTTTCTATTTTCTTTTCTTTTTAGGCCTATACTTTTTCCATTCTTTTTCCTCCCCTTTCTGGAGGATTTAACTGACGTCACTCACCGCTCCACGTGTCCAGAGTTCTGAAATTCACGGCTCTCTGTGTCCTGGTGTCTGATCTCGGCTTTTTCTCCCGGGCTTTCAGCACCAGTTGCGACACGCTTCCTGACCAGCAGGAATGAACGCCACTAAAAACGAGAATTCCTTCTCTGTCACGTCTTTATTCGGAGCATTCGGTTGAGGAAAATTGGGGGAAGGGAAGAGAGCATGCAGGGACAAGAGAAAGCTTAGAGAGAGGAAGTAGAGCCCAGAGGCAGCTGCTTTTAAACGGTGGAGAGGCTTGACCGCTGTCCTGATTGGTTAATGCCATTCTGCTGTGCAGGCAAGGGTGCAGGCAAGGGTGCTCAGCCCCACGTGGCTAAGCCAGGTATGGACTTGTATACCTCCAAACTGCAGGACCACCTGTGCCTCCAGGTGGCTCCCTACACATATTTAATGGGATTTCTATGCTCTCGGATGACCCCCCCCAGGGGAACCAGGAAGCCTCAAGCACGACCTTTCTCCGGGAGCAGTTTAAGTAGATTAGTGGGAGTGCTCAAGGTTTTAGCGGACTACCTTGCCCCTCCTCAGAGGAGGGGCCAAGGTTTGGCGGGCACAGGGGTAGGGCTTCCAAAGATGGAGGTCAGAGACCAGGACTTACAGAAGGTAGACAAAACTAAAGGTCATTTGTGGGGTTGTATGGAAATACAATATATTAGAAGCATCCTAAAACATATGAAACATATATGAAAATTATCTAAACGGAATAATCAAATAATGAAGGTGATAGCTCCCAACTGGACATCTTTTTTCACCAAATGAATCCTTCAGTTCTGTAAATGGGTTTTTCTAATCAAGTTTTGGCCAAAGGTACTCCATGAAAACCCCCAAACAACCCAAGTTACTGCCAAGACTATTGATTGCTCTTCACAAACTGATGGGAAGCTCCCATTTCTGAAGATAAGAACTGCCCGATTCATTGAACATGGAGAAATTGAACTGGTACCTACCTAGAGCCTACTGACTATTATTCATAGTACTAGAAGATACTCTTCATGTTGCCAGAGGAGAAAGGTAAACACCAACTCAGTTACAAACCCTTTGTTCTGCAATGATAACTTGTGTGCAAGATAAACTGAGTAAAATTGACCCAAAGCTTATGAGAGTAGCCAAACAACATCTGATTGTATTTAAGGCCCACTCTATAAAATGGAACCCCATTCCCAACCCTGCTTGTGGGGCCAAGAAACTGATACTAAAACTACTTTTCTGTTAAAAACGTAGCAATATAAATGGCTCCTATTAACATTCTGCTAGACTCATAGATCAGTGCCATGATCAGCCATCATTAGAGAAGCTTCCTCCTGCAGTCGATAGCAACAAATACAGAGACCCACAAATGCACAATGTGAAAAGAGAGAGACCTTGGAGCACTCAGTCCAAAATGTGATATCTACATCAAATCTTTCTCTTCATGGCTCAGAGAACCCTGTAGAAGAGGAGGCAGAAAATGTAAGAGCCAGAGGGGATGGAAAACATCAAGCAAGCAAGACTTTCTAAGCATAGCAGACCCAACAACAAACAGATGACTTCACAGAGACTGTCGGAGCATGCTTATGACTTACACAGGTCTGTACCAAATGGAGTCCCAATGCTGAGGGGAAGGACAAACAAGACCCCATCCCTAGCACAGAAGCTGTCTTCAATTGATAATCCCTAGTAAGTGAGAAATTAGTTTTCTCCAATGGGATCTCACTAGGTATACATAGCACTCTTATGGCCGGGCCCCATGGTCAGCAGTTGATGGCCAGCACAAAACAAACTCAATGGCATTTTTAGAGGTTCTTTGTTTAAAAACACCTTGTCAGGGATTTTTTTTAAACCTTACAAGTCTTTAATATATTAGGGCTTTGCATTTTTATGGGATATCTGTGTGTGAGGATGTGTGTGTCTCTGTGTATATTTGTGATTCTTATGTTTTTTCGTTGGCGCTTCTATTTGTTTACTTTGCCTAGAAGAAAAGAAAAGGTGGTTGAGGGATGCTGGAGGAGTTGGGGAAGAGAAAACCATAATCAAAATATGTTGCATGAAAAAATATCTATATTCACTAAAAAGTGACATAATAGAAAGTATAAGCAAAATTTTATTTTATAAAGCATGTGTTGATTTCATATAAAATATATAAAGCAAAAATACATATATATTGCACAAAAATTAACAAATGTACAAAATCACTGTTATCAAAGTACAAAGTGAATTTAATAATGTTATTGAATCCACAATAAGTGAAAAGCATTGCATTTTCAAAATCTAGCAGTAAACAATTACAGAAGCTCAAAGAAAATTCTCTGTAATAGAGTATTAAGAAACAAATTAATATGTTCTATCAGTACTGCATATAATTTGTTTTGTGTTGAAGTTGAAACTTTATATCTAAATTTTAGAATAAAAATTTTAAGAGCATAAAAGTCATTTTAAAAAGGTTATTCCCTAGAAGACTGCTTGCCTTCTAGAGACGCCCCATTCTTTCAATAGTGGTAACAAAGGTGATGGGAACTAGGAACAAAAGCATGATTGGAGTCTGATAGAAATAAAGAGAAACTGTTTCTTAAATCCCCAAGAAGGACACAGGAATGGAAAGGAATTTTGGTCTGCCAGAACAACACTCAGACTTTGAAGTTGGCTGCAATATGACCATAGAATAACAGTTAAAATCTGATGGGACAGGTTCTACCTCAACAGAGTTCTACATAGCCAGAAGCCAGTAGAACCACCCTCCCAACAGCTCCCCATCAGCAGCTTTCACAAATCACCTGCTTCTCTCAAATACAGAGAAATGGGGAAAAGGAAACAAAAGAAAGAAGACTGTTGCAGGGAGAGACCTCTTGTTTCCCGAACGCCCAGGCAGCTTAGACCCAAAAATAATCACACAGAAACTGTATTAATTAAATCACTGCTTGGACCATTAGCTCTAGTTTCTTATTGGCTAGCTCTTATATCTTAATTTAACCCATTTCCAGTAATCTGTGTATCACCACGTGGATGTGACTTACCAGGTTAAGTTCCCAGTGTCTGTCTCCAAAGGTCCCATGGCTTCTGACTCTGCCCTTCTTTTCCCAGCATTCAGTTTAATTTTCCCCACCTAGTTCTGTTCCCCTATAGCTTTGCTACAGGCCAAAAGCAGTTCCTTTATTAACCAATGGTAATCACAGCATAAAGAGAGAAATCTCATTTTACCTCCCATTTTCTGTTTAAATAAAAAGGAAGGTTTCAACTTTAAAATAGTAAAATTACATATAACAAAACATATATCAAGCAAGAATTACAGTTACAATGTTTACATCTACTTTATCTTTTATCATAACTAAGGAAAACTATAACTATAAATTCTTCAATTCCATCAAAGACTCCAGAAGGATATATTATTACCTAAGTAAACAGGAAGTACATTGTAAGCAACTTCCAAAACTCTAGAATTAACAGAGATGTCTCACGGCCTGGACAATCACCCAAAGTTCTTCTGTACCATTGGGGCATCCATCTTCAATCTACAGGCCCATAGTATCCAACAAACTTTTCCATGAAACAGGAAATTTCAAAGACAGTCCTGCCTATATTGGCAGTTTGTCAATAATTTTTTTTTCTGTGTCCTGCAGAATGTTTGGCAGACTGTAGCAGGAACTCCAAGGATCGTCTCACCTTTAGACAAGTTCAGCAGTCATTTCTCTCTGGGTCCTACATGACCAGTTTATCAAGAAGTCCAGGCAAGAGAAGTTTCTTGCCCAAATGGCTAACAAACTCTGTAAGGAGCCTCTTTGATGCCCATCTTCCTCTTGAAGTGGATTGGTGTTGCCAGGAGCAGATTTGTCTCATTGTCATGAAAAGTCCTATGTTCTTAAAAAAATTTTAAATGCCATATTCTGTAGTCTTTGAAAGATTTGAAGAATGCCTATTCATCTGAAATACATCTCTGTACATCTAGAAAATCTAACTAACATGACTACAAGCTTGACTATTATAGATGGGAATCTATTAACCTATATTTCTTAATTATACATTGCATTTTTAAATAAGCTACACAATCACAATATCTTAATCAAGAGCAGAAATATATATACATATAACAAAATTGACCTTAAATTTGTATCAATAAACCAAGATCCATACCCATGCAAATATCTATAGCATATCCTTTTTAAATATAAATAAACATTTATAAACAACATTTTGGAACATGGGCATAGTTTCTCCAAACTGTTTCCTGCTGTTTATTGGGCAAAGTATTTTCTTTCTGGGGATGTAACAGCAAACTTTTGGGGGGATCTTGGTCCATCAAATCATATTAGTCTGGAAGCAATCCACAGCTTCTCATCCTCTGTGGAAACAAAAGAAAAACCTCTTTTACAAAGCAACAAATCCTTTGACCCAAATTTGAAAGTCTTGATACCTTTAGAACACATATGCTGGTTTAGCTTAGCAGCTCATACAATGAAATGTCTCTCTTACTTAGCTCAATTACTGTCAAAAAATTCAAAGAAAACACAATAATATACATAATCCAGACTCTGTGAATTTTGCATCTTTACTCGGCTTATTATTTTTTTACTCTATTAGTCTGTCTCTTTAAAGACTTTGTTCTTTTAACAAAAAAAAATTTACTTCTTTTTCAACTATATGCTTTTTCTTCTCTCTCCCAAGTGTACATACATTTATCAGACACTGTGACCCATTTAGAGGTCTTTTATGTCTGAATCTGTTTTTAATGTGTATCTATAAGCCTTTTCTGTCCAAAAGCACTTCTTAAAATGCTAAGCCCTTCTTATGAACTTAAGCAACCACATTACTAGGGGAAATACAGCACTACTTGCTTGCCCTGCCCAGTCAAGCATGGTGGAGCTGTTTGTTGCCTCTGAGAGTCATGCTCATAGCCCCATCTTTAGGCACGCAGCCAGTCCATCTTGCCATTAAGCAAGTTGTAGCAGTCTGCTCACAGACCCCATTCAAATGCTCTGTAGCTGGACCTCCAGAAAGAGTCAGAGTTCAGGCTGACAGCACAGCCTGTAAAGCCGGCATTTTAAAACTGCCTCTCTTTTTACTGCTACCACTAAATAAGGAAACCCTCTCTTAAAGGAGCCACAGTGTGCCACCAGCAAGGAAAGCCCATTCAGTGGGGGGTGGGGGGCAGGAAATGTGACTAAACTTTTTTTTTAGTGTCTAGATTTCCTTTTTAAGCTTTCTCAGGTTTTATATGGATTTAGTCCACCATGTTGGCTAGAGCTGTTTGTTGTTTCCTGCTGCCTTGAACTGAAATAATCACACAGAAACCATATTAAATCACTGCTTGGCCCATTAGCTCTAGTTTCTTATTGGCTAACTCTCACATCTCAATTTAACCCATCTCCATTAATCTGTGTGTTGTCACATGGCTGTGGTTTACCAGGTAAAGTTCCCAACGTCTGTCTCCAGAAGCAGCTCCATGGCTTCTCCTGACTCTACCTTCTTTTTTCCCAGCATTCAGTTTAGTTTTCCCCGCCTAGCTCTGTTCTCCTATAGCACTGCCATAGGCCCAAAGAAGTTCCTTTATTAACCAATGGTAATCACAGCATACAGAGGGAAATCCCACAACAGAAAACTCACTCCTGGTCATCTAAAATCAATGTCTTCAAAGTGACTGAGTGATTATAAATGGCTAATCCTGACTATATTCCTCACTATAAATAGGAACACACATTCCAGAGGTATATTTTCTCATAACAAAATAAAAAAGATGTGTTTTGCATATCAAATGCCACAATAGTACAATGTTATACAAACTATATTCACTACATGCCACCAAGGAAAATAATGTTTTCTCACTACAAATAAGACCAAATTTGCACAAAATTAACTAACTTGCTCAGCTTGACTTTTCTGATAGCTGAGGTCCCACTCAAGTGTCCCCTGTTCCAAGGTTCACCCACTCACTATTCATGGCTACATTCACAGATTGTGATCAGTTCCATACATGTATCAAGATAATTTCTCAAGAAGACATATATCCCCACAGGTGTCCCGAACAGCAATAGCTTTCTTGGCACCTTCTTCCTAAAGCTCTAGTCACAACTCTGTCTCATTATTCTGCCTCATGTGCTACAGGAGCCACTTAACCCAAATCTATGGCTTCCTCAAACTCCCACTTTTGACAGAGATTCTTATAGCCTTTCTTCATTCATATCAACTCAGCACCCTTGGAACAGGAATCTTGAATATTTTTGAAGGTCCTCTAAGAAAGGTTTTTGTCATAGTTCACAGTAACTTAGCATATCCCCACCTGAAGAACAGGAATATGCCAATCCCCAGATACCCTGCTGTCAGGGCTCTTCCAAAGGAAAACCAGAAGGAACCATGACAGAAACTATATTTTTTTTTCCATGGGCACACCCTGGTAATTGTTGAAATTGTGCTATCTTTTACATACTATTTGCCAAACCCTTACTTTCTTTAAAGTTCTGTCTCTGTGTGCACCAAACCTACGAGTTTGGTTATGGGTGACCTCAATTTTCCAGAAAAGTTCTGTAAAACACTCAGTTCAATCAACATAGTCTACTGAATACAGACATTTGTTCTGGGGCTGGTAAATAATTAAAAGCAGAGTGTTGATTACTTTTGGGTATATTGCCTATTGGTTAGTTTTATATAAATGTTAAGAAAGAGAAAGTATTATATTGTATTTTTTAATTGTTTTTATTGTGCTATATATTTTTCTCCACTTTTCTCCCATCTGGTCTTGGGCCTTTTTTGGTTGGGAAACGTTTGATGACTGCTTTTATTTCTTTAGCAGTTATAGATTTATTTAATTTGCTTATCTTGTCTAGATTTAATTTTGATAGTGATATTTATCCAGAAAATTGTCCATTTTTTTACCTTTTCCAATTTTGTGGAGTACAGGTTTTTGAAGTATGATCTGATAATTCTCTGGATTTACTCCATGTCTGCTGTCATGCTCTCCTTTTCATTTCTGAGTCTGTTAATTTGTATATTCTCTCCCTGACTTTTGGTAAGTTTGGATAAAGGTTTGTCTATTTTGTTGATTTTTTTCGAAGAACCAACTCTTAGTCTAATTGATTCTTTGTGTTGTTTTCTTTGTTTCTATTTTGTTGATTTCAGCTCTGAAGTTGATTATTTCCTGCTGTCTAGTTCTCCTGGGTAAGTTTGCTTCTTTTTGTTTGAGAGTTTTCAAATGTTCCTTTAGTTCACTAGTGTTACAAGGAGAGTAATACTGTTTGTTCTTTCTGGCCACACAGCTAGCTTATCCCTAAAATAACCACACAGAAATTGTATTAATACCACTGCCCATTAGTTTTAGCCTCTTATTGGCTAACTTTCACATTTTGATTTAACCCATTTCTATTAATCTATATATCATCATGTGGCAATGGCTTACTGGTAAAGATTCTAACCAGTGGTTGTCTCCGGTGGAGGATCTTTGGCTTCTCTCAGTCTGCCCTTCTTCCTCCCAGTATTCTGCTTTCCCCACCTACCTAAGTTCTGCCCTATCAAAGTGCCAAGGCAGTTTCTTTATTCGTTAACCAATGAAAGCAACACATAAACAGAAGGACCTTTTAGACAACTCTAGTGTGGGTTTTTTTTTTCAGATTCTTTATATAAGCATTCACTGCTATAAAATTTCCTCTTAACACTGCTTTTCATTGTGTCCCGTAGATTTGGGTATGCTGTGTGGTCCTTTTCATTGAATTTTAAGAAGTTTTTAATTTCTTCCTTTGTTTCTCTCTTGACTCATTGAAGATTCAGGGGAGCATTGTTTAATTTCCATGTGTTTGTAGGCTTTCTGAAATTAGTATTGCTGTTGAATTCTAATTTTAAACCATGGTGATCTGATAAAATATATGGGGTTATTCCATTATTTTTGTATCTGTTGAGGTTTACTTTGTTACCTAGTATGTGATCATTTTTGAGAAGGTTCTATGAAGTGCTAAGAAGAAGGTATATTCTTTTATGTTTGTATGGAATGTTCTATAGATGTCTGTTAAGTTCATTTGAATCATAAAATCTGATATTTCCCTTATTTCTCTAGTAAGTTTCTGTCTGGCAGACCTGTCCAATGGCAAGAGTGGGGTACTGAAGTCTCCCAGTATTAGTTTTTGGGGTTTAATGTGTGATTTAAGCTTTATAAGTATTTCTTTTACATATGAGGGTACCCCTGTATTTGGAGCATAGATGTTCAGTATTGAGGTTTCCTCTTGATGGATTTTTTCTGTGACTAATATGAAATGTTCTTCTTTGACTCTTTTGATTCATTTTAGTTTGATGCCTATCATGTTAGCTATTGGGATAGCCATACCAGCTTGTTTCTTAGGTCCATCTGATTGGGAAATTTTTTCCCAACCTTTTACCCTGAGGCAATGTCTTTCTTTGAGATTGAAATGTGTTTCTTATATGCAGAAGGACGGATTCTGGTTTCTGTTAGTCTGTGTCTTTTAATGGGTGAGTTGAGTCCATTTATATTAAGAGATATTGATGATCAGTGATTGCTAGTTCCCGTTATTTTAGTTTTTGTTGTTGGTGATATTGTGTGTGTGTGTGTGTGTGTCTTTGTGTCTGAGTGTGTTTCACTTCTTTGAGATCTGTGGCTGTGCAATCATCTATTGTATGTGTTTTTGTTTATGTAGCCAACTTCCTTGAGTTGGAGTTTTTCTTCTAGTACTTTGTGTAGGGCTGGTTTTTGTGGCTACGTTTTAATTAAGTCTTCCTTTGTCTATCTATGGAGATTGAAAGTTTTGTTGGGTATAATAGTCTGGGCTGGCATCCATGATCTCTTACTATCTGCATAACACTTGAACAGAACCTTCTGGATTTCATTGTTTCCATTGAGAAGAGTTGGGTATAATTCTGATAGGTCTGCCTTTATATGTTACTTGGCCTTTTAAATCTGAAGCTCTTCATATTCTTTGCTTATTCTATATGGTTAGTGTTTTGATTATTATGTGGCAAGGGAACTTTTTTTTTTGGTCTAATCTATTTGATGTTCTACAAGTCTTGTATCTTCAATGGCTTATCTTTCTCTAGGTTGGGAAACTTTTCTTCTATGATTTTGCTGAATATATTTCTGTGTTTTTGAGTTAGACTTCTCCTTCTTCTATCCCTACTATTCTTAGGTTTAATCTTTACATGGTGTCCCATATTTCCTGGATATTTTATATTAAGCTTTTGATATATTTAATGTTTTCTTTGAATGATGAGTTTATTTCCTCTATTGTATCTTCAGTGCTTGAGATTCTCTCCTTCTTCTCTCGTATTCTGCCGTTTACGCTTGCATTTCTGATTCCTGGTTGTTTTCCCATATTTTCTGTCTCCAGAATTCCCTCTCAATTTTTATTTTCTTTATTGTTTATATTTTGGTTTTAAAGCCTTAAATCATTTTTTTCTTCTGTTTGATTGTTCTTTCTTGGTTTTCTTTAAGGGATTTGTTGATTTCTTCCAATTTTTTGTTTGTTTTTTCCTCCAATTTTTGAGTGAATTTTTCATTTCCTCTTTTAGGGCCTCAAACATTTTTCTAAAGTTATTCTTTAGGTCATTTTCTACTGTTTAATCTATATTGGGGTCTTCAAGTCTTGCTGTTGTAGAGTCACTAGTTTGGGGGGGTTGGTGTCATGTTGCTCTTTGTGGTATTAGGTATGTTCTTACCTTGTCTACCAATCTTTTCTTCTGATTGGTGTAGTTGGAGCTGTGTCTCTGGTGATCAATCTTCCAAGTGCCAGTGGATTCAAGGTTCAGATGGTTGCTCCTTGTAATGCAGTCAGAGACACAGGTCCAGTCACTCTGGAGTCACTCAGCATTCCCAGGGGTTACTCGACACTGCCGAGAGTTACTCTGCAATCTTAGTGGCCATTTGGGCCTGATGCTATGGAGGTCACTTGCTTGGGCTTGCTCCCAGTGAGGTCCCTGGCTTGGGTCCTGTTCAGCAGAGGTCTCTGGCTTGGGCCTGCTCCCTAGATTGTCACTCCTTCTTACCTGTTCCTGCAAAGGTCACTGGCTCACACCTAGTCCTGCAATGGTCACTAGCTCTGGACTAGTCCTGTGAATGTCCCTGACTTGAGCCTGCTCCCACAGAGGTTCCTGGTTCAGGCCTGGTCCTGCAGAGTTCTCTGACTTGGGCTTGTTCCCCTCAGCCGTTGCTCCCTCATACCTGTTCCTGCAGAAGTCACTGACTCAGGCCTGCTCTGATGGGCGTCTTTAGCTTGACCCTGGTCTGGTGGAGGCTGCTGGCTCAGGCCTGCTCCCTCAGAGGTTGCTCTCTTGTACCTGCTCTTGCAGAGGTCGCTGGCTCAGGCCTGTGTTGGTGAAGGTCACTGGCTTGCGTCTGTTCCCATGCAAGTCACTGGCCCAAGTCCGCTCCTGTGGTGGTCACTGCTTTGGGCCTGCTCCTGCAGAGTTTGCTGGCACAGGGCTGCTCCATCAGAGGTTGCTCCCTCATACCTATTCCAGCAGAGGTCACTGGCTCAGGCCTGGTCCTGCAGAGGTCACTGGCTGGGCCTGCTCCTGCAGAGGTTGCTGGTTCAGGGCTGCTCCTGTGTAGGTCACTGTCTTGGGCCTGCTCCTGCAGAGTTTGCTGGCACAGGGCTGCTCCATCAGAGGTTGCTCCCTCATACCTATTCCAGCAGAGGTCACTGGCTCAGGCCTGGTCCTGCAGAGGTCACTGGCTGGGCCTGCTCCTGCAGAGGTTGCTGGTTCAGGGCTGCTCCTGTGTAGGTCACTGTCTTGGGCCTGATCCCATGGAGTCACTGGCCTGGTTGGACCTGGTTGGACCTGGTCCTGCAGAGGGTGCTGGCTCAGGCCTGCTCCCTCAGAGGTTGCTCCCTCTCACCAGCTTCTGCAGAAGTCACTGGCTCAGGCCTGCTCCAGTGGAGATCACTGACTCTGGCCCAGATTTAGTTTTTTGAGGGGTAGACCAAGAAAGTCTTTTAATGAAGTTTGATACCATTATAGAATGTAGGTCTGGAGCCACAAAAAAAAAAAAAAAAATCCATCTAAAACAGATACCGGTGATGAAAGCAAAACCAAAGAGTGAAAGTCCCTTAGGAAATCCTTGAGTCACTGAGTTTCAATGAAGACAAAGTGTGGCTGGACTTTTAAGTTATACAACCAATTTCCATTTCCTTAATTGAGCCATTATTAGCCAGATTTAAGACAATTATACCCAAAGCATTCTGAATAATGTATTCTTCAAAGGAAGCAACACTTCCAATAATGGCAAACAACACACACTAAGTACTGAGGAGAAGTTAATTCACTTCTGTGAATCTGGCCTTTATCCCAACTGGGGAGGTGGGGGCATCAAAAGCTTGTTCAGAAGAAAATCTCTGTATTTCTCTTGTTGTTGTTGCTCAGTCAAATAATTGACAGTCGTCCCTTCCCCTACCACAAGCACCACCAGTTTTAGGTTTCTGTTTCTATTGAAACAAGTTTTTAAGGTGTTGCAATTATCCAACTGCTTCAAATTAAGATTCATTTTGTGCTTCTGGTGAATCATATTAATCTTTTCAAAGAACCTTGGGATATTTAGGTGAGAGACCAGATAAAAGACAAAGCAACATTATTAAGTAATTTAATCATTATTATTCTTTCAAGAAAAAAATACAAGAATGAAAAATCTCCAGGGAACATGATAATTATGGAGACAATAATCAACTGTAGTTGATTAAGAAAAAGTCTCCTCATCCAGGAAAATAACAGAATCTTCTAAGGGCTTTTAGTGATGCACGGTTTGTTTTAGTATCTTTTCATCCCTTGCAAACCCAGTGTCTCTGACCCCTCAGCACAAACACAGACATCCACATATGAAAGCCCACACACACCCACTCAGGCGTCTTTGTCCATATTCTTAAGAAAGGTCTGAGAGAAAGTATGAAGTAATTCCCACACTGGGATAGTGGTGCCATTTCATGAGACACTCTAGAAGGACTTCTCTGGTAGAGATGGATATTTTTAAAGGAATAAGCAACAGGAGAATCTCAAATATTTGTTCTGACAACTCGTAAGAAGTAAGAAGCTACAAAGCTAACAGCTGGGGAGGGGAGGAGGTTCATGAGTCATTCTACACAAATTCTTACTTAATATTCCAGTGTTCAGGACAGGATTTGGCTGTGTGTGGTAGACAGGCAAATTGTGATGGTCCTAAAAGACCAGCTTAGGGGACACTTAGAGGCTGCATCTTCTACAGCCTCCATGTCGGGATAAATTCCTATGGTGCCACATCACTTCATATAAAGGTCAGACCAAGAAACACTCAAGTGATAATGATGAAAAAACCGGTCATCTCTTAAGAATTAATGACTGGAGGGAAGCAATTGATGGTCTTTGGCTCTACTTTCAGATATTAACCCCAGTTGGCCATTAATCCTCAGGAAATGCCCTGTGCTGGGGATATTATTGCTGTTATAAACTATAGCTGAAGGAAACTGCACATGCTCAAACATCAGTGTAACAAATTTAGCTTAATGAACAACGCACTCTGGAAAGCATATTCAAGATAGCCCAGAGAAATAGTTGTTCCACATGCAGTTCTCTCGGCTTGTATCCACTGGCTCCGTTTAGTTAGAACTAAAACTAGAAATGGTACCAAACTAGACTCTGAACCTGCCTGGGTTGGCATATGAGCGCTGTGATTGATATTCCTGTATTGTCAGTGTTCTTGATTAGAGCAATATAATTACAGGGTTTATTGCTTATGTCAGTGAAATTACAAAGAGAAGATTAGCAGCTAGCACGGGGTTTTGCAGACATTTCCAGAGGTCTGTCCGCCCACTGACTAGTTGATGGAGTTGGTATTTTGCTCTCCACCAAATTATTTGTAAAAAGGAGCTGGACTATTTCATATTCCTTTCTGAGTGACATTTCTAAAACTGTCATCCTTATGCCTGAGGAGATAATTCCCCAAATTGGGTTTGCATGCTGAAAAAAATCAAAAGCTAATCCCCATAGGCTGTTTGAAATGCCACCTCTGCAGGGACTCCTCTTGAAGCAGGACTTCCAGTGTGACATGAAAGGATTAAGAGGTAAATAAAGGAATTGGGCATGCTCCAAAGTCAATCTATTCAAAGAGTAGGAAAAACAAAATGTAAAAGTAATGCCACATCAGGGTTAACAGTCAGGAGTAAAATTCATTGAAACATAATAAGAATAGTATTAAGAAATAGGAAGAAATTTCCTGGGCCAAAATATAAGACATTAGCTGGGATTTTGAAATGATTCAAAAGTTAGCTTTTTTTTTTTTTTCATAGACACCATTAAGGGATCTTAGCCAAATGCTAATTTTGGTACAATTCATTTTGAATCTGATAAACTAGACTAGTTGTGCATGCTTAGATAAAGAATAGTAATGAGCCTGTGTGTGAAGAGAATCTCGGGGAGATAATATCAAAATGATATTTTCAAATCACTGTTCTTCATAGCAGGATGCAAGATAAGCATTTTATTCCAGTTTTAAAGATGGAGAGACTATCAGCGATTGTTCAAGATTCTATTTAAAAACAGATATCCACAAACTTCCCAAGTCACACAACTGTCCCCCACATTCAAAGGAACTAGTTCAGTGTTTGTGGGACCACTAAGAGTGGAACAAGTATTTATCCCCAGTGCATGGACTGGCTCTTTAGAGCCCATTCCCAATGGATGGATACCTTTCTCAACCTAAGTACAGGAGGGAGGGCCTTGGTCCTGCCTCAAGTGATTTGACAGACTTTGTTGACTCCCATGGGAGCCCTCACCCTCTCTGAGGAGTGGACAGGAGTGGGATGGGGAGAAGGTGAGAGGAGCCAGAGGACAGGAGGGAGGACAGTTGCTTTTAAACTTTAAAAAAATGAAATAAAATGCACACACAGAGAGAATACAGTATCTTAACCTTGTGTATTCTGACCTCAAAATTCAAGCCCTCTGTACTGCATTCTTTTAGAAATGGCTCAAGGCGCAGCAATTTGGCTCACACCTATGATTTCAGAATTTGGGAGTCTGAGGCAGAGGAGTGTTGCAAGTTCTGGACCAGACTAAGAAACAACGAACACAGCGATTTCCATTCATGGCTACTGAGCAGAGTGAGATCCTTTCTCCAACAGAAAAGAGGAAGGGAGAGAAAGATGGTGGAGAGGGATGGCCCAGGCGGCTTATGATCCTTCTATGCACCTCTAGACCTGTCTTCCAGGACCCCTTGGACCTGCTCCAGCCAAAACTGCTTTCTGCCAATTCGTTCAGTGAACCCTTTGACTTTTCCTGTACCACTATGGCTACCTGTGGATACCCACGGAGGCGGAGGCCTGTGTGCCTAAACAAAGCTTCCTCCAATACACAACACGTTCCATCTTCACACCTCCTGGCGACTCACGTGGTTCTTGAAGCACTCGCCTCTTACAAACCTTGTTTCATACCTGTGTGTGTGTCACACATTCTCTTGCTCAGAATAGGATTTAATTAAAATTACTGTGTATTCCTCATCATCACAGCATCCTCCAAAAGACTTTGCTAAATGAATGAATGCTGCCATCTCGCCACTCATAACTTTTCTTGATTGTCTGATTAGTAAACGTAAGCCAGATGAAGTTTGCCTAGTACAAAAATAACCACATGCGACCACTCCTAGTGCTTTGATAAATAATTTTCTGGATAGCTTCTCGGTTTGTCATCCTCCAAGGTAAATCCTATTAACTCCGTCAAAGTCTCAGACCCTTTCTCCTTCTTTCCTTCTTTCATTGTACTGTGATGGTTGCTACAGTCAAGACCTGTGTGCAAATGGTCCTCCAAGACTGGGAAGTATACTCCTACTGAGAAGAATGTAGCAAGTAGAAACTTCCTTCGTTTCACACTGAGAACAGACTTGAGTCTAACATTTCCTTTCTCTCACTTGTTAGAACAGAGTCGGAATGAAACTCAGTCTGCGTCCCCGAAAAGCACCCCATCACTCAAATGCACACCATTACAGCTAATTACTGCAAGTGACACACTGTGTGACGGGCATGTGGCGTTCTCTAAGTCCTCTCACGTATACCATGAGTTACCTTACTGACTAATCAACATCTCTTAGAAAAGTGTCTTGCGAACCAAAGGTGGGTATCTTAAGGGTAAAATTATATTTCTTTTCTTTACAGTCTCCTCAGGATTTCTTCTTTAAAATGCAAGAGAGTTGATAAAAAGTGCTACCTTTTGAAATCACAGTGTGAGGTTAAGGGCTTTGTGACCTTTGAAACTGCCAACATACACCACTAAAATCAGTTTTCTCCCAAGATATACAGGGAAAGCCAGTGGCATCCCTTTGTCTCAAGGAAGCAAGAGAGATTTTAATTATTCCTTTTGTCTACTTGATTATATGAATATCTCCAAAACTCTTTGCATGAAATGTAATGAAATTCCTCGTGTGAAATTTTATCCAGACAATGAAGTCATTTGTGGGCTATCCTCCATGCATGTAAGTCTAAAAAGTACGTTATAATAAAGTGTGATTGCCTCATTTGTCTCTGTTGGTAGTTGAAGTAGTTTGTATAATTTTATGCTACATTTTCGACACAAGGACAATTGATAGGCCATATGCTATGCACTTACACATGAGCAAGGCAGCTGCGTCATACGCATGAATTTATAATGAAAAAATTGCTTCTGAGATACATGAGGTTCTCAAAGACCTCGACTGCACAAAACAAAACATTGAGCAGCTTACAAAGAAACCCAGAAGATGGAGCAGAAGGAGAAAGATGTAGGAAAGAAAGAGGAATAAAGACACAAAAAGATGTCTGTCACTATCAGTAAAATTGATTTGAGTGTTGAAAAATAATACAGGTTCTAAGTGGGAATCTTATATAGCTGAGCTGAAATATCAGTGAAATATCACTAAAAATCCACTGAAATATCAGTCTGCATTTAAATATTTTAAAATTATATATTAATCAGGAAGGATGATTGTTTTCTTGAGTGTGTAATTTACCATGAAGAAAAACTGACTGGGAAACATGAAGAACAACTAGTCTTATTGTAATAAATTAACAAAAATTCCTTTAAAAGTCGAATAATTACATTGTGTATATACAAGGAAGATATTTCCTGCTTTTTTAATTGCAAACAGACCACCTGCTGAGGACCCCCCCCCTTCTTGCCTGCCTGCATCTCCAGAGGATCATATGGATTTTCTCCTGTAGCCTTTCTCTTCACCCACCTCTTTGTCTCAGCCCACAACCCCTGCAGGCATTTCCTGGAAAGCCACAAGCCATGCCTGCTAGGGAAGCAAATAGGCCATGTAAACAGGTGGGATCTGTTTAGATCTTCACTGTCCTCTCTCTCCCCTAAGTGCAGTCTAGTTTCATTCCACAGCTTTGTTGCAGACCACCTGCTGTGGCCTCTCCTCCCTCTCTGTTCCAATTCTCAGGGGACTAAGAAGATCCTGGTAGCACAACCTGCTTTCCTCCAAATTGTGGATCTCCTTGGCCACCTCTTCTAGCCCACTTCCATTCTTTTTTCTTAATTAATCAATTCATTAATTTTTCCCAGCCCAATCACAATTTCTCCTTCCTCCTCTCCTCCCAATCCCTCCCCACCAGCTTCCCTTCTTCCCCAAATCCACTTCCTCTTTCTTCCCCTCAAAAAAGTGTAGGCCTCCCATGTGTATCAGTCAACCATAGCAAGTTACAGCAAGACTGAGCATCTCCTCTCCTATTAAATACGGACTAGTTAACTCAACAGGAAAAAGGGGCCCAAGAGCAGGCAACAGGGTCACAGATAGCCCTTGGTTCCTCTGCCAGGGAGAAGATCAAACCACACAAATACAACACAGGGTCCAGGTCAATCCCATGCAAGTTCTCTGGTAGGCAGTTCAGTCTCAGTGAGCCCCAATGGGTCCAGGTCAGTTGACTCTGTTATCCTGTGGTGTACTTGGCCCCTCTCGCTCCCATAATCCTCTCCCCTCTTCTTCCACAAGATTTCCTGAGGTCTGCCTAATGTTCTGTCTCTGCATGTTTCTATTAGTTGTTGGTGAGGTCTCTTTGATGATAATTGTGCTAGGCCATGATTAATGAATATAGCAGAATATTATTAGGAATTAGTTAATTGACTTTTTATTTTTGGACAGTAATATTTGGTTCTATCCTAGGTCTATGGACTGTCCAACCTCTGAGTCTTGACCTTCCAGGTAGTAACAGGGGTGAGCTCTCTCTCTTGGTATGGGTCTCAAGCTGGACCAGTCATTGGTTGGCTACTCCTATAATTTCTGTGCCAAATTTATCCCAGCATATCTTGTACACAGGGCAAAGTGTAGGTCAGGGGTTATATTGCTGGGTTGGGGGGTCCCATTCCCTCTACTGTAAGTTTTGTCTGCTTACAGGAGATGGCCTGTTTGAGCTCCTTATCTGCCATACCTAGGAGTCATGGATAGAGACACTCTCATTAATTCCTTGAAGTTTCTATTGCACTAGGTTTCTAGCTCATCCCAGTGATGCTCCTGATTCCAATTGTCTTTCCCAGTAATCTCTCCCTCCACCTTCTCCCCACCTGATCCCTCCTGTTCCCACGCTCACCTCTCCATTCAGAATGCTCTCCCATCCATTTTTGATGTCTATTCTATTTCCCCTACACAGTGAGATCCATGTGTCCCCCTTGAGCTTTCCTTGTCACTTAACCTCTTTGGGTCTATGGATTGTGGCATGGTTATCCTTGCTTTATAGCAAACATCCATCTTTAAGTGAGTACATACCATGTTTGTTTTTCTGATTCTGGGTTACCTCACGCAGGATGATCTTTTCTAGTCCCATCCATTAGCTGGAAAATTTCCTAATGTCATTGTTTTAAAGTTGAGTAATACTCCATTGTATAGATGCACCACATTTTCTTTACCAATTATTTGGCTAATGGACATCTAGATTGTTCCAAGTTTCTGGCTTTTATGAATAAAGCTTCTATGAGAATAGTTAAGCAAGTTTCCTTGTGATATGATAGAATGTCCTTTGGGTATTTAAGCCAAAGAGTAGTATAGCTGGGTCATTAGGCAGGTTGATTTCCAAATTTCTGAGAAACTGACATATTGATTTCCAAAGTGGATATATAAGGTTGCACTCCAACAAGCAATGAAGTAGTGCTCCCTTTGCTCCACATCCCTCACCAGGATGAGCTATCACTTGTGGTTTTGATCTTGGCCAATCTGACAGGTGTAAGATGCAATCAACCCACACCTCCAGTCTACCTTCATTTTTAAGGGCCAGTTCCCAATACCAAGATACCCATTCTGTCTGGGAATCCCAGTGGCCATACCCAGCAGGATATCAGAAGCATTTTCTATCAGAAATGGCAACAGAAGCAAAGAAATGAAGCAACCACTCAACAAAGAAAAATAATACCAGAAATCAGTACCCAGAATTGCAGTCATCTCGAAGCCAGCTGCCAGAATGCCAGTGTTTAAAAAAATAAGAACCATTTACAGCCAGGACAATGTGCTGCCACTAAAGCTCAACAACATTATCATAGTAGGTCCTGAGAAACGTGGTATAACTGCAGACAATGTCTTCAAAATAACTTTTATAAATATATTAGAGGCCCTTAAATAGTAAATGGAAAAATGCATTAAATAAATTGTGAAATAAAGACAAGCAAGGAAATGGATAAAAGAGTTCAAGACCTGAAAGTGAAATAGAATCCGTAAATAAAACCTAAACTGAAGAAAATCTGGAAATGAAAAGGTTAGATACTCAAACAGGTATCTAAGAGGCAAGTCGCACTAACAGAATACAAGAGATGAAAGCATCTTAGGCATTGAAGTCATGCAAAAAAATGGATAACTCAGTCAAATAAAATTTCAAATTTAAAATACTCAATGCATGAAACATCCAGGAAATCTGGAACATGATGAAAAAAAGCAAACAAAATAAATAATAAGAATAAAGGAAGGTGAATAAAGTTATGTCAAAAGAACAGAAAGCATTTTCAATAAAATCATAGAAGAAAATTTCTCCAACCTAAAGAAGTAGGTGTCTATCAAGATTCAAATAACATACAGAACATCAAAGAGATTGAACCAGAAAAGAAAGTTCCCTCATCACATAATAATAAAAATAATAAAGGTACAGAACAAGGAAATAATGTTAAAAGCTACAAGAGAAAAAGACCAAGTAACATAAATGCAGACCTATTAAAATAAACGTACTTCTCAGTTGAGACTCTAAAAGCTGAAAGAAGCTGTACAGACGCTAAGAGACCACAGGTGCCAGCCTAGATTACTATACCCAGTAAAACTTTTCATCACAATTAGTGGAGGAAGAGAAAAATGATAAAAACTAAATTTAAGCACTGTCTACAAATCCAGTCCTACAGAAGGCAATAGAAAGGAAACTTCAACCTGAAGTTGTTAATCACATCCAAGAAAACTTGAGGAATAAAAATTTCCAGACCAGTGAGTCAAAGGAGGGAAAAGAGGGAGAAAAGATACACACATAAAAAAGAGGGCAAACACACACATACAAAAAGAAAAAAGAAAAAAACAGCAACTACATGATGAGAATTAACAAACACTACTCACTGCTAATTTTCAGTATCACTGATCTCAAGTTCCCAATTAAAAGACACAGACTAACAGAATGGATGTGAAAATAGGATCCATCTTCCTGCTGTATCTAGAAATCTATCTTAACATCAATGATAGACAGATAGACACCACCACAGGATAAAAACAAGGATGGAAAAAGATATTAAAAGTATATAGGCCTAAGAAGCAATCAGATATAGATATTTTAATACCGGACAAAATAGGCTTTGAACCAAACTAATAAAAAGAGATAGGTAAGGACAGTACATACTCATCCAAACTCATCCAAGGAAAATTATACCAAGAGGGCACGACAATTTTAAACATCTACACCCCAAACACAAGCACCCACGTTCATTAAAGAAACACTATTGCAGCTTAATTACTAATCCTCATGCTGATCCTCATACACTGATAGTTGGAGACTTTAATACCCCACTCTTGCCAATAGACAGATCATGCAGATAAAAATTAAACAGAGAAATGTTGAAGATAACTGAAATTATAGACCTAATGAACCTAAAAAATATTTACAAACATTTCATCCAAATACAAAAGAATATACCTTCTCAGTACATCATGAAACTTTTTCCAAAGTTGACCACATACTTTGACAGAAAGCAAGTCTCAACAAATGTAGTGATATTTTATTTGTGTTTTAACAAATAAAGCTTGCCTGAAGATAGCAGAGGTAAGACAGTAGAGGCCCGGCAATGGTGGCACACACCTTTAATCCCAGACCTCAGGAGACAGAGGCAGACAGATCTCTGTTAGTTCAAGGCCACCATAGACTACATGAAATTATTCCAGTCTATAAGAGAAATAGAACACACATAAAGGTGATCCCAGCTCTTGGGTTCCAACACCTTTAATCCCAGCACTAAGAAGGTAGAGACAGGACTGATATAACTAAGTGGAGAGAGGAATATAAGGAGGGAGAAGACAGGAGTTCATTGCAGTTTGAAGATGCAGTAAGAGGACTCAGTCTGAGGACTCAGTCTGGGGATAAGTTTGCCTCTTTGGTCCAAGCATTGGTAGAGGTCAAAGTTCTCTCTAGTGATTGGCCACTCTGCTTCTCTGATCTCACTGCTTTCATCCCCTAATATCTTACTTGAGGTTTTTATTAAGAACAGTTAGAATTCATGCTATATTTGGAGCCCAGTGTGGGACTTGAATCCATGAGCCTGAGATTAAGAGTCTCATGCTCTACCAACTGAGAAAAATTGAAGTACAGAAAATTGAAGTAACAGGCTACATCCCTGTCTGACCACCACGGAAAAACTGGATATCAACAACAATAGAAACAACAGAAAGCTTATAAACTAATGGAAAGTGAACAACTCCCCACTGAGTAAAAAACGAGTCAAGACAGAAAATAATAAAGAAACCACATGAAAACTCAAAAATAGAAGGAGTTACAAACCAGTCTCCCTTATGGATAGAAAGGGACACCATTATTTAGACTTTGCAAACTACACATCTAATATCTAAAATAAACAAAGAATTCAAGAATCTAGTTATTAAAAAACACAAATGATCCAGTGAGAAAGTGGGATACAGATCTAAACAGAGAATTCTCAGAAGAGGAAAGTAAAAATACTGCAAATTGCTAAAAGAAATGTCCAACATCCTTACTCATTAGAAATGCAAATCAAAAACTTTATTATATTTCATTGTGCATCTATCAGATTGTCTATGAGCAATAAAACAACTGAAAACTCATGCTGGTGAGGATGTGGAACAATGGAAACATTCATCCATTTCTGGTGGGAGTTTAAACTTGCAGAGCCACTATGGAAATCACTATAGAGCTTCCTCAAAAAGATAGGACTCTATCTACCTTAAAATCCAGCTATACCACTCTTGGGGATATTCTTAAAGAATACTTCATACTACTGCAGAGACACTTGCTCAACCATATTATTGATCCTTTATTTATGATACCCAGAAATTGAAAAAAACTTGAATGTATGCCAATGTATGAATATATAAAGAAAATGGCACATTTATAAAACGGACTATTACTTAGCTTTGAAAAATGGAAATCATGAAATTTATAGGTGAATGAATAGAACTATTAAAAAACCATCCTTACTGAGATAACTGAGACCCAAATAGACAAACATGTTATGTAATCACTTTTATGGTGAAATTATCTGTTATATCAATGATAACAAAGCTACAATCCATAGAACTAGAACTTTTATGGTGAAATTATCTGTTATATCAATGATAACAAAGCTACAATCCATAGAACTAGAGCTGAGGTATAGAGTAAGAAAATGAGTGAAAGAGATAGATTTCCCGAGGAAGGAGAAATAGAAAAGATAGCTAAGGATGGACAAGGCAGGGACTGGAATCTGAAGATCAAATGGGGAGAAAGGAGGAAAAAAAGGGTCTGGACAGGGAATACAGAGAGGGGAAACTAAGATTGGCTATATATACATATATACATACATATATACACATACAATGTTTAATGTGTTATTTTGGTACATGTAAATAGGCATATGGTGATGACATCATCTTTAAGGAAATATATTTATAAAAACATTTATGCTTTATGACTGGGTCTTAAGCCATGTTTTCAAAGTTGCTGGTTCATGATCAAAAAATAACTATCATAGTGGGATTTCTTTGGAAAAAAACAAGAGATTCATTTCAATTTCACACCTGCTCTATCCATTTCACATGGACCTCCAAATAAAAATATTACAAATGAGTCTATTTGTATACAAATATTTTAGCAACTTTGATAATATTGAAATTTAAAACATAATCCCTATAAATATTTAAGGAAACTACAAAAGACCCACATACTTCATATTGATTAAGTTGTTTCATATTCCTGCACAAGCAGTTACAGTCTTTAAGATTTAACAAAGCAAGTCAGCACTTCTAGCATCAGCTCTGAGCTCCTGTTTTTGTGGAAACCAGAGTCTTTTTTTCTTCCTTCATTTGGCTTCATAGGAGGTCCCTGAGATGACTACCCTGGAGCATTCTTCATCTGGCCCCATCTACCAACCTGAACATGTGGTCTGGTTCATGCCATAGAAAATAAAAAACATTTGAATTTGGCTCCATTTTCCTGTGAGTCTGTGTAAATTGGAATAGAGTCACAAGATCTGCCTTGAATGAAAGCAGTAGGTCAAGAAAACCCTTTTATAATCTGAAGGAATGATCAGTTCCAGGTTGCCATGGCATTTACTTCAAGAAAGGATTAAAAAAAAAACACCAGCTCACAATAGTAAACGGAGGGATGCTTGCTTGTTTTGTTTTGTTTTATAAATATCATGTATCAACATTTTTTTCATAGGAAAGCTTTGGTGTTTCCGCATGGCTTTGCCTAAGAAAAAGAGATCCCAGAACTTTTCTCTTGGAAAATGTCCTTTTGAAAGAAACTTCATCTACCTGCAGGCAATTACAATGTGTAAGAGAAAAAAAAATCTTATCTCCCATACCCCCAAAGCATTTTATCCTGTTGAAGTCTGGTTCAAATGAACATCTGAGACAGTCTATATGAGTAAAATGTGTAAGATCCTCTCTTATAGCTAGCAAAACTGAAGGTATAGCTAGCAAAACTGAAGGTATACTGTGTTATGAGCTAGGTCAAGCTTGCCAAACTGATGAGCTGCTTCAAAGAGCTGGGTAGGGACTATAAGTAAATAATGCAATTTGGAGGGGGTTAGTAGAGATCAAAGTGCTAGAAACAGAATGTATAATGAATCACTTGTTCAAAATTCTATGGAAGTGAGACACCTCACTTGAGACACTATATTATGACGGGTACATAAATTATGAGTACACAAATTCCTGCAAAAGGTGAAGGAAAGTCTGGAATTGCAGATTTTCATAGAATAAGCAGATTAGTGACCCATACAGAACCTGACTGAGTGGCTTCTATGAGGTCCTGACATCCAGGACATTTTTGTGCTGGTTTTCTCTCCCCCATCAGATAAATCTCTGTATCACTGGCTTCTGATCTTTTGCAAGCCAGGGGCATTCAGTAGCATTCTTTGTAGTTATGGAAACCAATAATAGATGGACATCATCCATATGATGATAAATGAACTAATAATTTCTATAGAGTACTGTGTAGCTAAGCTGTGATGTTCCATAGGGCAATGTGCATTGAATGCATTAGATCCATAACTTTCCATTTGTGATCATTGGTCATGATATTACCCAGTTGTAAGTCAAGGAATACCTGTAACTCATAGGCCAGTCTAGGTGGGTTTAGCCAACCCCTCTCTGTGGTAAGAAGTGGTCTCAGGGAACTGTTCCAGTACATTCTCTGCTGCATGATTCTAGAACCACTAGACAGCAGGTGTGTGGATGTGTATGGCTGGTCTCTCAGCAAACAGCTTTCTATTCAGTTGCCTAGAGTGAGGCTGTATTGTACTTGTCTTACAGTCTCTCCCCTGAAGCTCTTCTGTGTTTGTCAGACATTCATAATACCTCTTGATTCTTCACTAAGTTCCTAACGAGATACTTTCTCTCTTTTTTTTCTAAAAAAGACAGATGGCTGAGATTCTGTTCTCAGTCCATGTCTGTGTTGCAGAACCCCAATGCATGAGAGTAGGGAGAGTACTGTAAAGTCTTTGCAGGAAGGGAAAATGGGTTCCTAAATGATAAAGGGCTAAGAAGAAATGAAGAAATTTACCAAATTGTGAGAGAGAAGTGTGTGAGATTCCTGGAAGTAACAGACAAGACAGGTGTGAACCAAAAGTTGTGCATGCCAATGACAATTATGAAATTATAGCTGCAATGTCACCGTGGATTGAGTTCTTGCTGTGTGCCAAAACATGTACATTATTTGTGCTAGCACATTTTCTAATCATCAGACAGGTTGCCCCATAGAGGAATCCCTGCTCATCTTCACAGTGGGAGTGGAGCCTTAGAGGCTGGGAGTAGAAGAGGGTTAAACTCAAAGCCTCGTTGAACCCAAGACCGATTCTGCACAATCGATCATGACAATGTCATTGACAGGAGTTAACTCTTCAGAGGGTGAAACCTCTAGCCAGTAGTATAGCTGTGATTCCAGGAGACATCAGTACTTAAGTTAGGGAGCAGCCATTGGTTAATGAGGATAAATTTCCATCTTTAGCCTGCTTTTATCTGATATCTTCTCATACACCAAGTAAAACTCTATTACTCTGCCTCAATGAGAAACCTTTCAGAAGCATTAATCCAAACACAGAACTTTTGTCAGTTCAGGCTTTAGTAACAAGTTCAATGCTACAATTTCAACAATTCCAATCCCCTTACTTCTCTGAACTTCTGTGTCCATAATATCTGCACCCCCCCACCCCTGTAATGGCCTACTACTCAGACCATATTGAAGACAAGTTACAGGAAGCTTGAGGATTAGTAAGTAACACAGTCCAGAAATTTCTCTGGAATTGGTGCTGTCACCCTGTAGCCATTTGATGGGAAAGGTCTAAGAGCCACAGGAGGTGTGAATTTCTTAGCCTGCCTAAAAGTGCTCATAGTGTACTAACACACATTTGTTAATAGAAAAGTGAGTTTGGATACATGGAAATAAAGAAATACAAAATAAAAATAGAAAAAATAGAAAGAATTCAGATACAATAATCAAAAGAATATTGAGAGGCTGTTTTCTTATTTTACCAGATCTCATGACTACTTCTTGAAGTAGGATCTGGTCATCTCTTGAGCAACACCCTATATCCCAGAGTGACCGTGACACTCTAGTATTTATGAAATAACTTCCCCATGTGTCTCTCCTAATAGGAAGCTATAGTTTCCTTTGCCAAGAAGAAGGACAAAGCCCAACAGGGAGGGATAGTTTTCAGTTTCTCCATCTTGGTACCCCAGAACTGACAAAGGGCCTGCTGAGTTCTAAACTGTGCATTATCCCTCTACAAATATTAGGCAAACTGGGATGCTGAAAGAACCTGGAAAAGGAGCACGGACGTTTCTTGTGCAACATCCAGGATTTATTTAGCTAGGGAGAAGCTCTATGAAGGACAAGGCTTAGGGCAAGTGTACACCACCTGGGATAGTATCAGGAAAGTTGTTACCAGAGGTCAGGAGTGGCAATGAAAACTCACTGCAAACTTTGTAAATAAAAAATTTTGCTCTAGCAGAAGATCCATCAGAGGGGTGAGTTTGCTCCTGACCCATGGCAGAAGACTGACTAGGAGGAGCTCAGACATTCCCTGACCCCCTTGACTCCCTGGTCACTCTGCAGGGGCGGCTCCACCCTCCTAAGCCCTCTCGCCTCCCATCCCATCCCAGCTTTCACCCAGGAAACCTTTCCTTTATTCCTCCCTTCCTCCTTGGAGACATAAAATGATCCAGCTCACCTGCCTTGCATGCTGGGACTGGGCTGTAAGTGCAACCCAGCAAGAGGGAGTTCCTGTGCTTCAATAGCCTGCAGGTGGAAAGGTAGGCCTTGTGTCAGCTCAGCAAGATTCCTGGCCAGCAAGGGGTACTGATCCTCTAGTAGAAGATTCAGCAGAGGGGGGATCCTGACCCGCTACCAGAAGATCCATTAGAGAAAATTTGAAAAAAAGAGATGGGCAGACACCAAGGCAGGAATTCCTCCAACAATCTGAAAAACAACATGAAAACACCAGATCCCAGCAACCCTACAACAGAGAGACTTGAACACCCTAATCCAGAAGAAGTGGAAAAAAGTGCCATTATGAAAGCAATAGAGTCCCTTAAACAGGATATGAATAACTCCCTTAAAGAAATGGATGAGAAGTATAACAAAAAGTTTGAACAAATGAGTAAAGAAATGGATGAGAAGTATAACAAAAAGTTTGAACAAATGAGTAAATCCGTAAATGATACCCTGAGAAACCAAGAAAAAACAATCAAACAGATAATGGAAACAGTTCAAGAATTGAAAGCTGAAATGGAGGCAATGAAGAAAACACAAACCGAGGGCTGGCTGGAAATGGAAAATCTAGGTAAACGAACAGAGACTACAGAATCAAGCATAACCAATAGAATACAAGAAACAGAAGAATGAATCTCAGATTCTGAAGACGCCATAGAGAAAATAAACGCTCTAATCAAAGAAAATGGCAAATCCAACAAATTCTCATCACAAAACATTCATGAAATCTGGGACACAATAAAAAAAACCCAAATCTAAGAATAATAGGTGTTGTGGGAGTAACTTCCGCTGCCTCAACCAATAGTCGCTGAAATACGAGCCCACAGTGCAGCGGGGAGCGACTTCCGCTCCGTCAGCCAATAGCTGCTGAAATACCAGCCCACTGGGGCGTGGTATATTTCTCTTTTAAAAAGAGAAACATATCCGGAATAGGCCCTCTTGGTTCCGGCTCTTGGTTCCGGTGCTTGCTCCTGGCTCCTGCTCCCGGCTCCTGCGACTAGGCTCCCTTCCTGACGGTTTATGGTGTATGTAAGTTTTACCCCCCAGAATAAATAACCCCTTAAAACATAACTGGTGTGGGATTGATTCGCCGATAATTGACGCCCAACGTTTGGTTTAAGAACTGCCCCACCCCCCCACCCCCAGCTCGGCCTCCCAGGATACACAGGTCCGGACAGTCTCTGCCGGCTTATAAGCGCAGGAATCCAAAAAAAAAAAAAAAGAGGGATAATTGGATTATGGGATAATAGCTTTGTACTTGTGAGTTATTGTTTTTAGACAAATATATTGGTATTGATTCTTATATATTGATACAAACTTAAATTATGTTGACTATTTTAGGCATACATGCTTCTACCTCTGTTTAAAACATTTTTATGTATTGACATATATATATTGTATTGATATATGTATATTTTACCATATTGCATTGTACACTTCTACCTCTGATTAAGATACTTATATATTGTTTATGTATTGATATATATATTTACCATATTGCAATGTATACTTGCACATTGTTTATACTTGGAGGTCATATTGTCCCCATTTATTGCACAGTTGTTTACTATTTCAGTCTTTAAGTTAGATAGATATTGAGAATAATATAGATCAATAGTCATCTAAATTTGTCATTTATAATTAGACTAATCAGGTTCTTTAGATACATAGACATTATATTCAGTATAGATAGATAATCTTCAACCTCTTCAAAGAGCTGTAGAAAATGGCCTTTAATCTAACTCAGAGTTCTGTGGTAGGGAGATACAATCGCTCCTGGCAACACTGATCTATTCCCGAGAGAATGTTGAGCACCAAAGACACTCCACCTGGAGCCTTTCTTCTTGGCAGAACTGGCCTTTGGATAAAGAAATGCCCATACCTCAACTACTGACAGAGTTACAGAGTATCCGTAAATGGATAAAACAGGACTGTCATATCCTGCCAAGACAGGATAAGATAGTTTTGAAAAGTTCCTTGCCTTTGAAAATGGTATGTCAGTTACGTTAGGCCTTAGCCAAAGTTGGTTGCTTCAACTCTGCAAACGTGATTTTGGGTGTTTGCCCAGGTAGCCAATTGTCTATGTGATTTGTTACATGTTCTGGAAGTTTGATTGCACTTCCTAATTACTCAGGTAACATTATTTCCCTTCTCAGATCTTTGATGGGATTGAAGATTATATAAACGTAGTTACTTTCTTTTCATGACGTGGCCAAGTTATTTCTTATACAAGACTTAAGCTAGTTAGAATAGGATATTTGTATTTATTGTATATAATTGTGTAGGTTTGTACTTACTGTATATAATTTCGTAGTAGGCTTAGAACTCTCTTACTTAAACAAAAGGGGGAGGTGTTGTGGGAGTAACTTCCGCTGCCTCAACCAATAGTCGCTGAAATACGAGCCCACAGTGCAGCGGGGAGCGACTTCCGCTCCGTCAGCCAATAGCTGCTGAAATACCAGCCCACTGGGGCGTGGTATATTTCTCTTTTAAAAAGAGAAACATGTCCGGAATAGGCCCTCTTGGTTCCTGCTCTTGGTTCCGGTGCTTGCTCCTGGCTCCTGCTCCTGGCTCCTGCGACTAGGCTCCCTTCCTGACGGCTTATGGTGTATGTAAGTTTTACCCCCCAAAATAAATAACCCCTTAAAACATAACTGGTGTGGGATTGATTCGCCGATAAATAGGGGTAGAAGAAGGAGAAGAATTGCAGATCAAAGGCCCAGAAAATATATTCAACAAAATTATAGAAGAAAACATTCCCAACCTAAAGAACTATATTCCTATGAAGGTTCAAGAAGCATACAGAACACCGAATAGACTGGATTAAAAAAAAAATCCCCTCACCATAAATAATCAAAACACAAAGCATACAGATTAAAGAAAGAATATTAAGAGCTGCAAAGGAAAAAGGTCAAGTAACTTATAAAGGTAAACTTATCAGACTTACACCTGACTTCTCTATAGAAACAATGAAAGCCAAAAGGTCCTGGATAGAGGTACTGCAGAAACTAAGAGACCATGGATGCAAGCCCAGACTACAATACCCAGTCAAGCTATCGTTCACTATCAATGGAGAAAACAAAATATTCCAGGATAAAAACAAATTTAAACAATACATAGCCACAAATCCAGCCTTACAGAAAGGAATAGAAGGAAAATGGCAACCCAAGGAATCTAACATTGCCAACACAGCCTACAATAACTCAGACATCTAGCGACCCTTCACAAGCACAACTCAAAGAAGAGAAACACACAAACTCTACTACAAAAAAAAAAAAAAACGGAGTCAACAACCACTGGTCATTAATATCACTTAATATTAATGGACTCAACTCACCTATAAAAAGGCACAGGCTAAGAGATTGGATATGAAAACGGGATCCAACATTCTGCTGTTTACAAGAAACACACCTCAACCACAAAAACAGACATCTACTCAGAGTAAAGGGTTGAGAAAAGGTTTTTCAAGCAAATGGACCTAAGAAACAAGCTGGTGCGGCCATTCTAATTTCCAACAAAATTGACTTCAAACTAAAATCAATCAGAAGAGATGGAGATGGACATTTTATACTCATAACAGGAACAATTCATCAGGAGGAAGTCTCAATCCTGAATATCTATACCCCTAATATAAAAGCACCCACTTATGTGAAAGAAAAACTTCTAGAACTCAAGGCAGTCATCAAACCACACACACTAATAGTAGGAGACTTCAACACACCTCTCTCACCAATGGACAGGTCAATCAGACAGAAACCCAGAGAAATAAGAGAATTAATAGAGATAATGAATCAAATGGACTTAACAGATATCTACGGAACATTCCACCCAAATAAGAAAGAATATACCTTCTTCTCTGCAGCTCATGGAACCTTCTCGAAAATTGACCACACACTCGGTAACAAAGCAAACTTCCACAGATACAAAAAATATTAGTAACCACCTGTGTCTTCTCCGATCACCATGGAATAAAGTTAGAATCCAACAACAATTCTAACCACAGAAAGCCTACAAACTCATGGAAGCTGAACAGTCAACTACTGAATCATCCCTGAGTCAAGGAAGACATAAAGAAAGAAGTTAAAGTCTTCCTTGAATTTAATGAAAATAAAGACACAACATACTCAAACCTACGGGACACTATGAAAGCAGTGCTAAGAGGAAAGTTCCTAGCACTAAGAGGCCAGTTAAAGAAAACAGAGAAAGCACACATTGGAGACTTAACAGCACACCTGAAAGCTCTAGAAAAAAAAGAAGCAGACTCACCCAGGAGGTCTAGAAGACTGGAAATAATCAAACTGAGGGCTGAAATCAACAAAATAGAAACACAGAAAACAATCCAAAGAATCAACAACACAAAAAGTTGGTTCTTGGAGAAAATCAACAAGATTGACAAACCCTTAGCCAAACTAATCAAATGGCAGCGAGAGAACGCATAAATTAATAAGATCAGAAATGAAAATGGGGACATAACCACAGACACAGAGGAAATTCAGAGAATCATTAGATCTTACTACAAAAGCTTGTATGCCACAAAGTTGGAAAAATGTACAAGAAATGGAATTGTTTTTAGATAAGTACCATTTACCAAAGTTAAGTCAAGACTAGGTGAACAATCTAAATAGACCTCTTAGTAGCGAAGAAATAGAAGCTGTTATCAAAAACATCCCTACCAAAAAAGCCTAGGGCCAGATGGATTCAATGCAGAATTCTACCAGAACTTCCAAGAAGAGCTAATACCAATACTCCTTAATGTATTTCACACAGAAGAGTCATTGCCAAATTCTTTTTATGAAGCTACAGTTACCCTGATACCAAAACCACACAAAGACACAACAAAGAAAGAGAATTACAGGCCAATCTCACTCATGAACATCGACGCAAAAATTCTCAACAAAATACTGGCAAACTGAATCCAAGAACACATTAGAAATATTATCCATTATGATCAAGTAGGCTTCATCCCAGAGATGCAGGGCTGGTTCAGCATAAACAAATCTATCAATGTAATCCATCATATAAATAAACTGAAAGAAAAAAACTACATGATCATTTCATTAGATGCTGAAAAAGCATTTGACAAAATTCAACATCCCTATATGATAAAAATGTTGGAGGGATTGGGAATACAAGAATAATACCTAAATATAATAAAAGCTATTTACAGCAAGCCGACAGCTAACATCAAATTGAATGGAGAGAAATTCAAATTCATTCCACTAAAATCAGGAACACGACAAGGCTGTCCACTCTCTCAATACCTCTTCAATATAGTGCTTGAGTTCTGGCAATAGCAATAAGACAACATAAGGAGATCAAGGGGATTCGAATTGGAAAGGAAGAAGTTCAATTCTCATTATTTGCAGATGATATGATAGTGTACATAAGCACCCAAAAAAACTCTACCAAAGAACTCCTACATCTGATAAACACCTTTAGTAATGTGGCAGGGTACAAGATCAACTCCAAAAAATCAGTTGCCCTCCTATACACAAAGGATAAAGAGGCAGGGAGGGAAATCAAAGAAACATAACCTTTCACGATAGTCACAAATAGCATAAAATATTTTGGGATGACTCTAATCAAGGAAGTATAAGATCTATTTGACAAGAACTTTAGGTCTTTGAAGAAAGAAATTGAGGAAGATACCAGAAAATGTAAAGATCTCCCTTGCTCTTGGATTGGAAGGTTCAACATAGTAAAAATGGCAATTCTACCAAAAGCAATCTATAGATTTAATGCAATCCCCATCAAAATCCCATCAAACTTCTTCACAGACCTTGAGAGAACAATAATCAACTTTATATGGAAAAATAAAAACCCAGGATAGCCAAAACAATCTTATATAATAAAGAAACTTCTGGAGGCATTACCATCCCTGACTTCAAACTCTATTACAGAGCTACAGTATTGAAAACAGCTTGGTATTGGCTTAAAAACAGAAAAGTCGACCTATGGAACCGAATAGAAGACACGGATATTAACCCACAAACCTATGAACACCTGATTTTTGACAAGGAAGCTAAAGGTATACAATGGAAGAAGGATAGCATCTTTAACAAATGGTGCTGCCATAACTGGATGTCAACCTGTAGAAGAATGAAAGTAAATCCATATCTATCACCATGCACAGAACTCAAGTCCAAATGGATTAAAGACCTCAACATTAATCTGACCACTTTGAATCTGATAGAAGAGAAAGTGGGAAATAGTCTACAAGACATAGGCACAGGAGACCACTTCCTAGGTAGAACCACAGTAGCACAGACAATAAGAGAATCAATGAAGAGATGGGACCTCCTGAAACTGAGAAGCTTCTGTAAAGCAAAGGACACTGTCAATACGACAAAAAGGCTACCTTCCAACTGGGAGAAGATCTTCACCAACCCCTCATCAGACAAAGGTCTGATCTCCAAAATATACAAAGAACTCAAGAAACTAGACACTAAAATTCTAATTAACCCAATTAAAAAATGGGGTACTGAACTGAACAGAGAATTCTCAACAGAAGTACTTCGAATGTCCAAAAGACACTTAAGGTCATGCTCAACCTCCTTAATGATCAGGGAAATGCAAATCAAAACAACTTTGAGATACCATCTTACACCTGTCAGAATAGCTAAACTCAAAAACATCAATGATAGCCTATGCTGGAAAGGATGTGGAATGAGGGGAACACTCATCCATTGTTGGTGGGAATGCAAACTTGTGCAGCCACTGTGAAAATCAGTGTGGCGGTTTCTCAGGAAATTGGGAGTCAACCTCCCTCAGGACCCAGCCATTCCACTCTTGGGAATATACCCAAGAGATGCCCTATCATACTACAAAAGCATTTGTTCAACTATGTTCATAGCTGCACTATTTGCAATAGCCAGAACCTGGAAACAACCTAGGTGCCCCTCAATAGAAGAATGGTCAAAGAAGGTGTGGAACATATACACATTAGAGTTTTACTCAGCGGTAAAAAACAATGACATCTTGAATTTTGCATGCAAATGGATGGAAATCAAAACCGCTTTAGTGAGTGAGGTAACTTATGGTGTGGGAGAATGGTCTGTATTCTGTCAATCATGTTTTAATAAAACACTGATTGGCCAGGCAGGCAGTATAGGTGGGAAAGCCAGACAGGAAGTAGGGGTGGAGCAAAGAGAATGGGAGTATTCTGGGAAGCAAGAAGCTCCCTCCCCACCCCTGCCCAGATCACCCAAGAGGCAACATGTGAGCTGCCATGCTAAGAAAGGTACTGAGTCGTGTGGCTAACATAGATAATGATAATGGATTAATATAAGTTACAAGGACTAATAAGGAGCCTGACCTAAAGGGCCAATCAGTTTATAACCTTATGGAGTCCTGTGTGTGATTTTCTTTGGGGTTTGCCAACTTGTTGGGGTGTTGGTCAGGACAGAAACCCCAACAAGCCGGCTGTCATGTTACAACCCAGACCCAAAAAGAGGAATATGGTATGTACTCACTCATAAGTGGATTCTAGTCATAATTAAAGGTCTTTGAGTCTATAATTCGTGATCCTAAAGAAGCTAAATAAGAAGGTGAACCTGAAGAAAATCATATAGTTATCCTCCTAGATATTGGAAGTAGACAAGATTGCCAGGTAAACTTCGGTGCGTGGGGGGTGGGGGGTGAAAGTAGGGGAGATGGTTAGAGAGAAGGGAGAAGGGGAGGATTGGGGATAGCTTAGGGGAATGGGATGGGGGGAGGGAGGAAGAATGGATATGGGAGTAGGGAAGTATATATCTCAACTAAGGGAGCCATTTTAGGGTTTGCAAGAGACTTGATTCTAGAGGGGTTCCCAGGTCCAAGGAGAGGTCCCCAGGTTGTTCCCTGGACAGCAGAGGAGAGGGTGCCTGAACTGGCCTTGGCCCATAACCATACTGATGAATATTTTGCATATCACCATAGAACCTTCATCTGGCGATGGATGGAGATAGAGACAGAGACCCACATTGGAACACTGGACTTAACTCCCTAGGTCCAAATGAGAAGCAGAAGGAGGAAGAACGTGAGCAAGGAAGTCAGGATCAGAGGGAACCTTCATCTGACGAGGGATGGAGATTGAGACAGAGACCCACATTGGAGCACTGGACTGAGCCCCCAAGGTCCAAATGAGGAGCAGAAGGAGGGAGAACATGAACAAGGAAGTCAGGACTGCGAGGGGTGCGTTCACCCACTGACACAAGGGGACTGATCTAATGAGAGATCACCAAGGCCAGCTGGATTGGGACTGGATGAGCATGTGATCAAACCGGATTCTCTGAATGTGGCTGACATGAGGGCTGTCTGAGAAGCCATTGATAATGGCACTGGGACTTGTTTCGTCTACATGTACTGGCTTTTTGGGATCCTAATCTGTTTGGATGCTCACCTTCCTAGACCTGGAGGGAGGAGGGAGTAACTTGAACTTCCCACATGACAGGAAACCCTGACTGCTCTTAGGACTGGAGAGGGAGGAGGAGAGGGAGTGTGGGGAGTGGGAGGGTATTGGAAGGAGGGGAGGAAGTGGAAATTTTTATAAATTAATTTAAAAAAACAACAAAAAAATGTCCTTGAAGTGTTGAAAAGCATTGAAACCCTAAGAAAAAGATCCATTTAAAACAAAATCAAGGCATTTTATCTGTTATGGTCCTTTTTATTATCTAGCATGGCACTGAAGTTTTGAGAAGTTGGTTAAATCTTTACATTGCCATTGCAATTATATGGGATGAAATAGACTAAAGTGGGTAGGTTCCAAATGTGGGTAAGTTGCTTACTGGGTATGAATTTGATGTCTGAGATAACATTTAAAAAAAAGAAAGAGGTGAATGTAAAAATAATAGCCATAGGAAAACTAAGAAAAGCTTCAAGATTTCTTTTGATTGAGCCATGTGATAATTTGCTGGGCAGCAGTTTCCTCTAGATGAAAAACTATCTTGTAAAAAACCTTCTTAAGACACAGGATGGTTTCTAAGGGGACAGGATATTTCACCCTGTAGGGAAGCTTGTTAAACTCAGAAGATAAACAACTCAATGGCTTAAGGAAGCTTCTGAAACTTAGCACATTTACTAGCTCCTTCCTGTGTTCGTTACTTTTCTATTGCTTTGACAAAATCACAAGCAAGGCAACTTCTAAAAGAAAGAGTTTAATTGGGCCTGTGGTACCAGGGGTTTAGAATCCACAATGGTAGAACAAATGGTGGCAGGAGCAGAAACATAAGGGCTCACATCTTGAATTACAAACATAAAACAGTGACAGTGAATTAGAAAAGGCACGAATCTTTAAAATCTCAAAACCTGCCTCCAGTAACATACTTACTATAAAATTATACCCTTTAATACTCCCCAAATAGTACCAACAACTGTGATATTCAAATATCTGATACTATGGAGGACATTTCACATTCAAATCATTATGCCGTCCTTTCCCAAGTATATATAAACACCAAGAACTGCTGAGATACACTCTGGACAAACTGAGCTGTCTAGAAGAAGGGTAGATCCCCTGATCTGCCTGGAAGAAGCTCAGGTCTGAAATGGACTCCAACCTGGTGAGTTGCCTACAGGTTGTACCAAGTGTTACACGTTTTTCAACTTCCATGAGCTGTTGACCATAATGAAATGGGCTTTGGTGACAGAGCTGTTTTTTAGTATTTAATCATTTCTGCTCCTTCCAACAACTCTGACCCACAGCCTTACAAGTAACTTCAATAAAACTCATTAGTTTGTGAACTTGAACTTTGGTGGTATCTGTACTTTTATCTGTGGTCAATTCACTCTCTGAATTGAGTAGACATTAGCTTTGCTTTCTTCAGGCACAACATCACACAACATACACTCCACTTCAAAGAAACAGATTTGATAAGATGCTTGTTTCTTTCTTACTGCAAGACTAGGGAAAGTTTGGGAAACTACTTGGAGAATATGAGATCCACTCTCTGGAGTCATACAGACACACCATGGTATTGGATGCCTACATGGGAAGCAGGCTAATCAGCCAGTGGTCTGTGTCTGAGACACGTGCCGAAGACCAACTCCTATTCAGCCATTGGCTGTTATTTCTTTAGGGATGCCATAACAAATTGCCACAAGCTTGATAAGTTAAAGCTTACAAATTTATTTTCTTACAATTCTGGATGCCATAAATCTAAAATCAAGTGGTTAGACAGGATCAAGCTCCCACCAGGAACTTTGAGAGAATTATTTCATATTGCTATTTGAGCTTCCAGTACTTCCAGGAATTCCATGCTTAGGGTTTTCTAGCTCCAATCTCTACTTTGATCTTCACATGGATTTCTCCTCTGTGTCTCTTTTCCATCTATATTTCTCTTATAAGGACAAATAATTGAGTTAAGGACTCATTTCATCTAAAAATTCCTAATTACATCCTCAAAAACCTCTTATCCAAGTTAGGTCTTGTTTATATATTTAGGGGTAAGATACATAGAACCTTTTCAGGTACATTTAATCTCAGCCAGAATAAGGACTCTGCAGTAAAGTTGTTTTATTAAATTTGATTTGAAAACATGGACCTCACTATGTACCCAGCTCCTAAATTTATAATCCTTTTCCCTTTTCACCCCACATGTCTGACTTCTAGGTAAGAGCCACAATACTTCCCTGGATGATTTAAAACAAAATTTAAATGTATCTTTAAAAACTAAATTCAACCAGAGACAGGACACAATTATGGTGAGTTTCCAGAGATAGTAATCAGAATATTAGAGGTGCCATAAAGTTCAGAAGCAAGAAATCAAAAAGATAGATATACTGATTTACTTAAAGTAGTTGTGATTAACCTATGTGTCCTCTGGAAAAAAATATCCAAAGTCACCAGAGGCAAGAAAGCCTAGAAGCTCCCTTAGGCCAGCAGGAAACACGCTAACTACTGAGGCACTATTTGAAAAGGAGCCCTTGTACTCCCTTTCACTTTCCCCACATTTTTCTCAAATCTTGTGTTTTTAGAAACTTCAGTTAACAAATATTTAGGAAATACTGAGAATGGAGGAAAAGACTGCTTATCTCCTTTTTCAGAGGCAAAGCCATTTTCTATACTGTGTCTCACTGGGGCAGGAGCTTGGAAGGTTTGCTTTCCATGAAGACAGAATGAAGACCAAGGAATGAGCCAATGCATAAACTTTGAAAATCTAATTGCTAGATCATGGTTACATTTCCAATCTTAAATTTATGACAAGATTTTATATCTAATAATAATGATGATAAAAATGCTACCTACAGTCTCATTCCAGAAGCCCAGCAATATCATTCCCCCACCCGAATGCATTTTTTACAAGCAGGAAACACTAAAATAATGTCAACAATTGACCTCTGAATGTCTTCTACATCTCCTCATCAGTCCAGATTCTAACTACACTCATAAAAGAACCTAAAAATTCCCTTGACTCAGAACATTATTAGGATGACCAGTGGTATTGATTCACTGTTCCAAATTGTTTCCCATTCTGGAAAAAGAAAATGAGAATTAAATTCAGTTTTCTCTGTAGACCAATATACAAATGAGCCTAAAGGATATTCAATAGGATCTGACATCCACCTTCAACTGATCATCCCAGAGAAGACCAAACTTACTGTGTTAGGAGACTTCTGCTGGGTCACACGTTGGCCCTATGCTAAGTCATCTACTCTGAGAGCTCTGATTATTGGTTTCATTCCCTTAAAAATATCTCCCTTGCTGGGAGAAGGTGACAGATGCCTTTAGTCCCAGCATTCGGGTGGCAGAGGCAGATCGATCTCTGAATTCAAGTCCATCCTATTCTACAGAGAATGTTCCAGGACAGCCAGGGGTGCACAGAGGAATTCTGTCTCCAAAAATAAAAAAATAGAAGACAAAAACTTAAATTACAAAAAAAGAAGCCTTTCTTTCCCAGAGACAAGCCCCCTTATTGGTTGTCTAAGGAGAGTGGTCAGCCTTGAAGCCCTGTACACACCAACAACAAAACTAGGCTCATTTGGTCATGTGTGTGTGTGTGTGTGTGTGTGTGCAGACACATACACATAACACTACTACATACCACATCACACATTACACCACATGTATCAATATTTTTAAAAGCATCTACTTTAAGAGAGTGGAAAGTGAGTGGGATGGGCATGAATTTGAGGAAAGGTAGCAGGAGAGAAGACTGGAGAGAGGAATGGAAGGGAGAAAGTAAAGCAATTCTTTTTCAATTAAAAACATATTTAAAAAATAAAAATGAAGCCTTCCCTTACTTACTTGCTCAAAAAAAATTTTAAACACTCCTTGTCAGTAATGTTTGAAAGGATGCGTTTTTCCCTTTCATATTCTGCAAAAAGCAAATTATGGTTGCTATTGTTGAAGCCCTGAGCAGTTTGTGCTGAGTGGAATATGGATTCTACTGTCGCCACATTATCAGTGTAGTTCCCAGGGGGGCGGGGCTGTCAGTATCTTTCCACACACTGTGAAAAAAGATAAAATAAGCTTAAAATTCATTTTTTGCACAAATAATCACTTCTTATTTTGAATTAAATATTAAAATACATCTTCCATTATACTAAAATATGGATGCTATGATAATCTCTACCCAATAAATATGCCCCTGGCAGAAACTAAACCCATAAAAAGCTCAAGAAAATGATCACGCAATAACTTTTCTCCCCAATGGTGTTGTTATATTATTTAGGTAACTATGAAAATTTAAGTAGCAAAAAGCTACATGAATATTTGTGGATGTAAACAAAACAAAATGTGTTTTGACCTTACAGAATACTTAGTATCCCAGAACTGATGGGAAGTTCAAAATTTAGGAATGCAGAAAATTTAAATTATGAACAGGTAGAAGGCTTTATTATTGAAATATATTAAGAACGTTCCCTAGAATATTAAAATATGAACCCCTAGTGAGATCACATTTTATAATTTTGTTAGGGAGTTACATGCCCTAAAAAGAAACTGTCTCCCAAAATTATTTATGTACCATAAAATGTGAAGGACAACTTGGTTATGCATCAATAATAAATTCTATAAATGCCACTGTGAAGGCAGATCCTGTATATCAGAACCCTGTTGAATATTCTTATGCATTATCCTGAAAAAACTTATTGCCATAAAATATTTTTAACATGTTGATAGTGCACATGCCTCTTGATCTACTAATGAAATTGTCTCATTCTGTGTTGGACACATGCTAAGGACCTAAACTATTTTGATTGCTTTAATTGCTCCATCAGCTCAAGAAGTGGAGATCTCAAATGTATACAACCAGACAGAGGCAGAATCAAAAAGGATATCTTCTATCCCCCTAAGCCCTAGTCAAGGGCAGCCCAGTTCATTGATCAATTTACTAAACCATTACCTCTCAGAAAAGAAAGAGGGGGTATTAATTTATTTTTAAAGAAAGTGATTATTCCTCCAAAGGAAAATTAATTACCCTCCAAGTACCACCATCTGTTTTAATGTTTTCAAGCCTAAACCTTGGAGAAAGGTGAAGTAACTTTAATATGTCCCCAATGATAGAGCTCAATGACTTTGTCATTAAGACAAAGCAGAATCATCTTGCATCAAGCACTGGAGAGCAATGGCACATGGGAGGTCAGGGCATTTCCTCCAGAGCTAGTCAGAAGTTCTCTCTAGTACATAACACACTGTCATTATGCCTGGAGGAGCTCCAAGAATTACAGGAGCCCCTGGTCCACAGTTGCCATGACATTGAGAAGTTAGTCAACAAAGTATCTAGAATGACAATGGTTCCCTGATGATTAATTTGTATTATGTTTCCATTTCGTAAAGGGTAAGTTTATGCACTTACAAACTTTTAACATAAATTTTTCTCTTTGGAGTTGCACTAGTTCACAAGAGCTATGGTGCTGAAGAAGAAAGGAGCCCTGACTCAGTCCTATGCTGTTCTCCATGGATTGTTTTCTCTGTTTAGTCTTCAGATGAATCCCGTGAAATAAGAATTATTGCAATTTACAGATGTGAAAACAAGTGTTCAGAAAGGTTAATCTGTCCAATATAGTTCCAGCTTGCAAATGTTCTTTGATACTTGATTTGAAGCTACTATTGCTACTTAAAAGGGTACAGAGAAGTATGTGAAAGAAAATGATTATGACTTCAGGAAAATGAATCCTAATTATGTTTGCAAGTGCTAGCAAGAGATGATATTTGATTGCAAATGGATCTGATTCAGAATTCAGGCATTTTATAATACAAATCTTTTTTAATCTCTTATACACCTAAAATTTTGAATATGTTTTATAATTCTTTGTTTGGAATGACTACATTTACAGAATATCTGCATTGGTGGTACAAACAATTCCTGAGTGTCCCCCACTCAGTTTCAGTTCTCCTAGTGTCTTCATTGTGCATTCACCAAATCTAAGAAAACAACAGTGGTACCTTGCCATTATTTCAAACTCAGAATTCATGCAGAATTTACCTGCTTCTCCATCCATGCCCTGTTCCTATTCCAGCATCCTCTCAAGGATACAACATTGCACTTAGTTGCCATGACTCCCCTGTGCCCTGTGGGCTATGACAATTTCTCAGACTGCTTTTTATTCATGAGCCGGCAGTTCTGAGGAGTACTGGCAAGGTGTTCTGTAAAACATGCCTCGGTCTTGAATATTTGTTAAATCTAAAAATCCTACCTTAGCTCAACATGAGCCACATCAGTGTACCTTGGTGGTTTATCCAGACTCAAAGGAGCTTAAGAAGAACAGTGAGCTGAAATCTGCTAAGAAATGGTGTGCTAATAGTGATAAACCCAGCGGAACCTTGCAGAGTGATAGAAATGCTTTCTATGGCGATAGTGGGTTTAGCCATTCCTGCACAAGCTTGCCTCTCCGGGGATGAGGGTCATTAATTCCAGAAATATATTCAAAGCTATAGCAAATACAAAAATACCAAAGAAAACCAGAACTAGTTTCCTCATTTTTGGAGGAGAAAAAAATGTAATAGAAGGTGGATTAGCAAACAGTTGAACTGGATTTGAGAACTGTTCAGTCAGAGTACTCACCTTGGTTTTTTTTTTTTGTGTGTGGTCTTTTTGTTGTTGTTGTTTCCTATGTGACTATATTTTATTTTATTTTTTAATTTTTTATTTTATTTTATTGATTTTTATTGAGCTCTACATTTTTCTCTGCTCCCCTTCCTAAGCACAAAGAAGCCGCAAATCCATGGGCAGAGAGCCAGGAATGGTGATTCACGTAGGAGATGCAGAGACAGGGGAATGAATCTATGGGGCTCAATGGCCAGCCAGCCTAGGGAAATTCAAGGTCAGTGAAAGACCCTGTTTCAAAAATCAAACAAGGTAGACACTGCCTAAGGAACGGCCTAAGGAACGAATTACACCAAGTTGGTCTTTGGGTCCCCACAAAGCTGTACATGGACATACATATACACATATGCACATGTATGCACACGTACACACACAGGTACGTGCACACACACATACACACACACGCACACACACACACACACACACACACACACACACACACACACACTACCTACATAAGTTTCATAGTCAGAGCAGACAAGGTCAAATAGTCATGACCTTCAGATCCATCTTGACTAAACTATGTTTGAAGCCTATGTGCGTGCCTCACAGCCCATTTTGTTTGATTCACCAGTTACTTAGTTTTTGTTTTTCTCTTTTTTCTTAACTGGTAACAACTTTCCAACCATGAATCTTTGCTTCGGGTGAGAAATTATTTTACTTTCCAATATCTGAAGAAAGGGTCTGGCAGCCCAGCCCTGGCCAGACTCATTCTTGGGCATTTGTTCTGCAAGTTTCCCTTGCTGGAGAGATCAGAAGATCTCTGCCATCACCAACAACTTTTTTTACTTGGATTCTTTTCATGTCTGAAATTACCATACTTTATATGGCGGTTAACTCAACAATGGCTTCTCTCTGACCTTATCCTTAACTTTCTTAGAACCTTAGCTGAGTGGACAACTGCGTCTACCATGTGACATCTATAGGTTCATGAATAAATTAAGGAAATTCTTCGATCTTACAGATGACTCTGGAACCAGTGACTAGCTTCACTCAACTCTATATAAACTCTAGATCCTACCAAGAAGGGACCAATACTCTCCTTAATGTCTTGACCCCTCCCTGACTATGTAAAGGAAACAAATATCTTTGCTTCTGATTTCTTGGTATAGATCTTTTCCCCCCATAACCTTCAGCTCCTACCTAACCATGTCCTGGGTAAATCATTTGATTATTAACCCCTAGAGAAATTCTTAAAAGTTTTCTAAGTAGCTAAATCACAGCTCAATGTGTGAACATCTCTTAAATTGAGGTAATGTTGCAAGAATAGTGATCACCCCAGGCAGGAAAAAGTGAAAATCAATATAACATATGTCTAGACAGGCAGATGCAATCTCTGCATTGGATGGATTTCTGTGCTTGATGGCCATATGTATCCTTTCTCCTTGGCCCTTGCTTGAACTCTTTCCATCAGGAAAGGCCTCACAAGGAAAATGGCATAAAGACAAAGCAAACAGGCTTTTGTGTGTCATATGTCCTTGCTCAGCAAGGTGACTACAGTAGGAAAAAATTCTCCTCACTCAAGTAATTCTGAATGTGCATAGTGAAAAGGATCTGTGGTGAAGCTGAGGGGCTTTCTTTGCTCTGTAAGGATCAGTGGGTTGGAGTCGGTGACAACTCACTGTTAAAACATCAGGCCACTTGTTTATTGATGAGTTCCAGTTTTTATTTCCCTGCATACTAGCCAAAACTCTGCTTCTCTACATCCAGCTCAGAATAAATGTATTATAGTAGGCAGAAAAGAAAGAACAGCTTTAAACCATAAGTCTTCGAAAGAAGATGAATCTGAATGAGGGGAGTATAGAGTCAAGTTATCATTTGTGTTCATAAATGAGTCCATATTTCTGCTGTTTGAATAACTGGGTGCATTTCAGGCTTGCAAAGAATGCAGACGTGGGAAAACTGCTAGAGAAAGCTGAATCATTCTGCACAACTCAAGGGAATTATAAATTCTCAGGAGGCTGAAAAGGGAGGTAGGAAAAGTACCACAGAATGTCAGAAATGGGACCCTCAGCAGGCAGTTTGGCCAAACAAGTACCACCCACAGAAAATTTTGAACATACATTTTTAATAGTTTATTTAAAGTCATATTATGTGCATTGGTGTGAAGGTGTCAGGTGCCCTGGAACTGGAGTTACAGACAGTTGTTAGCTGTTATGTGGGTGCTGGGAACTGAACTCGGGTCCTCTGGAAAAGCAGCCAGTGCTCTTAACCGCTGAGCCATTTCTCCAGCCCTGAACATACATTTAAAAGCTTATGATTTCATACTTATGCTTTCAATAACTTGTGTCAAACAGTGTATAACTATATACTAGTCTTAGTTGTCTTGATACAGAATCAAGAAAGAGGTGCATGCCCACCAAGGTTAGTAACTACAATGGGAGGTCCAAGATCAGAATCTATAAAAGGCATTAATGAGAAGTCAGGGAATACTAGACCTTGGATTCGGGTAACCACAAAAGCTTAAGCCTTTTCTGAACTCACAAGAACCTTTAAAAAGGCAGGGAACATTCACAAGTCAAGAAAAGGAAATATGGTCCTGTCTTTGCTAAATTGTAAGGGGGTTATGATAATTCCAGTTCACATATATTTTGGTTACAAATAAACTTCTACTTCTCTATGGCCAAACCTTAACAAGAGGTGTAGGGTTCTAACCATTTGCTGATATATATATATATGTATCATATATATATATATATGATATATATATATCATATATATATATATATATGAGAGTGGGTGTGTGAATATCGTGTGTATTTACATGTGTATGTATACATATATATATACACACATATATATACTAAAACTGGGAGGATATACTAGTTTTAATCCTGAGAAGTTTGAAATCAAGCACATTAGTCAATCTCTGGTGGTATTTCACATTCACATGCTGTCTAGCCTTCTCAACCACCCCAAAATCAACCCAGCAATGATCCAAACAGGCTCAGATTCACACAATTAAATAGTTATTCTCAGATCTGCACAACTGTTAATGTTTAAAAGCCTTCATACTGCAGTATTCACAAATTAATTTTTAAAAATTTAGGGACCTAAAAACTTAAAGCACACAAAAAATGCCCCCATCTGTAGAGAGTAAAATCTATTTTACCTGACTAGCTACGTGTTAGGGAATCAATGCCTGTTCCAAAAGATGAGCACGGATGAGCGTGAACTAGTGCAGAAAGAACTGTCTGTTCAAAATTATACAGATTGCTAAACAGTAATTCACACAGAAAAACTGAACCCAGAGTTAGTCTTGCTACCATTCCCAGATGTAGCTCATTGAAAGGGAGCTTGTGTGGCAAGTTCAAGCCAGCAGTTTTGTGTCTATATTTCTATCAGGATAGAAGCATACTCACAGCAAAGGCGTTTATTCATAAAATATTTACTAGATGAATACCACATGACAAATTCCTTTTTAAAATAAGAAGCAGAGAATATCATTCCCACCTGTAAGGAACTTATAGACTGTAAAGAAACAAGCAGCTGCAATTGAGAAATAGAAGGAAGGTATTCCATGCAGTGCCCTTGTCTGTGTTCCTAGACAGTCTATGTACATTATACAAAGAGAGTGGTATAGAGATAAAGAGGCAGCAGTGAGGTTCACCAGGAAGAACTCTGAACATAGGTCTTTGTTATGGTTGCTGCTTAAAGCATCACGATGGAGGACGTGCTCACTGAATGATGGCAGGACTAGGAAGCAGGAAGACCCGTCACAAAATAATCAAATCAGGGAAGAGTCATTGGACTTGAGTGCTAGGGTGGCCACAGTAGCAAATAGGCAGATCAGTAGCGGGATTTGACTGATTAGGTGAGGATGTGGGAGGAGCCAAAATTATTATGACCTTGTAAACTGGATGATGAATAAAAACACTTCTTGCTGAACTGGGGGTGGGGGGCCAGGGCAGACAGGTATCAGGCTGGGAGGTGAAGATACTAGTGAAGGAGGAATAGAATTAGAACCATAGATTGTAGAAGTAGATCTGTTTAAAAGACTTTCTTTTTTATCAGTTAGGGTTGGGTGTTTGTTTGCTTGTTTGATTTGACACATACAGCTTTTGTGCTGTAGACTTACCTGAAGAGAAAATGTTTCCAAAAGATCTTGTAGTAAAGCATTTTCTTAATTGACAGGGGAGGGCCTAGCTTATTGTAGATGGTCCTAGGTTGGAGATCCTGGGTTCTATAAGAAAGTAAACTGGCTATATTTAAGATAATCATCAATCTGAATACAGGGCAATGCCAGTTCATACTCTCCACTATTGCCTAGGCTCTTAGCTGGCATCATCCTTGTGGATTCCTGGGAAATTCTCTAGAGCCAGGCTTCTTGACAACCCATAATGGCTCCTCCAATCAAGATATCTCTCTCCTTGCTCTCAAATCTGTCTCCCCTCCATCTCAACCATCCAATTCCCTCAAGTTCTCCTCAACCCTCCACTTCTCCCCTCCTCTTCCCCCTCTCCTCCTCCCTCTACCCTGTGCCCCATGCTCCCAATACTGTCAGGTGACCCTGTCTGTCTCCAACCCCCAGGTGGATCCATATATGTTTTTCTTTGGTTTCATCTTATTACTTAGCTCCTCTAGGATTATGCACTATAGGTCATTGTCCTTTATTTGTAGCCAGCATCCACTTATGAGTGAGTACATACCATATTCATCTATAGTGTTTACTAATTCCATCCATTTGCATGCAAAATTCAAGATGTTATTGTTTTTTTCCACTGAGTACTATTATAATGTGTAAATGTGCCATGCTTTTTTTATCCATTCTTCAGTTGAAGGGCATCTAGGATGTTTCCAGGGTTTGGCTTTTACAAATAATGCTGCTATGAACATAGTTGAACAAATGCTTTTAAATATCACCATAGAACTTTAATCCAGGAACAGATGGAAACAGAGACAGAGTTACACATCAGAGGACTAGACTGAGCTCCCAAGGTCCAGCTAAAGAGTAGAAGGAATGAGAATATGAGCAAAGAGGTCAAAACCATAAGTGGTTCTTCTACTGAAGAAGTTTACCTGAGCTAATGGGAGCTCACCAACTCCAGCTGGACTGGGAAAAAACAAGCATAGGACCAAGCTAGTCCCTCTTCATGTGGCTGACAGTTGACTGGCTGGGGCAACTGGCAGTGGCACTGGGATTTGTCTCTGCTGCCTGTGTTGGCTTTTTAAGATCCTATTCTCTGGGGATATATACCTTGCTCAGCCTAGATGTAGTGTGGAGGGCCTTGGACCTTCCACAGGGCAGAGTGCCTTGCCCTCTCTTAAGATTGAAGGGGTTGGGGTAGGAGGGTGTGTGGAGGGAATGGGAGGAGGAGAGGGAGTCGGAATTTGGATTGGTATTTTTAAAAATTCTAATAAAAAAACAAAAGAAAAAGAAAGTAAACTGAGTAAGCCATGAGGAGCAAGCCAGAAGGTAGCACTCCTCCATGACATCATCTTCTACTTCCAGGTTCCTGCCCTCACCGCTATTGATGATGAACTGTTATATGAAACTGTGAGTAAAATAAACACTTATCTTCCCACGTTGCTGTTGGTCATGGTGTTTCATCACAGCTTTGAATCAAATCTTCCCCAACCGCACAGCTTATGAACATTCTGAACCAAAGCAACATCTGGGCCTCAGTCACCAGAGAATTCAGGGACGGAAGCACTTAGATTCCCTCAGTTTCATCTCTGTTTCTTTCTTTTCTGTGTTTTATTTTCCAACCATATTTTAATATATAATTACTTATATAAAATCCTCGTTATTCTGATTTATAAACTGGCATTCTCTGTTTGTAGAGTTCACATAAAGGCAAAAATACTCTATCTTTGCTTGCACAATTACAAATGATGTTTAAGAAACTTAATGATTGCTCTGACAAGCCAGGTCCCATATATCACCCTGATGTACACAGACTGAACATCCTCTGTAGTTCCAAACCAGGACCTCAAGATAAAAAGTTTTTATGGCTCCCAGTCTTGACCCTCAAAAGTTCAAGACACAGATTTATTGGTCCAGCTTACATCCTGGTATCCTGGGGAAAACCAACTGTAGTACAGGAAAGACTCATACCATAACACAGTATCCCCTTAATTGTTCACTGCAGACATCTGAATTGAGTTCAGAAGACAGACTAGCATTTGAAAGCTGTGTCAGTCAGCATTCACTCACTACTACAAATGACAGAATAGAACTATTTAAAGGAAGAAATATGTATCTGAGACCATGGCTTCAGAAATTTCAGTTCATAGTCATAGGGCTCCATTTTTTCGGGGTCTGCAGGGAAACAGAATACATTGTTGGAAGGAGGTGGTACGGCAGAGACATTCACCTCATGTCTGCAGAGAAACAGAGAGAGATGGCGAGAAATAAGGCAAGCCTGGGCCAGCTAGCCTCTTTGTTCTTTTATTCTATTTGGTCCCTCATTCTAGTGGATGGTGCCATCGGCCTTCAAGTGAGGCTTCCCCAACAATTGTAGTTCTGCCTGCCAACCATCTCTGAAAAAGCTCTCTCAAATACACACTGAGGTGTCTGTCTCCAATCTAGGAGTTTCTCAAGTCAGTCAAGTTGAAAATCAAGATTCATCATCAGAGTATATGAATGAAAAACAATGCCACAGTACTGCAAGAAGCTACTTTAAGCTGTGACTGTGTCTACCTAAAGTAATCCCATTAAGGGTATACTGTAAGGCATTGGTCATGTGAAGAAGTGGAAATGTTAAGTGGTGGTTAGAACATGAAGATTCTGATTCATGAATAAATCAGTCCACACATTTGTGGGTGTATGGATTAAAGAGCCATCATAGGAGTGGTTATGACATAAAATCGAATTCATTGGCTTATTTTCACTGTCTCATTAGATGTATGCACTCTCCCATGTCATGACTCAGCACAAAAGCTCTCACCAAACAGCAAACGAATGCTAATGCAGACTTCTATATTTTTTGAACTGTCTCCTAAAATAAGCCTGTTTTCTTCATAATTTATCCAGCCTCCAAGTGATTTCTTATAACATCACCAAACATATAAGAACATTTAGGGAAGTTGTGCATAGATCATGAGGGGTGCATCCACTCACTGAGACAGTGGGGTTGATCTAATGGGAGCTCACCAAGACCAGCTGGACTGGGAGTGATGGAGCATGTGATCAAACTGGACACTCTGAATGTGGCTGGCAATGAAGGCTGACTGAGAAGCCAAGGATAATGGCACTGGGTTTTGATTCTACTGCATGGACTGACTTTGTGGGAGCCTGGTTTGTATGGATGCTCACCTTTATATACCTGGATGGGTGGGGGGGGAGGACCTTGGACTTCCCACGGGGCAGGGAACCCTGACTGCTCTTAGAACTAGAGAGCGAGGTGGAGGTGGGGAGAGGGAGGGAAAAGGGAGGCGGGGAAGGGTGGAAATTTTTAATAAATAAATAGATAAATTTAAAAAAAAGAAAAGAAAAGGTCAAAGAAGGTAATTTAAGCTACAGCATTAACAGCAATGAATGGAGAAATACTCATCTGAGGGAAATCAAGAAAGAATAACCAAACTGTCAGGAGGCAGAAGAGCAGATTATGTAGAGACTATGTTATTACAAAGCCAAGGGAAGAAAGGGATTCAAGACAAAGGTACACGTGAAACATGTATTGACACAAAAGCCAAGTACTCCATGGGATGAGCAAGAAGTGGTCACTGAGAGGAATAATAAGCAGTTTGACAGAAGGCAGGGACTTGGGCCAGGACTGGGGTGGGAAAGGGTGTGAGCGGGAAGTGCGAGAATGGTGACAGGCTGCTGCTGTCAGGCCTGGGAGAGAACGGAACCCTCTGATGCACACGTCTCTGTGTCACGTGACTAGTGAATGTGCCACAGCTGTGTTTGTTTCTATTGACAGTCTTTGACACTCCGGCTCATGAAGTCTGGTTCTACACCATGTTTTATGCAAATGTGAATCCCAGGACTTATGTTCATTATGAACATAGATTTTTTTTCCTGTCAAAGCAATGTCAATTGTAGAAAAAGTAAAAATGGACTATTAATAAAATTCACAAAGTTTTCATCAAAATAGTAATTCATATTACTGTGACATCTTAGCTCCTAAACTACTTTTAGATGGATGGGAGCTTCCTCATTGAAAATGAGCTAAAGTGCATGCCATGAGGTATTCCTCTGTATGAAAGCCACTGAGTGTGAGCACATGCCCTCTGCTGAGAGCAAAGCTGACTCTTATCCAAAGAAGGCCAACAGACTCACAGGCAACAGAGCTCCACTCCTGTGAAGGAAGTCAAAAACTCAAAAATAATGCTTTGAGTTTTATTAACTCAGAATGTCAGCCTTCAAAGAATTGTTTCTGGTCTTGTAATTTTAATTCTCTTGAGTCTTATTTCACAAATTCCTTATTTGTTTCTTTTCCTGTTTCTGTGATAAAATACCCTAACTAAAACAACTTGTGGGACAAAGCAATTATTTAGCTCACAATTCAAGATACATTTCCTCAGCGGAAGTGAGGGAACAGGGCAGTGGGAGCTCGTCACATTGCACCCATGGTCAGAAGGTAAAAATGAAGGAGGGTGTGCATGCTGTTTGCTGCTCAGCTCCGTTTATCCAACTTGTAGAGTCCACAATCTTAGTGAGGGAATGGAATACCCATCGTGGGTGGGTCTTCTTACCTCAATTATGCAATAAAGAAAACCCCTCCCAAGCATGCCCCGAGACCCTTCTTCCAGACCATTTTCCATTCTTTCAAGCTGACAATTAAAACCATCACAACCACCCTAAGAATAGATGGAATCAGTTCTTTGTTAAATATTTGGTAGCTCTTTTAGTGCCTCTTGGCTATGGTGTTGGATTTCTTTTAAGATTTTTGGTGACTATAATATCAGTGAAAAAAGTAGAAACCAACCTGAAAAAAGAAAAATTAAAGTATTGCCTGGTGCAGCATGCAAAGTCAAGTTTACCCAAGCTCAAATACACAAACTCTCTTACAGCAAGCCTGAAATTTTCTGTGACTGGCAGAGTGGAAGTTATAAATAAATGGGAAAAATCTTTCTCAAAAGTCACACAAAAAAATCCTATCAACCCAGTAAAATTCAGTTAGCCTTTCAGCAGAAGCCAAATGAGCAAATGCTCAGAAGCTCAGTTTTCCACTGCACGACAGTGACGGCATCCACAGCCAGAGAATTTGTCCCTAAGTTGTCGTTTCCATAGTCCTTAACCCTTCTGGAGTACCACGTTACCCTACATAATAGGCTAAAGATTTTCTAATTCAAACATCAGTTTTATGAAACACACAAGAGCGCGATATTTACATCCTGAAAAATGATGTTTAGAAAACATTGTCCTTGGTTTGCATCATTAAGCCATCATATTCTCATACACACAGAGAACCATTTTGTAGGAAGAGAATTCATAATCCCCGCAATTCATACCACGCCATAGTCTCAAATCTGACCTGAGGTACTTAAAACAGTTGTCATTGGTCAAACATGGCAAGGCAACATGCTCCATGCCAAGTGTGCCTGTTGTGTGTTTAGGACAAGGTTGTAGTGATTGCCACAACACTACCCTGGTGAGCAATGACAGAAACATTCTAGATTTAGAACACGTTTTATTTGGATTGATTTTGGTTGTTGTACATTCAGAAACCTCGCAGCGTCACCAGCCTTTTCATGACCTACATATTCAGTTTCACAGTGTCATATGTGCTCACAAATCAAAGTTTAAGAAACTCCACCAAAACATAAAGCAGGAGTGTTCATTGAATTCATGGCCAAGATGCCTATTAAAGACTGATTTTGTTAGAGAGAGCCACTATAGGGTTAGGGATTAGGTGATGCTATGGAAATTTCCAAGAATTCTCAAGAATGACCCCAGTTAACACTCCTAGCAATAGTGGAGACTGTGTCTGAACTGGCCTTTCCCTGTAATTAGATTGGTGAATACCTCCACTATCGTCACAGAGCCTTCATCCAGCAACTGATGGAACCAAGTGCAGAGATACACAACGAAGCACCTGACCAAGCTCTGGGAATCCAATCAGAGAGAGGGAGGAGGGAATACATGAGCAAGGAGGGTCAAGATCATGATGGAGAAATCTACAGAGACAGCTGAACCAAGCTCATGGAAACTCATGACCTCTAGACCAACAGGAGTGGAACCTGAATGGGTTTGAGCTAGACCCTCCACATGTGGGACACAGTGGTGAAGCTTGGACTATCTGTGAGGAACCTGGCAGTAAAACCAGGATATATCCCCTGTGTATGAGCCAGCTTTTTGGAGACCATTCTCTATAGGGGGATGTCATGTTCAACCTTAATGCAGGGCAGTGGGGAGAAAGGCTTATTCCTGTCCCAACTTAATGTGCCAGGCTTTATTGACTTCCCATGGGAGCACTTAACCACCGGGAGGAGAGGATGGGAAGTGGGCTGGGGGAAGGGACAGAGGGGGAACTGTGGATGAAATGTAGAATGAAATTTAAAAAAATAAATTAAAACAAAGACTTGTTCTTAAGTTCACTGAACCAGGTCAACAAAAGCCTAGATACGGCAATTTCAGAGAACAAATTCTCTAAAGGGTTGCTAGGAAAAAAAATATTAATTATGTTATTGGTGTAAAATAAAGGCATCACCATCAGACTTCAAAGTTCCTAGAATAATTTTGAGTTGTAAACAGTGAGAAATCAAGTGCTTCTGAACAGAAGAGCAAAGCGATTAGCAGTCACTTACTCTAAGGGAATCATGAGTGGCAGAAGATTGTAGACAGAACAAATCAAAGGTGAAAAATGTTCACCAGATTATGCTAAATTAAAGACTTTTTAAACAGCCTAATTCTCCATCCACTGATGAATAAACAATAAAAATGTGGTACATTCATATAATGGGATGTGATTCAATTGTTGAAAAAAAAAAGAAATTATGAGATTTGAAGGTAAAAGGATGAAGCTAGAAAAGCATCATCCCAAGTAAAATCAGCCAGACCCCAAAAGTCAAATAGCATACGTTCTTTCTTACATAGAGATGCTAGTCTTTAGGCTTTCAAAAGTTGTGCTATACTCCAAGTAACCACACAACTGGACATCTAGTAAGGGACCAGGTGGCAAGGAGGAGATCTCCCAGTGAAAGGGAAACAGAATATACTGTTTTAGAGAGACAAAAGGTAAACCAGAGTATTATGTAGGCATGAAATGGAAGAGAAGGGTAAAGGAGGAAATATATAGAGGGTTAACAAGCATTAAAAGCATTAATGTTTAACATTAATTAATTAAAAATAATGTTAACAAACATTTGAACAAACATGTAGAAAACTACTACTGCATAAGCTTGCTAAAATTTATAAATATACAAAAGGGAACTAAATGAAGTCATTATGGCCCAAGTAGACATGCCACCAAGTAAAAGCTCCAGCGCTGGGAGTGGGTTATATCTTGCTGCATCGTTGGCCAAAGAGGTCCCATAAAACCACCCAAATACCACAGACTATTGGTTGTTCCCCTAAACCAGATGGCAAGATGTGATTGCTGAAGGCAACCGTTGCCTATGTCATCAAACATGAAAAAGAAGCTTCGCTCATACTCACGATCATTCGTGATGCATTGGAGAAAGTCAGTCATCAATATCACCCATATACATGAGATGAAAACACTGGTAAATGCACAAGATCCTGAGTCAAGATAGGTCATTGACCTACAGGGAAAGTCAATATTATTATTCTTCTAAAAGAACACAGTAATAAAATTCCTCCTATAACCCATAGATGAGTGCCTCACTCAACCCTCAGCAGAGAAGTGTCTTCTTGACTGAATGGTAACTAACACAGAAACCCACAACTGAACAAAGTTCAGAGAGTAGGAGATTTTGGAGCACTCGGTCCTAAATAGGATGTCTCCATCAAAGCCAGTTCCTCAAGGCCAATGATGGAATGGGCCTTAAATCCAATAAAAATGGTGGGCTGGCTACTTTCATAATATCTGGGCCACTGTTGCACCAGTATATCTTGCAGAAAGTTGTTGTTGTAGATTGCGGGTTTGTGGATGAAAGGAGAAGGCAGAAAGACTGTAAGAGCCGGAGGGGATGAATGACACAAGAAAACGGTGGCTTCCTGACACAACAGGACTGCTGTACTCACAGAGACTGTGGCCGTATGTGCGAGACTTGCACAGGTTTAAGCCAGATGGGGTCCCAGTGCTGAGAGATGGAAGTGGACATGTGCCCAACCTCTAACCAAGAAGTGATTTGCAATTGCTACCCACTAGAAGAGGTAAATTCATTTTTCTCTAGTGTTGTGTCACTGTCTATCAACCACACTTCAGGGCAGACTCCATGCCCAGTAGTTGGCCAACACAAAACAAACTCCACATTTTCTGTGAACGTTTTGCGTCATCTGTCATATTTTGCCTTGTAGGTCTCTGCTTATTTGTTCTGACTTTTGTAGGAGTGGAGAGAGAGATCTCCTCATTCTAAAGGATGAGAGAGAGAGAGAGAGAGAGAGAGAGAGAGAAAGTAACATGGGTAGTAGAGAGGTGAAGTGGAAAAGTTTGAGAAGTTGTGGAAAGTGCTTAAAATATAGTATATGAAAAGAATGGAGGAAAACATATAAACACCAAAGTTTTTACATCTTAAAATTTATACATTCAGTGGAAAAGCTTTGGTCAAGGGTTTGTATGACTTTCAGCAATTTACTTCTTCTACCTAGGGGAATATAAACTCTGATTCTGAACTACCAGAGGTCTGTTTCTGCCTTCTGAAACATGGAAAAACCAAAGGAAATAAATGGAGGAAAACTCAAAAAAATTTAACTAAATAAATGGGAAAAGAGATAAAAAGATAAGTGAACTGTTTGGTTGAATTGACCAATCAATTAATTCAAAAATCAACCTAGCAGTGCCTTTCAATCTAGAGACATATCTTTTCAGGACTATTAAAAAGAGAAGGGTCAGGATCTCTTTCCTCCAAGGTTACCATTCTAAAGGATGAAATAATGCTTTTATCAAACAATTAAATCACTTGGCAAAAATCAATTACTGATTGTATCCCAGATTCCTGGGAGAATTGCATCATAAAAAGTACTCCTTTGTAAGTGGGCAAGGGCAAGGGCACAGCAGCCTTGAAATCTCTTTTAATAACCATGATGGTCATTAGTGCCTGCTTTACAAAGCGAAATGCTTCCATCTTCATATTCTCTAAGCAAATGAAAGCATATTACAAATAGTCCATTACCTGATTTCCTATATTTTAGTATAAATGGATTCATTTTTAACATAATGAGTCAAGAAGAGATTTTATTTTTTCTGAGAGTTGCAGTATTAAGGGATTCTTCCGTACTTATTTCCTATCCCCATCAACAACAAGATTTCAAATATATCTGAAAATATGAAACATGCTTACCACCAGACTTTGGAGGCCTGGTTTCCTATGGTTGAAGAACTGTGGGCATTTGCAGAGGGGTGCATGTAATTCCTTTTCTCATCACGGTAAGAAAATATTCCTTCCCCATAGATGCATAGGACAATCTTTTATATAGCTATGTGATCATCTTTATATCAGTTTAAGTGTTCATATGTGATGGATGAAGTATCTTCTATTTTCTATTGTCTCCAAGGGTAAAAATGTGAGTTAAATTTTAACTGAATCAAGTAGCTCCTAATGGGCAGAAAACCTTCTTCTGATGCTCTTTACTCATTTGGTGTCAGATGCTGCAGGTCTGGAGTAAAACTGCTTCTTTAATTAATAGTTTCTTTCTCAAAACTGGAAGATATTGGTACTTCATTCCACGCTTGTGTTTGCAGATTGGAGCCTTAGAAAAGTGAGTGAGGAAATCAGATAGAAGGAAGAAGTCAGCATTTCAGCTTAGTTTTAGCCAAAAAGAACAAAACCACAAATATTTACTCCTTTAATCAAATTTTTACACCTCCAAACTCAATAGGCATCCAGTTATAAATACTTGTATCTGTGTTGTACCTACCCAATAATTTTTATTTGAGTTTTTATCCTGTGTCTCTTACTGAAAACATCTGGGCTCTCTGCTGATGAATTGAATCCACATCCTGTGCTTTCAAGCTTTACCCCAAAAGTAAGACTGTCTGAATGTTAATGAAGAAGAATTATGTGTAAAATTGTTATTTCAGACACAGGGAATGGTTTTTATTAGTAACATGTGTTCCCCAAACATGAGGACCCTTTAGGTAAAGAGGCAGACAGAGTATTCCTGTATTCCCAGCACTGGGAACACAATGCAAGGTGGCTTTTTGGATACCCAGCCACACCAAATCTGTGGGCTCCAAATTCAGTGAGAGAGCCTGTCTCAAAACATAAAGAGACTAAGGAAGTGTCAGCCTGTGACCTTCATATGTACAAATATCCATGCACACCCACATGCACACTTACACACACACACACACACACACACACACACACACACACACTTTCTCTGTGTAACAGCCCTGGCTGTCCTGGGGCTCTCTCTGTAGAACAGACTGGCCTCAAACTCACAGAGATCTACCTGCCTCTACCTGCTGAGTGCTGGGATTAAAGGCATGCACCACCACCACCTGGCTACGATTTTTAAGATTACATTTTTTCTGAAGTTTAGAAACACATCATGTACATTTGAGAGACGAGTCTGTGTTTTGAGTAAAGAATGCAGTTAGCCCCAACAACAGTGAGTTCCATGTCTATAGAGTCATCCAAACACAAATCAAAATTTTGCAAGAGAAACAACTGTATATATGCTATCAGTTGACAGATACTTTTCCTTACTCTATATACAATAGAGTAGAGCTGCTTACCTTCCACTGAATATTATAGTGGATGTGAAATGATCTGAAGTGTATGAGAGGGCATAAAGGGGTTATAAGCAGGCCTAGGACACACTGATGGAATCTGGGAATACTGGAGGTCTGGGAACCAACCAATAAATGAAATACAATCATGTTCACACAAGCATGGTGCTTATAGTTTGATTTCCAAGCATCCACATAAAAGCTGAGCACAATGACAGGAGTCTATAACCACAGGTCTAGAGGTGGGCAGAGACAGGTAGGTCCTAGGACTTGATGACCCGGCAAACTTGCCAAAATGCCAAGCTTTATATCCAGATAGAGAGCCAGTCATAGAAAACAATGGTGATGAATGACTGGAGAAGACACCTGAAGTTACACACACACATGTGTGTACATGCTTACACACACACACCTGCTCCCACACAACTAACTATATGTGTGTGTACATATATACATACAAATATGTGTGTGGTATATATGCATATATACAGATATAATACATATGCATGCAGGTACATATCACATAAACATATTCACAAAAAAACCCTTTATCAGCAGAATTAATCACAAGCCATCTGAGTTAAGGGATACAGTTTCCTTCAAAACAGCATTGCCTATATTAAGGCTGAATTAATTCCGTTTGCCTGACCTGAAGTCTTATTCACAGAGGGTATTCAATAAACAGATAATGAAAGAAAAACAAAGTGATTCTCTGAACATGCCGAGCCTCCTCTGCAGTGACTAGTCATTGAACTTCTGTGGGTTGAAAACCTGCCTCTTGTGTAAATATCCCATGACAGCATTTCCCTAAGTGAACAGAGTGTTTTAAGTTTGAATGCATTCCGAAGAGATCTTTGTTCTCCTGCTGTGTGTCTCTTGACTTCACTGTTCCCTCTTAGAAACTCATCTCAGTGACTTCCCCCAGTTAGCATGCCTGTTTGGCCCATGAATTCACTTGTTGAGCTCATAGTTAATATTCAAAAGCTCTCTAGGGGTCGACAATGCTTAATTTTGAAACAGTATTAAATATTGCCCAGGTGGTCTTCAGACACCTGAACTCAAGTGGTCATTCTATCTTAGCCTTCCAAGCAGATTCAACTCTGCGTCATCACCACAGTGAACCCTAATATTATCATTTTTAAGATGAAAATTAAGTTGTACTACATTTGTAGTGGGCAAGGAAGAAAGCTTAATATTTCTTGGCAGTGTAACAAAAATTAATACAATTTTAATGCTCCTATTTGAATTACTATATATTTGGCTGTAAATGCTAGATAGTACCATCTTTTTCATTAAACAAAACTAGAACATCTGTGATGTCCTTATTAACTGATTGCAGCTTAGCTGTTATTTGTGAAATTTTGCATTGCTTTTTTAAAACATATTTGTGTGTAGATCTTCACTACAGCTTACAGAAGCATGAGTCCCATAGTCTGGAAATTTATGTAGAATTCCTCGAGTGTGATTCCTACTAAGAATTTTTAAACAATTTTCATGGCAGAAATAAACAATATAACTTTCCGCATGGAATAATCTGTTAGAGAACTGAAAATTGTTATGAATTTTCTACCAGTAAAATGACATAAGTCACATCTCCTTACGAGACAAAATACCCAGATAACTTCCAAAGCAATATTTTCCATACCTGACAAAAAGAAGTGTGAAAAGTTCATCTTGCACATGAGATGAATAATAAACATCTCATTGTTACCCATGTATGTCCATGTACTTTGTGGTATGTACATCATGTATTACCATACTTCTCAAATAATGGATTTACATAGAGTAGATAAAAATTCTGTATGAAAACTAAAGGTATCTTTGTTTATGCACTTGAATAGAATTTAAAAGAATGCATGTACAATTCTGAGATTGCAAAATCTAATTTTATATTTTTAAGAAAAACTTCATGTTCTTATCAAGACCATTTACTGGTTTCATACATTTAGCCTTCATGTGTTATAGAAAAAGCATCTAATATTTAGATATCTAAGAATAAACCATCTACATACTGATTAGAAAATAATCACACTTACAATGAGAGCATGAATGGACTCACCCAATCTATTGGTAAACATCCTCGGTTCTACAGCATAGTTTACCAAAACAATACCTTAATGCCATTGAAATAATTAAATTCTAAATCTTCTGGCCAAATTGTAGCTAAACCACTTAGTGCAAAAAGCCACTAATTACTTATTTTCTTTGTTACAACATCCAGAACAATACTAGGATGCACAAAGCAATTGTGCTGAAAATGTACCCATTGTCTCCGTAATGAAAGCCATGGGGAGCACTGTCAAGAGTGTATTTATGATGATGCAACTGGTCCACAGGCAGAGCACAATGAACCAAACTGCATATCCTCTTGTTCTCTTTTGGCATTGACTTTGCTCTTGCTTCTTGGTGTGATAAAGGGGGTGGCTGATCTGCCTGAGCATAGTCAATGCTGCTAGAGACAATTTATCACTGAGGGGAAGCATCTTGCACTAATGGAAATGGCAGGTGGCCAGGCCTAGCCTTCTAGTAACATGAGCAGCTAATTTTTGTCAGCTACAAGGTGTTGAGCATGATAGTATTGTGTAGACTTGTTTGTTTTAATAGTGGCTTTTTCTGTATTGTGCTGATTGATGTACTAGGCTACCTCTTCTAAAAAAAAGATGATTGTGGAAAGTTTCTGGTAAAAAGAAAACATAAGGTTGAATGTAAAGTTTAAATACAGCATCAAGGGAAAATGTTTAAATACAATACAAATAGAAGACCCTAGCGGCTATTTGAAAATAAATATTAAAGTATCTTCAATGTGCTAGATTAAAAAGCTTCAACAGACTTAGCGGGCTTCTGATGAGGGTTTGAAACTCCTACTATTTATCAACTATGTAAATTTTGCCAAGTTCCTAAAATTCTGAATCTCATATTTTTTTGTTTCTTTATTTGGTTGTTTAATTTGAGTTTGATTATATAACCCATAAAAATAAAGCAGACTTTTATGAGAACTATACTAAATAGCACTTAGTACATTTCTTATACAATAGAGTCTCAACTTAATGGATTAAGATAGTATTCAAAGATTGTATTTTCCTATGTTTTATAGCGAGGAGGAGAAATGATGACCATGGTATCCATCAGAAAATGGTGATCACTGGCACAAAAATAGAAACCACTCTCTGCCACAAACATCACCTAAATTAAGCCAGTTGTATCCACTGCTAAGTTTATCTCCACATATTAAGGGGACCTGAAGAGTGGTCTCTTAGAAGATTGCTCATAAAGGAATTTGCATCCTTTTAACCTAGACTGGAGGTTAAAGCACAATGCAGGTCTGTCAAGTAAATTGTACTGGGTACTGAACAAATACATGAAGTCACATAATTCAAGGAGAGAAAAAAAATACAACAAACTAGGTTTAATATAAAGCTGGGGATGGGGGTGCTGATTACAAATCATAGATTTCCTCTAAGCCTGATATAACCATCTGTCATCATCAACCTGGCACTGTGGTAGTCCACGGAGTCCTTGGTCCATAGTCATGGCAATGAGATAAAGCAAAAACTGCAGTGGTAATGGTACTATTAATACTCCATAGTAGGAGGGAAGAAGGGCACAGGACCCTCAGCTGAAGTTTAGTGCTTCACTCCCTCCTGAGCATACAGCTGCAAGTAATTTGAGAATGCGTAGGGTTAACAAAAAAGGGGATTCCAAGATTCAACTTCCAGAAAACAGTACTTACAGTGCTAACCATCCCAAATGAGGGCTTCTTCCAAAGAGAGATTCCACACCCCACCCACCACAGCCCATCACCATGCAGAGGTAGTTCATCTGTAGTTGGGATTATCTTTGGGCCACCAACCAGGTCCCAAATAAAAACACAAAGACTTATTATTAATTTTAAATGCTCAGCCTTAGTTTAGGCTTGTCACACTAGCTCTTAACTTGACTGAACCTGTTTCTATTCATCTGTGTTTTGTCTCAGGGCTTGTTCCCTTTCTTTCATTCTGTATGTCCTACTCTCTTGCTTTCTCCATGTCCGGCTGGTTGGCTCCTGGTGTCTCCTTGGCATCTCTTTTCTTTCTGCCTCGTCCTACTTACTCTCCCTGCCTCAAATTCCACTTAGACTTTTTTAAGGCAGAGTTTTTCTGTATAGTTCTGACTGTTCCAGAACTCACTCTGTAGACAAGGCTGACCTCGAACTCACAGACATCCACCTGCCTCTGCCTCCTAAGTGCTGGGATTAAAGGCATGCACCACCATCATCCAGCTTTTTATTAGACAAAACAGGTGTCATAGAAAGGCAGGGTAAAATATAACATATATTTCCATAGTTAAACAAATATTCTGTAACATGAACAAATGTAACACATCTTTGCATAGTTAAGCAAATGGAACACATCTTTGTGTAGTTAAGCAAATATTGGGCGACAGTCATCTGTTACTCCCATGTCCATTTCTTTCTTTACAGGGCAATAAATAAGTTTGCCTTTTTTCACTGGTTTATATTTTTCATCACTCTATAAAGAGCTGATTTGTTAATCAACCCACCCAACCCTCACCAAACAATAGTGTCAACACTCCCTGAGTCAGAGTACTGTTGGAAAAAAAGGCAAGCGGTACCAGGCTGAGGACCTTGACGTTGCCTAGAACTTCAACATAAAACTTTAGAGAAAGAAATCGTAAAAAGGAAGTCACAAAAAGTACAAGATTATTGGAAAATATTCTATGTCCCTAAATAAGCAGAATTAATATTGTGAAACTGTCTATATTAACAAAATTAGTATATGAGATTAATGCTATACATATCAAAAATCATGTGGACCCACAGAATACTAGAAATAGCCAAAGCAATCCTATAGAGTAAGAACAATGCTGAAGGTATTACAATCTCTGACCTCAGATTACTCTGAGAGTAATGCTGATAAAGACAACCTGATGCTGGCATAAAAATAGACTGGGAGACCAAAGGAATAGAACAGAAGACCAGCAATAAAACATCAAAACTACGCCCACTTAATTTTTGACAAAGGAGACAAAAACATTCTTTGGAGAAAAGATAGTTTATTTAAAAAAATGGTGCTAGCAACCTGGACTTTTCCCTGCAGAAGAATAAAATTAGATTTATATGCTTCTCCATGTACAAAGATCAATTCAAAATGGATTAAAGGCCTTAATTTGAAACCTAAAATACTGAAACTTTTACAAGCAAACACAGGGGTACACTTCAAGACACTGGGATAACAAGGACTTTTTCAGTAGAACTCTACCAGCACAGGAACTGATGTCGAATACAACAAAAGAGATGTCAGGAAGACAAAAAGTTTCTGTACAGCAAGGGAAACATTCAGAAGACTTAACAGACAGTCCACAGAATAGAATACAATCTTTAGCAGATATGTGTCAACCAAAGGTTTAATATCTAAACAGTATAAATAAGGGCAGAAATCAAATACCAGAGAAATAAAGCTGTCAATCGACAAATAGGCAAGTGAACTGGACAATTTGTAAAAAAAGAAAAAAATGAATTAAGGAAGGAAAGGAAGAAATGCAATTAATTGGCCAATTACTATTTTTAAAGGTGTTCAATATCCCAAGCCATCAGGATAATTTGAGATACTACCCTATCTTAATCAAATTGGCAAGCACCAAGAAATCTTACAAGTGTTTGAGGGGATGTGAAGAGAAAGGAACCCTCATTCATTGGTGGTGGTAGGTACAGCCATAGTGGAAATTGGTTTCAAGATTTCTCAAGAGATTAAAAACATGACTACCATATGATCCAGCTACTTCCTTCTTAGGCATTGACCGAAAGAATTCCATATCAAACTATAGAAATATTGGTATCCCCATACTTATTGTTACTTTATTCACTGTGATAAAAAATTTGAATCAACTTAACTGTCTAACAACAAACAAATGGATAATAAAAATTTGGAAAATATAGAAAATGGAATACTATTCAGTTTTAAAGAAAAAAGAGATGCATTTTTTTTCAGCAAAATCAACAGACTTAAAATATAAACTATTAAGCAAGGTTAAACAATCTCAGAAATAAATAGTGCATATACTGGCTCATAGTCAAATATATAACAATATGTATTTGTATATAAATGTATAAACAAATGTACACCTGTTACAATTTAATAAGAAAAAACAGAGGAAAAGGAAATATAATGCAGTAAGAAAAGACTGAATGTAGGTAATGGACATGAGTTATGAATAATCATATAGAGCTAATTGTTTACTACTCTAATTCTGTCATATATATTTAATACTGATGTTGTAAGATTTAATGTGAGAATCCACAGCTTCTGTTACAAATGTCTCTTCTAACTGCAGACATTCATCCTGTTACATAGACTTTTGGTCTGAATAATTTGGATGTGCATTATTTTTATTTATTTGAAAGTTTTTATAATAAAGTTTATAAATTTACATTTAAAATGATATTTGGGTACTTGTCATTTTTATGGCCCCATCTGCATCAAACATTTGTGAAGTATGGGGAAGTATGGGGTTTTCATAGTATCTTTTCCAGTGAACTTCAAGTTGTACATTGAATACTTTACTAAATCTCCTTTTGTTCTTTTTTTATTTATTTATTAAAAATTTCCATCTCCTCCCCACCTCCCCTTTCCCTCCCACTCTGCTCACTCCTCGTCCCCCTCCCTCTCCAGTCCTAAGAGCAGTCAGGGTTCCCTACCCTGTGGGAAGTCCAAGGTCCTCCCTGCTCCATCCAGGTCTAGGAAGGTGAGCATCCAAACAAATCAGGCCCCCACATCTCCTTTTTTTTTTTTTTTACAAACTCTAATTCTTTCCAAAAGATAAGCAAAAGAGACTCCACTGAGGATTTCCATTTTCGGCTTTTAGTCATGAGTCATTCCAGACTGAGGCTTCCATTTGAGAGCTCAGGTGTTGTTAAGACTGTTGTTTACCATCGCAGAAATTTAGTTTCCAAAGATGAGATGCTGTGAGAGCCTACTTAATACTGTGTGTGTGTGTGTGTGTGAGTGTGTGTGTGTGTGTGTGTGTGAGTGTGTGTGAGTGAGTGTGTGTGTGTGAGTGTGTGTGTGTGTCTGTGTGTGTGTGAGTGTGTGTGTGTGTGTATGCGTTTCTATGTGTGTCTATCTGTGTGCTTCTGTATTTGTGTCTGTGTGTCTGTGTTTCTCTGTGTGTCTATAGTGTGTGTGTGTATGTATGTGTGTGTGTTTCTGTGTGTGTCTGTGTGTAATGTGTGTGTGTGTGAATCCGAATGATAAGGAAATGGAATAGCTTACAAATTATTTTAGCAACAAGAAGAGCAATATGCTTTGCTAATTGTTCATCACTAAACTATCAGCTAAATAATACTTTTAAGTGAATCAAAGCAAAAACCTGTCTTTTATTAATTAAATCTTCCTGATGGAACTGTTATAAAAGCCATCTATCACCTACCACTGTTTGAATCACATTGTTTTACAGGATTGTTCTTGTGCCCTTACAAAACTTGATATAGAAACACAAGTACATCAAGAAGTTTTAGATTTCTTTTCTCATGTTTATTCCATCAATACCGAATGCATCTGCATTTCTAAAATGAAAGATGTGCAGCCATCCTGCAAGTAGCCAAGAAGGGTGCACATTCCATAAGACCCAGGATCAATGGGGAAAAAAGTAGACTCAGACCATAAAAAGTCTCATACCGCTAAAGTCCCTTCAAGTCATAAAGTGACATTTCTCATGGTGTCAGGAGCCCTTTGAACATGCTGAATTAGCAGCACAATTTAATGAGGACGAGGCTAATTTGACAGAGGGAGTAGGACACTCTCTCCATACTGTCTCACTTTAATTTCAATCTGCTGTCCAGTAGCTAAAGGTGAAGTTGTGTGTGACCTTTACCAGCAAATTTGAGTCTCCAACTTGACAGAGTAGAATTGCTCTTCTTCAGATGTCAGGGTAACCACGATGCATGATGTTGATAGGGGTCAGATTGTCTGAGATATATATTTTCATTCACCTCCTTAGAGATTGGACCTGACAAAACTGTAATAGTTTATTGAGTTCCAAATGACAATGACATACTGGATATCTTCTTGCACTTTTATTCCTCTGACTTCCTGTAAGCACTTAGGAAAGAAATCCCTTTACTTCACAAAATAATTGTCGTGAAACAATTTCATAATAAAATTTTCACATGCAATTCTGCAATGCGATTGTATGCCTCACCCTGTGGTATATGTACATTAAATACTGAAATCAATAAATGAATGACACTCACCATTGTTTTCTCGCTAGTTTAACTATGATCTTTACAATCAGAGGTGTTGGAGGACACCAGGAGAACATGGTCCACTAAATAAGCTAAGTACATATGGACCCCCAGTGGCTGAAGGTGCAAGTTAGTGGCCTGCAGAGACCTGCACCAGGTCCTTTGTTATTGCTGTTAGCTTGACGGTTTTGTGGGACTCCGAACAGCGGAAGCAGGTGTATTTTTTGACTCTGTTTTCCTGCTTTTGGGGCTCTTTTCCTCCTAGTGGATTGTCTTGTCCAGCCGCAATATGAAATGCTTTCGCCTTTTCTTGTTGTATCTTGTTTTGTCCTGTTTGACTGCAGTCCCTTGGAGGCCTACTTCATTCTGAAGAGGAAACAGAGACAAAGTGTATCCAGGGGAGAGGGAAGATGAGAGAGAGCTGAGAGGAGTGGAGGAAGGGAAAACTGTAGTCAGGATGCACTGTCTGAGAGAAGAATCTGCTTTCAATAAAAAAGTAAGTTTCTTCTGTGTAAACACCATCATGAATAGAGATCAAAAACCAGAAAACCTGTCAGGGACTAACTGGTTCCAGCTTTGAAGGTTGTAAAGGCACCTGCCCAGTTCAGCTATGTACTGGACAAAGACATCAGCTACCGCACTGTGCCATCAAAAGTGTGTGTCTTTGCTTCATAAGACTTCAACTGTCAGCACAAAATTGAATTTATGTCATGTTCATTACAAATTCTTTGGATTTTTTTCAGCCATCTGAAAATGTGGAAGCCATTCTTAACTCAGAGACTACACAATGAACAGTGGTTGCTGTCTAAAAATCACATTGTAAAATGGCATGTGGGCGCTAAACTACACTTCTTTTGTTTCAAATTCTTTAGGCTTTGAAAAGCACTTAATGTCAATGGCACTGGCCTCAAAGACCCTAACTATCGTAACTGTAATGTGTGTTTTGGTTACCTAAAATGCTGCATCAAATGTAAGCTCCGACATCAAGTGAGTCAAGAGTCAAAAACTGGCTCCCAATTTCTAAGCATCATTTCGAGGACTGGGTATTGAACTCACAACCTTGGACAAGCTAGGCAAAGCCTCTACCACAGAACTGCATCTCTAGCCTCAGGTTCTGTCTTTTCAAGCTCTCAGTGATGCTGCCTTTCTGAACCCTACTTCAGGTGGCAAAGCTAGTGTACATAGAATTAAAATTAGTCTCAGTTGCTGTGTACAGTAATCAAACAGACAGTAAGAAACGAGGAGCTGACTTGTGTCTTCTGTGCTGGGTGGCACGCAGACTCTGAAAATATATAGGATATAATCCTTTCCCACTGGAGCTTATAATCAAGGCGAGCACACAAGAGTAAGTAATTGGGGAATAAATAAAGGAAATTTTAAGTGACAATTGAGTACAGAGAAACAGAAAAACGGATGAAACCCAGGGTATGCGATAGATAGAACAGATAGATTAGATTTCATCCTGAATTACAAAGAATGAACAGTAAAAGAAAAGAGGCTTAAAACAGCCTTGGCTCAGGTTGGGGAAACGGGTAAGGTAAGGGATGTGTAAGTAAAGTGGGAAAATGTGTCATAAGGAAGCCCATTGTTTTGCATAATAACTAAAGAGGCAGGGACGCAGGAGTGCAGAGCGCCAGCTCTAGAATGTCATCACAGAGACGTGCACGAGAGGCCGCCTGTTAGAAGGGGCGTGTGTGAGGCTATTATTGGATTATATATTTATTGAGTGGCTTTGACAACTCCCTTCCTCTGGAAGGGAGGGGAGATTTTTGCTACTCTGCTATAAGACACTCTGTGGCACCACTCTATGGATACCTCACAGCAAGACTCCTCTTGGCTTCTAAAGCAAGTTTCCTTAAGAACACATTCATTATCCTTTATTATTGTTGCTGAATGGGGCAGACGCCTGCAGACTAGGTAGTTTACTGTTGGAAATGGTGTGTTCTGAGTACTCACTGCTAAGTACATTTATCGGGACTGCCATTAGGTTCTCTTCCCCCCCCCCTCAAAATTCTGACGGCAACCCCACTTTAGAAATTGCTTATTTTAGATTAGGACCATGCTTCTCAAGTTTGGGAGCATTAGTGTGCAGGGAGCACAGACATTCCCAGCCAAAACAGCAGAACGTCTACCAGCAAGCCAATTTTATCAATTTAGCAAAAATAAAATTTAAGCAAATTTAATCATGCTCTAAGATATTATTTTTAGCATCCAAGCATGAATATGCTGTGCAACAGAATGCAAAATCGGCATGCTTTCTTTGTCACACATAGATCACTCCTTTAAAATGGATATGGGCTTGAGCCTAGAAGTTTGAGCTCCCTTTGGAAAGTCAGAGGCTGTAAAATTCACTCTCCTTAACCTTTATAAGTTCTTTGGTAAGAAGTTTGCAAAGTTTGGGTGGACGTTCACCTGAAAATGCTATGTAACAGTTAAAGAAAAGACACTGTCACATTCATAAAAATGTGGCTGTGAAGAAGGCAGCAGAAGGATGAGATTCAGTATACAGTAGCCCATTTACATAAAGGAAACAACAGACACAGTAGAAATGCACAGCCTACAGGAACAGAAGAATGCACACTGAATACATTAAACTGATTGTTTCGGTGTGTGAAAAATGGAAATGGAGACTGGTGAATGAAGGAGAGAAAAGCTACCTGTCCAGCCAAAAGGAATAACAATGAACTAAACGATAAATAAATCAACCCAAAGCTCTGCACTTGATATTCAGAGAGGACTGGAGAGTGGTCATCACCAACTGCAAAGGTTTTCTAAGATGAAGCTGTCATGGAGTTTCTACCATGAATTCTTTATTGAGAGTTAGATGTGAATAATCAGAGCAAGTTGTGACTCAAAAAGACAGCAGCACAAAGAAGGATAAGGAGAAAAGAAGAGAATAAAATAACTAGAGTTTGGTTAGTACTTCAATTTTCCAGCTCTTTGGGGGCTGGTCTTTTGTGCTTCCAAATGAAGGAAGTGCTCTTATTATTCAAGCTGGCAGATAAGGAAATTCAGGCAAAGACAGTCTGCTGAGAAGAAATGATTGTAGGCTTTGATTATCTGCCTGTTGACCTAAATTCGTAATTATCATTACACAGTGCTTGAGAGAAGAGACACTGAGGGGAATATTGAGGAGCTTAAGGGGTAACACTAGAAAGGAGGAGGCAGAAGGGATGTGGAGGGAGATTCCAGAAGGCAATGGACAGAGTGACACCTTCTTCAGCTTAGTCCTTAGTCTGCCTTAAAGTGTAGGCTTATGATTTCCCAGCTCAGCTGTACCTGATCTACAGCTTCTCGTAAATAATGGAAGCATCTTTTACTCTAGAATTCTAGAATTATTTTTATTTACTTATTCTTTATTTACTTTTGTTTATAAAACAATCTTATTTTACTTATCAATCCCAATTCCTTCTCCATCCAGTCCTCCCAGTCCTCTTACCTTCTCTCTCCACTCTACTCCCCATATACTACTCAGAGAGGATGAGGCCTCCCGTGGGGAGTAAACAAAATCTGTCACATCACTGAGGCAGGACCAAGGTCCTCCCCCATATCTAGGCTGAGCAAGGTAAGGTATCCCTCCATAGAGAATGAGCTCCAAAGAGCCAGTTCATGCATTAGGAGTAAATGCTGATTTCTCTGCTAATGGCCCGACAAACTGCCCTTGCCACACAACTGTCACCTGAAATCAGAATTTGTCGTCAGTGTATTTAGGCCATTTTCATAACAATCTCTGTTAAGAAAAAAAAAAGAAAAATTGAAGCAATTTATGAAAAACTGCCCTTTAAAGAAAAAAGTCAAATTGAGGCAATTTCTGAAATTTAATTTAATTAGCAAATTAGAGTGCTTCGGGTGGAATTTTTAAAGCAAATATCTTTGAGCCTGTTCCTATAAACCTTAATTGTCTGGCCTACAGCTTAATAATGTACACTTTTTTTTATTGATTTTTATTGAGCTCTACATTTTTCTCTGCTCCCCTCCCTTCCTCCTCCCTCCCCTTCAACCCTCTCCTAAGGTTCCCATGCTCCCAATTTACTCAGGAGATCTTGTCTTTTTCTACTGCCCATGGATGTATGTATGTCTCTCTTAGGGTCCTCATAGTTGTCTAGGTTCTCTGGGATTGTGATTTGTGGGCTGGTTTTCTTTGCTTTATGTTTAAAAACCACTTATGAGTGAGTACATATGATAATTGTCTTTCTGGGTCTGGGTTACATCATTCAAAATGATGTTTTCTAGCTCCATTTATTTGCCTGCAAATTTCAAGATGTCATTATATTTTTCTGCTATGCAGTACCCCATTGTGTAAATGTTGTAAAATGAGTTGTGGGCTGCTTTTCGTACTGCCTGGCTCCTGGCTGCCTGGCTAGCTTTACCCGAAATAATTACACAGAAACTATATTCATTCAAACACTGCCTGGCCCATTAGTTCTAGCCTCTTATTGGCTAATTCTCACATCTTGATTAACCAATTTCTAATAATCTGTGTAGCACCAAGAGGTGGTGGCTTACCAGGAAAGATTCAGCATGTCTGACCTGGCAGCTGGCTCCATGGCATCTGCCTGACTCTGCTTCTTTCTCCCAGCATTCTGTTCTGTCTACTCCACCCACCTATGTTCTGACCTATCAAACCAAGGCAGTTTCTTTATAACCAATGAAAGTAACACATAGACAGATGACCCTCCTACATAAAAATGTACCACATTTTCCTTCTCCATTCTTTGGTCGAGGGGCATTTAGGTTGCTTCCAGGTTCTGGCTATGACAAACAAAGCTGCTATGAACATAATTGAGCACATGTCCTTGTGGCACAGTTGAGCATCCTATGGATATATACCCAAAAGTGGTATTACTGGGTCCTGAGGAAGGTTGTTTCCTAATTTTCTGAAAAATCGCCACACTGACATCCAAAGGGGCCGTACTAGCTTGTATTCCCAGCAGCAATGCAGGAGTATTCCCTTTACCCTACAACCTCTCCAGCATAAGTGGTCATCAGTGTTTTTGATCTTGGCCATTCAGTGTAAGATGGAATTTCAGAGTTGTTTTGATTTGCATTTCTCTGATGACTAAGATGTTGAACTTCCTTAACTGTCTTTCATCCATTTTAGATTCCTCTGTTGAGAGTTCTCTGTTTAGCTCTGTACTCCATTTTTTTATTGGATTATTTGTTCTTTTGATGACCAATTTCTTGAGTTCTTTGTGTATTTTTGGAGATAAGACCTCTGTCTGTTGTGGGATTAAGAAATCTTATAAAAATAATTAGGTACCTACTGCTTAGTTACTCAATGATATGTGTAAGTGTGTGCATCTGTGTGTATGTGTGTGTGTGTGTGTGTGTGTGTGTGATAGATCAACGTCTCATTCTGACACTGTCAGAGAAGCTTCTTACAGTAGATGGTAACTGACAAAGAGAATCACAAGTAAACTATGTACAGAGAATGAGACTTTGAATGTGATGCCTCCATCAAACCTTTCACAAATCTATGTGGAAGAAGAAGCAGAATACTTTTAAGAGCCAGAGGAGATAGTTGACCCAAAGGATGCAGTGTCATCCAGACACAAAAGGACTGACACACACATGAGCTCACAGAGACTGTGGCATGCCCAGGGCTTTTGCGAGTTGAAGTCAGATGGGGTCCCAATGCTAAGAGGGAGGGAAGTGGATATGGGCTCCCATTCCTAGCCAAGAAGCTATCTGTAATTAATACCCACTGGCAAAGGAAGAACTTGTTTTCTCCAGTAGAGTCTCACTGGCTATACTAGCTACACGCAAGGGTAGGCCCCAGGAGTAGTTGGCCTACATAAAATGAACTCAGTGATATTTTTGTAGACATTTGTCTCTTATTGCTTTGTTTGTTTTGGCATGTCTTGTCTCAGTGCTCTTTTGTTTGTATATTTTAAGTTTCTTTTCTGTTGTGTGTGTGAGAGAAAGAGTGTGTGTTTCTTGGTTTTTATTGTTTTGTTTGTTTTTTAAAGAGAAAAAGCAATGACTACATGGAGTTGGGTGGGAAAAATATGGGAGTAGTTGAGGAAGGGAAAAATTGTGATCAGAATATATTGTATGAAAAAATTCAATTGAAAATAAAATAAATAAATATTCCTCCAGAAAACAAAAGAAATAGTAATTCCTTTCTAATGATAGGGTAGAAGTCAGAGAGCTCTAGTTTTTACAGAGCTGTGACAAAGGAAAACACTGTGTCGGGATTATGTTTCTTTGCTGTGGAATTTTTGTTTCAGTCTTTCTTTTTAACCGTGGAGAGCCTAAGCCTATACTAGGAATTTTAGTTATCCATCAGACCCACAATGCTTCCCACCCTGGTTCTTCATGAAAGATCACAGATAAATTCTCCAAGTTCTGAGAGAATGAAAAGTGTCCGATGCTTTTGTTATGGTCCCCTACAATTCAGCAGAGCACTTACTGATGAATGAGGCATGAGTTTCCCAGAGTGTGGCCTTCTGTCTTGTTTACACACTTCAATAATCTACAATCACCTCCTTATAAAAATTGCTTTCTTGAAATTTCTCCAGGATTCTCCCAAAAGGATTTTGACTCGTGTGTATATTTGTTGTCTTATCTTCTTTTTTGCCATTTTTCCTGTATTTTTTATTTTACACGCATGCGTATCTCTTTCTGTGTGGGCGGAGAGTGTGTGTGTGTGTGTGTGTGTGTGTGTGTGTGTGTGTGTGTGCAGTGCAAACATGAGTAGCACAGGTGTAGAATTCAGAGGACACCTTCCTCTGTTTAGGCTCCCGGGACTAATCTCAGAACATAAGGGCTTTCACCAAGCAACTTTCCCTGTTGAGCCATTTTGCTGGTCCTTGACATTGCTAATTTTTGTTTCTGTGTTTAATTTTCATTAAACAGCTTTGAAGGTCCAAAATGTTAAGTTGAGTTTTATGACTATTTTTTAAATGTTGTCTTCTTTCATATTGCATGTTACCCAGATTAAATGACATAGAGCCTCAAAAGATTTTGTCTGTTTTTTTTTTTTTTTAAATCTAACATGGAATAACTACTCCCTAAACTTGGCAAGCAATGAGGTTAAAAAGGCAGAAATAGATTGCAAATGTTGTTTTCAAAGACTTCTTCTAAGGTCCTCTGATGCTTGTCTTCTCAAATGAAAGAATTTTAAAAACAGAGTTTAAGTGAAAGTTTATTTAACAAAGCAAATCAAGCATTCTAAAGAGAGATTTGATAAGCTGTATCCAAGTCTGCAAGCAGACCAGTGGACTCTGTGCTTTGGGATTTAAAGATGTTTTGTGAATACTTACAAGGTGGGTAACCTTCATGGGGTATAGGTACCAATTTTCTGTCCCCATATAAGGTGAACCAAATCTTCCTTTTAAAGTTTTTCCTCCCGTGATCCCTTACCACGCAACTAAGCATGGAATTTTTAAACTACAGCTAATGATGTCATGATGAAGCCAGGAACTTCTGAGGCTATAGACTTTTCCTTGGAACATGTTTGGCAAGTGAGAAAGTGCCTCAGTTCACACCACAGCAGGAACAATCTAAGCTCTGCAGAAAGAAGTTTAACTACATCCAGAGCCCCAGAGACACAACTGCCAAGATGCTCTGCAGCTATCCTTAGCAGCCTCATGGCTATCTTGCCTAAAAAGCAACAAGTACTAACATTTTAACACAAATACTATGAAAGGGTATCAGTTAGTATTTTTGCGGATATTTAGATTATTTAACGGATGACATTTTCATCATATTTTGTCTGCGATTAAAGGAAAAAAAGTCGGACTATGAAAGTGAAAACAGGGATTAAAGGCTAAGGAGACAAATAGAGGGTGGGGCAAAAGGGAGGAGTGTGGGGATAGGGGAGAAACTATCTCAAAGCACAATGTATATACCTGTGTGGATAGTTTGATAAATTAAAAATTGAACAAAAAAGATAGACCTATTTCAACAACACATTTAAACAGATATAGTTCATAGATTAAAATGCATGTAATGTAAACACTCACCACTTTCTCAGGAAAAGAGACAAGGCAAGGAAATTTTGGACTGACATTTCCAAAGCATGCTCACTCTATTGAGTGAGAAGAGAGTAAAGTGAATCATAATAAAAGTTTCACATTTGGCTAATCTGAGAACATCATTCCAAAACAACAAATCAGTCATTCATGTATCTATCTGTGTTCCTTCAATATCTTCTGCTTCTCAATATTGCAAAAGCTGCAGGAACAGAATGGTGGAATGTTATTGGCACTGGCGTCTATGCATTAAACATCTGCACACATAAAAAAATTCTCCCATTATTTTTTAGTGATTCAAACCTTCGTGTCAATTTGCTTTCCTTAATTGCTTTTTTATTTCATTACCAAGACTTTTTAAAGTAATTCATAGTATGCAGCAGTGTTTGAAGATGTTTGTCATCTTAAGTAGCTTTTTCTTTCACTTACCACTCAGAAGCAGAAAGAAATTTCAACATATTAAGTAAAACACTAGGGCTTTAATAGATGTAATTAACAGAGAGATGGTGCTTGAGGACTTAACCACTCACTCATCCATCCATCCACCCATCTGTTCCACAAACTTTTTTGAGCAATTATTTGACACTTATGCTAAGATAATAAAATGTCTTAGGCATTTTCAGATTTAGGAGAAAAAAGAATGAACAATAATTGCAGTGAAGTCTGAGAAATGTTAGGTTAGAGACTAGTGCATAGCATAGGAAATAAGAATAAAAGCTCCCAGTAGAAGCCACAGCTCACACTGTGTGAACTATTCCTTTTATTCCAATATAAAATTCTGTATTTCACCAATCACTCAGGATTCATTTCAGAGTTTTTTGAAAATGAGATACTAGAACAGTGCTTTCAAACTGTGGTTTCAGACCCCTTTAGGAGTCAAATGACCCTTTACAGGGGTAACCTAAGACCATCAGAAAACACAGATATTTACATTACGATTCATAACAGTAGTAGAATTACAGTTATGAAGTAGCAATGAAAATAATGTTATGTTTGGGGTCACCGCAACATGAGGAACTGTATTAAACACCCTCGGCATTCGGAAGGCTGAGAACCACAGGACGAGAAGATGGAGTTGTAAGGACACTGGTACCATCTCATGTGACCTTTCACTACTCAGGAAGGTGATACCATTTTATGTTTGTGGTGTTCAAAGTAGGATTTTTTCATTTATTTAAAAATGTGAGAGAGGAAGATATATGAATCCGTACTTTAGAGGATCTCATAATTTAGCAGAAAAGATTATTTTATTAACAACTATAATGTAATATAATTATATTATATTATATATATAAAATCATAATTATATTATGAATATAATATAAAGATGAAAAGTCAAAGTTAGTATATTGATAAGGCCAGATATAGGTCACATCAGTAAAAAACAATAAGATAAACAGGCAGAAACAGGGACACAAGTAGTTTTTCGAATGCTGAACTTAGAGATGCTTAGCAATGACTCAGCATCTAAGAGCACTGGCTGCTCTTCCAGAGGACCCGGATTCACTTCCCAATATCCACATGGCAGCTCATGACTGTCTGTGACTCCAGTTCCAGAGGATCCCACACACTCACACAGACATACATGCTGGCAAAACGCCAGTGCACATGAAATAAAAATAAAAGAAATTCATACTTTGTGTGTAAAAACAGGCATAACTAAGCAATTTTAAATTACTAGAGTGATATCATGATGTAAAATGAACATAATAATAAAATTTTAAGGTATATATTTGTATTAATAATATAATTTGGTCCTGATGGGCTTTCCTATGTCCGTTTTAGCTAGTCCACTGTTTAGCTCAAACGATAGACAACTAGAAAATGCTGAGAGCCTGAGAAATAGTCTTCTTGAGGAACAGCACAGTCCTGAAAACATGTTACAAGTAGCATTATCCAGACTGAGAATATGACAATAAGAATGAAAAAAGGCCATGAATTTGAAAGCAAACAAGGAGTATATTATGGAAGGGTTTGAAGGGAGGAAAGAGAAGGGCGAAATGATGCTATCATATTATTTTCTCAAAAAATAAAAGAAATTTTCTCAAAAAATAAAAGAATTTTTAAAATATAAATAATTGTAATAATATATACAATAATTTTAAGCAGAAGTATAGAAAATTCTGTGGAGAGTACAGACTTTAATGTAAAAGAGCATAGCTTTTTTTTTCTTTTTTTGTTTTTAAAGAAGCTCTTTAGAGGAGCTAAACTTCACCAGTGACAATAAGGGGCAGATAACCTGAAGAATGATAGAAGAGGGGACGTCTGATGGAGCTTGTAGACAATGGCACATCAGGTAAACCTGGAGACTACAGAAGAATCTCTCCAGGCTCTACATAGGGAGATAAACTGAACAAAATAGAAACAATAGGAATCTAATCTAATAAAAGAAATTGGCTAGTACTTATCTGTTTTATAGAAACATAAATGATAAAAATAACTTTCTTGAATATATAAAATAGTCTAGATACCATACTTAGTGACTAAAGGATATAGTTTATATAATTTTTATTTTAATTAGCCTGTATTACATTCATTTATTTATTTAGTGAGTAGTGTGTGCACACCTGCTCCACACACTTCCGGGGCAGGGGGTGACTACAAACCTCAGGGTCTGATTCTCTCCTTCTGCCCTGTGGATCTCAGGGGCAGAACTCGGTCTGTCAGGTTTTTTCCCTACCACTTTCACCAGTTGAACCATCTGAACAATCTCCTCCCCTTTAAAAGATATTTTTTATTGATTTTATTGAGCTATATATTTTTATCTGCTCCCCTCCCTTTTTCTCCCCTCTTCATATACCAGTACTATCCCATGGTCCTCATGCTCCCAATTTACTCAGGAAATCTCATCTTTTTCAGCATCCCATATAAATTAGATCCACTTTTAGGGTCCTCATTATTCTCTAAATTCTCTGGGATTGTGAATTGTAGGCTGGTTTTTCTTTGCTTTATGTCTAAAAGCCACTTACGAGTGAGCACATATTATACTTGTCTTTCTGAGTCTGGGTTACCTCACTCTATGATGTTTTCTAGATCCATCCATTTGCCTGCAAAATTCAAGATGTCATTAATTTTTTTCTGCTGTGTAGTACTCCACTATGTAAATGTACCACATTTTCTTTATCCATTCTTCAGTCAAGGAGCATTTAGGTTATTTCCAGGTTCTGGCTATGACAAACAATGCTGCTATGAATGTAGTTGAGCACATGTTCTTGTGGTATGATTGAGAATCCTTTGGGATACCCAAAAGTGGTATTGCTGGGTCTTGAGGTAGGTTATTTCCTAATTTTATGATAAATTGCCAAACTGATATCCAAAGTGACTATACCTTTACCCCACATCCTCTCCAGCATAAGTTGTCATAAAAGATCTTTATTTTAAAAAATATGTACTTATTATACAGATAATGAAATTTATACAAAAATAAATTGCATGACCTGATGAATGCTTCACAGCTGTCAAACAAAACAGTTCAGTTTTAAAACCAAGATTTGTTTGATTCTAAAACAAAGGTTGGCCTGTGGCTAAATCCAGCCCAGTACCTGCCTGATGTCAATAGTCTTCTAGTGGTACAGCCACTCCCGTCTGTGTGCACATAGATGACAGACAGATGATGATAGCTAGATAGGTAGACAGACAGACAAAGAGACATACAGACAGACAGATAGATAGAATCTGTTTCAGTTTTCACTAGCAGAATTAAATAGCACCGACAGAAATACCTGGCTTCTAAAGCCCTTACCATCTGACTGTTTTGCTCTATAGTCCTCAATATGAATCATTGAGCAAATATGTATCTAACCTGAGAATTCCAGGCATCAATTCGGGTTCTAAGCTTCAGCAGCTCACACAAATGATAATCTGCCAGACACGTGAGACAACAAAGATGCTTCTGACTCTAGAACTCAGGGCAGTTAGAGAAATCTTGAGCTGGCTTGACCCTGACCCCATTCACCTTCAACAGCACTGCTCAGTCTTTCAGACCATGACTAGAAAAACAAGTGTTTTCCTAGTACTGCATCCCTTCCTCAGCCTAGGTATGCCTGGTCTGGAGATCTTTCCAAGGAAGCCACCCAAGCCCTTCACAGATCTTCTTACCGTCAGATGGAACTTGAACAAAAATTCAATTGAGTCAGAAGTAAATGAATATCTGAGATAATGCTTTTAGATAAAAAGGGCTTCTATAAATATAGCATTGACAATTATAAAGCTATTAAATAAATTCTATAAATAAAATCAAATTATAACTTGTCTAGGATGCCAAAAAGAGACTAAGTTTCACGGGAAGTGGCAGCAATTAGACAACACAAGAAATAATAAACTCTGCTAAGTGGACATTTCAGACAATGTTGGTGCCTCTTTCTTCACCCCTTCCCTCTGAAAGCTTTGCCTGCTTCAGGAAAACTGTTAAGATGCAGAAATGGGAAGGGGAAACTTTGTAAATTAGACACATTTGAAGAGGCCTGTGCTCTTGACTCACCTTCACCTCTTGACTCATTGAATTGACTCAAGACCCTCACCTTCTTGACTCATTGAATTACCCTCAAAGAGAAGTATCCAGAAGGCTGAGGAAAGAGTCCATTTTCACTACACACTGGACCCAAGTGAGAAAAGTCCTGTTCCTGGCTCTACATGTGGGTTGCTGTAAAACATTTCTTTGAATTTGATGTCATAACACATCAGTTTCATTTTGTTCATGGGTTCTTTGAGTTGGGAATTTAAATGTACATATTGAACAGTACCAGTTTCTGCTCTTGGAATATCAGTATCCTCATCAAGAATAAAAACCTGACCTTTGTCAATAAGATACTGGAGTTTGCCAAGTATTCTTAAACAGACATTGCTGTTAGCACTATCACAAATAGTCATAGAAATGGGTCTTCTTTTTCTAAAAGTAGCAACATTAATCCGTATCACAGTCAAATATCCATGTTTGTTCTCTCCACCCTCTGCATGTCTACTATGTAACAAGATTTGGAGTTCTTTTTCTTGACATAGAACCGTGTTGAAATTAATACCTTGTCCTCCATCAGACTTTAAAAATAGTGATGTGTAGTGGTGGAAGCGGCAGACTGCATCCCACCACCCAGCTGCCGGCTAGCTTTACCCGAAATAATGACATGGAAACTGTATTCATTTTAAACACTGCTTGGCCCATTAGTTTCAGCCTCTTATTGGCTAACTCTCACATCTTGATTAACGCGTTTCTAATAATCTGTGTAGCACCATAAGGTGGTGGCTTACCGGGAAGGATCATAAGCTGCGCCCATCTTGGAGAGGAGAGCTATAGCGTCTGCCTCACTGCCTTCTTCCTCCCAGCATTCTCTTCTGTCTTCCCTGCCTACCTATATTCTGACCTATCAGGCCAAGTAGTTTTCTTTATTAATTAACCAATGAGAGTAACACATAGACCAATGACCCTCCTCCATCAATGATGCCCACCCTGACTTTTCTACCTCATTTCAACCAAGTACACGTTCATCAAGCTGATCAAGACTCAATGTTCAAAGTTTTCTTGTTATCAGCTTTTAGATGCAAAACTTTAAGGAAATTCTGTGACTACAAATGCAGTCTGTTCCAAAATCGCATTGTATACCTCCCCACTCCTAACTCTTTCTGCTTAGTCCAAATCACTGTATCCAAAGCACCACCATTAGATGGCATGGACTCAGGTATCAATCCATAATTGTTTTACTTTCCCCTTGTTCTTTTTGTATATTAGTTATTTCCCCTGCTCTATCTTCTAGTCACAATGTTGTCTACTTGACTATTTGATGTTCCAAACCAATCCCTGTATATGCACATACACATGCTGTACCTTGGTGTTTCCAAGGTCTGGAACTAACACATTTGCTAGGGTTTTCTTCCGTTTACTTTATGACATACTAAAATTAATTTGACATTAAAAATACCTTCTACTTTCACAGTTGCCTTAAAAATGAGAAGGTTGTAGATAGGAGAAACTTAATAACAAATAATTCAGGATTTCTGTTCTCTCTCTGAAGCACAACTGTCATAAACATATACTTTCCACTCAGGGTTACCGTGAGAAACATATTAAAATGACAAACAGGAAAATGGATATGCTCCCAGCCAAACATTTTCATCATTAACAATAATAGAAATGCTGTTCCCAACAAGCCCCTGGGTATTGCAAGTGCTCAGTCTGGGAAGTAATTGCTCATAGATAGGGCTGGGCTGGCAGCAAAGCCAATAGGACTTCTTTTTTTCTTAAATAATGATTACATAAAACCGATTCAAATATTCTTCCGTGAAGCATCTGTGAAAAGACCAGGAACAGCTCTGGCTCAGAAAAACTACCTTGAGACAAGACACTGTTTGGGGGCTCGTGGGGTGAACTCTCCTGTGGATTTTCATACTGTAAATCCTTTATGACTATTCCAAATTGTGGAATCAACCTAAGTCCCCACCAACAGAAGAATAGATAAAGAAAACACAGTGCTTATACACAGTGGAATTTTACTCAGCCAAAAGGAATGAAATTATGTCCTTTGGATAAAAATACCTGAACTGGAGATTGCTCTGTTGAGTGAAATAAACCATTCACCCCAAAACAAACATATACTGCATGCTGGCACTCACAGGTCTAAGCTGCAGGAGAAGTGAAGAGGACATAATTACAAGAGGAAGTGCTGGAGATGTGGAGCTAAAAGAGATAAAAGAGGAATGAGGAAGAAGAAACAGTAATGGAAGAATGAATATGACCAAGGCACATTGAATGTATATATCGAAGTGTAAAATTCACATATGGTGGTAAAACTTATTCTGTGTATCAGATAAATGGATGAATAAATTAATTTCAATACTAATGCTACAAAATAGGCAGTAGATTCCATTTCTTCATGGTAGCATTCTACAGACCAAGGGATAAATAACTTAATAATCTGAATGCATATGAGACTTTTAATAACTGAGCACACTCCGAGAGAAGGGAATTGACAATGTGAGGAAGAGAAGTAGATGCTGGAAAATGGTAAGATGAGTACAACTAGTTCCTTCCTGAAACCCTCCTCAAAAATCCTAGACACAGCAACTTTGGGGACCTGTGCTACTTGAATAATGAGGTGACGAGGATCAGATTATTGCTTTCCTTAATGACAGCAAAAGTCAAGTGAAAGATTGGAATAGAAATGATACACTTATCTGACTTTGATGATTTAGGATATCTCTTCCTCTCCCTCTAGCACATCCTCTTTCCCTGACCCCCCTCAGCAACTTCTTTCTGTCCATGCATTTGGGTGAGTGCAACCACACTATCAGGCATGTGGTTCAAGAAACAACTCTCCAGTGTTAATCCTCATCTCATACCTTGCTTGAGACAGGATCATCTTGTTTGACATATGCAATGTGATCTAGCTTTTTGTCTCAACTCCCATATTACTACTGTAGGGAGCCTGGGCTGATAGATACACACTACCATTCTCATCTTCATGTGGGTCCTGAGAATCCAAACTCACACTTGCATGACAAATATTTACCCACTGAGCTATCTCCCAATTCCAGGATTTCATGCTTTCAAAAGCTACTCAGAACCTCAGAGAGCTTTTGTATATAGATATAGGTTAGGTATAGGAATAGATAGATGATTAAATATATAAAGAGAGAATAGATAGAGATAAAGAGAGGGTGGGGAGAGATTTAGCATTTCCAAAATTAAAATTAAAAATTTGTTAATTTATTAAGAGGAAATACCTAGAGACTGAAAAAACCTTTGTAGTTATTTAACACCCACTACCTAGCCTGCAAACTACAAGCTCTGCTTCTTGAGGGGTAAACACCACAAAGGCCAGTAAAGAAAGCATAATACCCCAAAGTTTCTATAATCTTTGGAAGAAACCAAAGTAAACAACCAGAAGAGGAAACATGACAGTAGAGACACAGCATCTTCACCATCACTCAGTCAAATGAAGGCACAGAGTTCAGTCTCCATTCTCTTTCACCTTTCCCGAGACTCTTCCATGATTGTATATAAATCTGATCATTTATCTTTTCTGTCACAACAACAAGTGTATAGCTCTGACATAGTATTTGGTCATAGTACAACCATCTGCATGTCTCTTCGTGTGCTGTGGAGGGAGACTCAGATTGAGTTCACTAGAATTCCTGTCTCAACTACTTCTAAACTGTTTTTTCCCAGGGAAAATTTCCTTAGTCATGTTTCCATTCTTTTATCATTAAGATGGAGAAAATATGGTACTCAGCTCATGGGACCACTGCAGAAATTTAAATGAGAAAATCAGTGTGCAATGTTTTTCACAGTGTCTATCACAGAGGAAAAGCTAAGGAAAATAGGTACTGCTAGTTTTTAGCAGTACCAAATATTTAATGGTTCCTGGGGCTCTCTGATTGATCAGTAAAATATATATTGGAAATTTAAAATATGCCGAATGCTTACCAAGAGGTAGGTATGCAAGAGCTGGTAAAATCAATATGATATTAATGCTGAAATGGATTAGAGTGGTCATGAAAAACATAAATGATTGTGTTTAGAAATGTGGTTTGAAAAGTGTAAAAATAAGCTTCTTGGTGGTATGGGAGGTTCTTCTGTCTGTGTAGCTTTCATTAGTTAATGAATAAAGAAACTGCTCTGGCCTGTTGATAGGGCAGAACTTACATAGGTGGGGAAGACAGAACTGAATTCTGGGAGGAAGAAAGTAGAGTCAGGGAGATGCCATGAATCTGCCGCCAGAGTAAGACCTGCTGCCAAAACTTAGCTGGTAAGTCACTGCTACATGGCGATACACAGATTAACAGAAACAGGTTAAACTAAGATGTAAGAGTTAGCCAATAAGAAGTTAGAATGAATGGGCCAAATGGTGATTTAATTAATACAGTGTCTGTGTGGTTATTTCGAGGCTAAGCTAGCCAGGCGGGTGGGGTGAAAAAGTGGGCCCTCCTCCTACATCATGGTATAGGAAACTCCCTTATAATCGTCTCATCTTTTTCCACAATTCTTGCTATTTCAGGGAAACTCAAACTTTTCCCTATATCTCTATAAAGATTGGGGGGGAAAATCTGAGACCAATAAAAATTACTTGAGTAGATTAGCATACTTGATCACTTAATATATATGAGCTCATAATCCAATTTAAATTATGAAAGAATAAAGATTGTATTATTATATATCCAAGAAATTACTTCTTTAAAAATGATCAACTTCAAATAATCAGAAATCAAAGTAGGTAGCTAGAAGTATTCTCCATCCCAGTGGTCCCCATGGACTGGATTTTCTCCAGACACCTATTCCCAAAGTCACATATGAAATAGCCACTCTAAGGATTAACATTAATTACATACTCTTTGACCTATTAGCCCAGGCTTCTTGATACCTCTTACATCTTAAATTAATCCATATCTATTATTTTATATTTTGCCATGAGGCTCTTGGTTTGTTACCTCACATCTTGCTTCCTTGGTGGCTGCTGGCATCTGCTGAGTCTACCTTCTTTCTCCCTGCATTCAGTTTAGTTTTCCCACCTAACTATATTCTGCACTGCCATAGAGCAAAATAGATTCGTTATTAACCAATGGTAATAAAAAATATTCATAGCATACAGAAGGGAGTTCCATATCACAAATTATTCATAGATAAGAGAAAAATTTTTGATTATTTTGTTTTGTTTAAAAGAATATATTCCCCCCCAAAAAAAAACATTTCAGGAAGGACCGAAATAAAATCCACTATGGACACATCACCATTGCTTTCTGTCACATACACATCTGTTTCCATCAACCAATAAAACAATCTCTTCCTGTGCCCAAGATGCTCATCCGATAAAGATATCAGTCAATACTACCGCATTCCCTCAGCCACCTGGATTACGAAACTGTTACAACAGAATATATATTATTTATTAGGCTCTTGTTAGACTTATATTCTCTTGAAGAGTCCAAAGCAGGGCATAGAATAGAATACTGCTTATCAACAAACTGAATATCAGTCATGAATGATCATGTCTGAAAAAAAGTCATATGCAATTTTTAACCAAGGTGCTTCTCTGAGCACTGGGAAAAGGACAGTGATAGATTTTATGATATGTATATCTGCTAAGTTGAAGGTGAAAAAAATTCAATTAACTCCTTTTCATGGGCCAGTGTATTATTCCCATGATCATTACTTAGCTAAGCTACTTAAGATAACTGTCCTTTAGAGAAAGGACTCCAAGTCTCATTAACTAGATTTCTGACCCATAGAGGAGTTTTATCTTCTGTTCATGGACTTTGCTTTTTTCATTTCAATTTAGTACTTCATCAAACTTTAAAGTACTAGCACAATTTAATATTATTTTGTTGAGGATCTTTATTAGTAAAACTAATCGGAACATTAGATTATGTCCCAAAACTAAAGTTGAAGCTTCTCAATATTCTGGTCTTTAAAGTTTTATAAAGTATAGGCTGTGTTATTGTCTAGGAAAGGTTTAAATTAAAGGAGGGTTGCTTTGAAATTTGAAGAAATGACAACAATCAACAATTTCTATAGTCCTGGAAGAATCAGTTGAAGCTGTATATATGGATCATAGAGATGGTTAAGTGTGAAGGAAAGATGATCAAATACACACCAACTAACCTAGTACAAAGAATCAAGGACACTGTATTTAGCTAAACAAGAGTTGTTAACCAGGGGTGAGAGTTACATATTCTGTTCACGGAGAATGTAATGATTTCAATTGTACTTTAAGGTATATAAGCACAATACTTTCAAAGTAAAAACTACAGATTTAATACCTTGCTTTCATACAACTTAAAGCTCACTTAACAAAAACTCTGTATTATTGTAGATCATCCAAAGTAACTACAAATTTAATATCTACTGAGTTTGGCATGACCACTTCAAGTGAGTGGTTTCCCACACTAACACAGCAGGGAAGGGAATAAACTGTGGCAAAGGCATAAGAAGGAAAATGGTCTCAAACAGGGACATTGCTATTATATCTTTGGTGAAACAGAGAGAAAGAATCACAGGCATATGTGCAAATGAATAGGGATAAGAAAAGCAGGGCATATCCACATTCATGGACTGTCAGACTTTTCAGAAAGTCAGAAACATCTGTTTAAAGAAGACAGGAACCAAAGAAGAGGCTGGGAGGCGGCATTGACAAACAAGTTTGATCTGCCTAAGGAGCTTGGACTTCGGACAGGAAGAGTTAGAGCCATTCTAACTAGAGATTATCACAAGGGGAATGGTACCACTGGTTCTATGCTCTGAGGAAGGACTATGGGGGATGTTAAGGAGACAAAGGGGGCCAGATTTAGTGACTGTCAGGGCAACATGGAGGGAGGCACTAGGATTGCATTCAGGCTTTCTCCTCTGCCAACAGGAAAAATTGTGCTGCCTGGGTTTATTCTAGAAAGTCTTGTGGTGACATCACATTGTAGCCTGAAATAGAGGTCAAGAGTTCAGCAGAATGCTCTGTACTGCAATTAGAGACCCATGTGGAAGACACATTTCCTCTGGACTTCTACAGTAATTTGTATCTTTTATTTTTATTGTATTAATCACCTTATTAAAATTATACATTTACTCTTTGTCTTCTCTATTATATTGTGCATTCACTGAGAGTAGGGATCATTTATATTCATCTTTCCATTTCCAGTTACTAACAAACAATTATTATAATAGCTAACTATGATTGAAAGTTTCTTATTCACCAAGCTTAGCTCTTACATAAATAAGGTGATTTACTACACAGAACAGTGCAAGGTGGTATTTCTTAGTTGTTCACATTACAGATGAGAAAATTGAGGTTTGTGCTGTGTAAATAAATCTTCCAAAGTGGTGCTGCTCTGAAAATCGTGTGGCCATTGTGTCATACGCATGATCACCATGTTACCTCAGAGGCATGAGGGACAAGAAAGGTTTCCACTAAGCTGACTTGAAGATTACAGGCAAAATGTGCTGTCTAAAGCAACATGAGGGAAAAAATAAGTGAAGCTTGTTCCCAGGGGTGGAGGAAGGTTGTGAGGAAAGACATCAGGTAAAATGAGTTTGTATGTTATTCTCTAAGTGTGATGGTGATCAAGTCAAAAAGTCTGATTTGGGTAACTTCTCTGCCCTATATAGTAAGCTATGGGGTGCAGTTCCTTCACAAAGCCTAAGCATCAGGGGGTGTGGGGATCTGAATGAGAAATGTCCCCCACACTCTCCATATTACATGTCTGAACACTTACTTCCCTACAAGCAGCATTGCATCGGGAGATTATAGAACCTTCCAGTGATGAAGGCTTGCTGTGGAACTGCAGCACTTAACAGTTTTCTTTCTCAGCTTCTTGATCGCTGTTGGGCCTCAGCTTCCTCTTTCGGTTGCCTGCTGCCATGTATCACCTGCCATGGTGCACACCCACTTTGAAAACATAAGACCAGGTAAACTTCCTGTCTTAAGACACTTCTGGTTGCAGACAACTGATTCAGATGGGTTGGCGGTTTTGCTTCCCTGCAGCAACCAGAGCCCTGCAGGTTCCTGCTGCGTCAGCGGCAAACTCTGTCTCTCTTGCTCTCTTCTGTCTTGCTCTTCAGTTTTTTTTTTTTCTCTTATAGTCACCACCAGTGCATTCCTTCTCCTTTGAGCAAAGTGCCCACATGACTTGGACTATGGATCATCCCTATGAAAAGTAAATCCCGTCCCTCCTTTTTAAATGGCTTCTGCATCCACTGTGGCAAGTCTTAGCGTGCTGGGCAGTTTAGAGGCATTTTTCCAGCATCCAAGTCCAACCATGGTACTCCTTGTAAAAATCTCCCAGTGCTGTGGTATTCACTTGGAATAAGGCTCAAATCCATGAAAGGGCATGAACTCTACATAATCTGAACCCTGTCCACCCCCTTTCATTGTGCCCTCCTTTTATTTAAAGTAGCTTAGTCACCACAGTTTGCTGTAGTAGGAGACTGCTTGTTTATTTCCCGGCTGCTCAGACCCAAATAATCACACATAAACTACATTAATTACAATACTACTTGGCCAATGACTCAGGTGTACTTCTAGCTAGCTCTTACATCTTGAATTAACCCATTTCTATTAATTTGTGCAGCACTACTATGTTATGGCCTACTGGTCTTTCTCCTTCGACAGCTACAAGGCATCTCTCTAACTCTGTCTTCTCTCTCTTTCCCTCTCTTCCTCTCTCTCTCTCTCTCTCTGTTCTGATTCCCCCTTCCCTGGCTTTACTCTGTTAAGCTTCTTTATTAACCAATGGTAATAAAACATATTCACAGCACACAGGGTAATCCCATATCATCTCCCCTTTTCCATCTAAATAAAAAGGAAAGTTTTAACTTTAACATAGTAAAATTGCATATACAAAACAGTTATCAAGCAAGAATTATAGTTATAATATTTAGTCAATTTACTATTTGGTAAATTAAGAAAAATACTCTATCATTTATTCTATCTTTGTGAGTCTAAAGTTTTATGTTTAATTTATCTTTTATCATAACTAAGGAAAACAACAACTATAACTACCCATCATCAACTGCAGCAAAGACCCCAGAAGGATATAATATTACCTAAGTAAACAGGAAGTGAATTGTAAGCAATTCAAAGTTCTAGAATTGACAGAGACATCTTGCTGCCTGAACAGTCACTCAAAGTTCTTCTTTAATATTGGGGCATCCATCTTTAGCCTACAGGCCCATAGTATCTGGCAGACTTTTCATGAAGCAAGTAATTTGAAAAACTGTATTGCTATCTTGGTAGTTTGTCAGTCACTTTCTTCTATATCCTATAGAAAGTCTGGCAGTTTCTTCTGAAAGACAGGAACCCTGAAGGACCATCCCGTCTTTTTGAATGTTTAGCAGTCACTTTTCTGTGGGTCTTGAATGTCCAGTTTATACAGCATACCATCAAGCAGTCCATCAAGAGCAGTTTCTTGCCCAAATGACTCTCCTTGTCACATTGATGGAAAATCCTATAATGAGTTCCTTCAATTCCCATCATACTCCCAGAAGTAATTGGTGCTACCAGAAGCAGACATGTCTCACTGTCAAGAAAAGTCTAAGTTCTTAAACATTTTAAATGCCATATTACTGAAAGAAGGGTCAGCCAGTGTCTCCAGGAAGGAATGGAGACACCTCCTAGAGTGCTAAAGTGAAGGGGTGCAGAGGAAAGTACAAAGATTCATTCGTGGAAATACACGGCCTTATAATTCCAGCTATCTCTACATCCTAGCCACCTACAAACAAATGACTTTTTATTTCTTCAGCTGTGAATCCTTTCGAGTCTTCGTTTTTTGGTATATATGGTAATATTTATCTTCCTAACATATTAACCCTAGGCAGTCATGTTCTCTTGTGCTGAATTATTTACCTATCCAGTGCCAATGTGTATCTGTTCTTCTATCTCAGTCCCATCCTTCTCTTCTCTGTCTGTATCTCTCTCCCTCGTTTCACGTGTCCTCTGTGACTAAAGATTTTAGAGTTCTTCCTGTTGTGCTTCACTTCTGCCAGTTACTAGCTAATGTCTCATCCTTTCAATCATGGACACCACCTGTCTACACTCAGTCCCCAGGAGAGCAGGCAGAAAGTTGGTTACTCTGGATAGGATCTGGCAGGGATCATCCAGACCTGTCCTACCTGTTTCTCATCACCTCCTGGACCTATAAGACTAATCAAGATGTGTTCTTCTAAAGGTAAGAGCAGAATAAATCAAACTCAAGTGAACAAACATCCAGTAAGCATTTAGACATACGATGCCTGTAAATGTGACATTGACCAAGTCAATTTGTATATACAAACTCACCCAGGGACAATGGAAAACTAAATGATCATGGTGGGAGATCTGTTTACAAAGAAGAATGAGTAACTGGGTCCGCTTTAACCAGCGGTGCTCTCTCTTTTAGTTGCCATGATTTCCAATCCCACTATCAGTCCCCCGAGTCTCGTCAGTGTGTTTTATTTCCCCTTAAAACTAAGAACAAGTAGTTTCCTGCTCGTACCAGCAAACGTGGTGGTAAAATGATGGCCCAGTGCTCTGACACAAAGCCTTACCTATTAATATTCACGGCAGGTGATAAAGGTCCACTTATCAACTTCTGTTTTATAAATAGAACCGAATTGTCCCCTGACACAGCTGTGCAACTTCACTCAATTTTCGGGAAAGATGGTGCTTCGCTCCTAAACAAGAGAAATAATTATCACCATTTTTAAAGCTTCGGTTGTACATTTTGCTTTTGCATATTAGTCATTTTCTACAAATGGGAGACTTTTAAATGGTTAGAATTTATTATAATAGTAATAATCAGACACACAGGAACAGTGTGTCACATCTACAATGTTTCTTTTCTAGCTACAGGAGAATTGTAATCCAAATGACAATAGAAAAGCAGCAGAAATGACAAGAAATCCCTTTGGCAAGATGAGTGATAACCACGCGGTGTATCAAGTATTCATGTGTGTATCTAGATACTAATTGTGCTGAGTCCCAGTGAGACCAAATGGCTTATTACTTCTCAGACTCATCTCTCATTCTGCTCCTACGATTCTGGAATGTCCACACGAAAACTCTCATCTATTTTAAACCTGAAAAAGGCCAGCTGCCTAGCCTCTTCAACATCTAGTAAACAGTTAGACACAGACTTATAGCATAGTTACCCTTTGTTTCAAATGACAGCAATGAAAGGACTGAAGGAAACCTGTGTAGGTCAGGTCTTCTAGGATGCTTACTGATTCTTAGAGCCATCATGCCAAGTACAACAGTAGCATCATTGAATGATTCCTTTCCCTTCTCCCCAGCTTCTGTCCATGAAACCCAAGATACGCTAAACACCATCTCCTAAACATTACTTGGCCACCCTTTTCTGTCTATCCCACTGCCATAGTCTTAAGTCAGATTTCCTGGGAGAAAAATCCATTTGTATCTGTTTGTATAAAATCTCATTGTGCTCTGAGGGGCCTGGTTGGCAAAGCAAATCTGAAGCTGGGCATGGTAGAGTATAACTGCAGTCTCAACTACCTAGGAAATAGAGACAAAAGATTTCAGATTCGTGTACTGCTAAGTGAGTTCAAGGCCAACATAGTCAATCTGTGAGATCATGCTTCAAAATAAAATTTAAAAAGGGGGAGTAGCAAGTTATGGCAGTTCATGCCTGTAATTCCAGCAGGAAGATGAATACCAGAGGATTGGAAATTCAAGGTCATCCTTAGCTACTTAGTGGGTACCTAGCCACACTGAACTATGTGCTAAAGTACCTACATGTCCCAAACCTCAGAGAAGAACAAGCAATGTAGCTAATGAGTAGAGCACTTTATTAGCATGTGAAAGTCTCTAAGGGTTCAGTCTGCCTCCTGCCAGAACACACACACACACACACACACACACACATCACATCACACCTATTTCTCTTCCTTGATGAAAGTCTACACTTTTAATCTGTTGTGTTACTACAACAGAGAGGGTGAGGTCTCCCATCGGGAGTCAACAAAGTCTGTCATATTACTTGAGGCAGAACAAAGCCCCCTCCCCTCACCCCCATATCTAATCTGAGCAAGGTATTCCTCCTTAGGGAATGGGCTCCAAAGAGCCAGTTAATGTTCTAGGCATAAATACTGGGTCCACTGCTAGTGGTCCCACCAACTCTGCCCATGCCACACAAATGTTGGCCTCATTCAGAGGGCCTAGTTCAGCCTTAGGCTGTTTCCTCGGCTGTCAGTCCAGAGTCTGTGACCTCCCACTAGCTTGAGTCTGCAGTTTCTGTTGGATTCCTCATCATCATTTTGATCCCTTTGCTCATATATCCCCCCTCCTTCTCTTTCACTGGATTTTGGAAGCTTGGACAAGAGTTTAGCTGTGGATCCTGCATGTGCTCCCATCAGTTACTGGAAGAAGGTTCTATGATGACAATTAAAGTAGTCATCAATCGAATTACTAGGTAAGGGCAGTTTAGGTGCCCTCTTCACTATTGTTCAGATTCTTAGCTGGGGTCATTCTTGTGGTTTCCTGGGAGCTTCTCTAGTACCTGGTTTCTCGCTAACCCCACAATGGCTCCCTCTTTCAAGGTATCTCCTTCCTTGCTCTCCGTCTCTGTCCTTTACCCAACTCAGTCTTCTCGATCCCTTGTGTTCTCCTCCCTATTCTCCTACTCCGCTCCCTGCTCCCCTTGTCCCTTCCCCACTCCCCTACCACCCTCCCCCCAATCCCCAATTTACTAAGGAGATCTTGTTCACTTCCCCTTTCCAGGGGGATTTATGCATGTCTCTCTTAGGATTCTCCTTGTTTCCAAAACGAGGGGGGACTCATTCACATCTGCATCCTGCCTTGTCTTTAACACGTCCCAGGGGCAGCACCTGCAAAATTCATTCAGTCTATTATGCACCCTCCAGCCTCCTTCCTCTAAACATTGCCCCAGATGGTGTTGGAAGACAAAACTAGCAAGAGAGTTAGATTTAAACATTTCAGACTGAGTAGTATTTGAATATAAGGACTATTGGGGGCATTTCAATCTCTAAAGAAACAATGACGTTCCAATTCAAACCACCAAATGCCTACTGTAGGTATATAGTTGGAGAAGTCTGTGATAGAAAAAGTCAGGAATTACAACTCAGTAGAGAAGATAGACATGTAAATAAATGTCCCTGGCAAATATTATGGGGTAATAAGTGGCGTTGGGAGCAACTATACAACCAATGTGTCCGTCTTCGGCGGAAAGAGAGCACTTTAAAAATCTGACCCATTCTGCAGCTCTCTTAGGTGAGATGCATTTATCCAATAGGCTCATTCTTGGATAAGCTGTGCTATTCTGAAGAACAATGGCTTATGGCACCCATTATAGCCCAGCATGATAGACTGATAATTGCTGAGAAACTTAACAGCTATATACATCTTTGAGTAGAGACTACCTCTGAATCTTTGGAATTCTCACCTATTAATTGTGGTGGTGCTAATAAATGACCCTTAGCACTCCTTGCAGGGAAACGACAGGGATGGTTCCTATACAGAGCTCTCACAATGTGGCAGGCACTGTTTCTGATTCATTCTTACAGTACCTCATTGGAGTCTTGCAAAAACTCCTGGTGGCAAATACTATCATTAGACACACATCACAGTTGAAAAACCTGCCATACAGTGAATTAAGTAACTCGCCCAAAGTGACATGGTGAGTAGGTGACATGGCATGGCTCAGCTTGAAACATAAACTGTCTGTCTCCAAAGTTCTTAAATTACTTTTTGCTTTTGATTTGCTTGTCACAGCTCATGATGTCTCTAAACAACAGGTTTTTCTCAGCATAGGCTTGGCCACACTGTAAAAATTCAAAAAGCTTAGCTTTAAAGTGAAAATTAGCTTCCAAGTATCAAGCCTCTGTAGTGTTCATCCTCCTACTACAGAGAGAGAGAGAGAGAAAGAGAGACAGACCGAGACAGAACAACAGAGACAGAGAGAGACTTAGTTGGGCTAAGAGCCTTTGCTGCTCTTGTGGAGGACTGAGGTTCCATTTCAAACACCCTCAAATGTCTCAGAATTCACTGTCACTTCAGTTCTAGAGGGTCTGATACACACTTTAAGCCACTATGGGCTCCAGGTACTCACACAGCACACAGACATCCATGAAGAAAAACACACACACACAAAATGAAACATGTCATTATGACTCAGCAGCACCATGTGATTCAAGTTGAGATCTGTCCACTAGTTTGGAACCCAAGACTATAAACACCCCTACTTGATTCACTGTACTTCAGGCCTGCCAATGTGCAGCATATAATAGAGGTCCCAGGGCTTTCTCCCATTTCATCAACTCAACCCTCTCCAGTGACAACCGAGACCGACACAGAGTAAAAGAGTCCACTTTTAGTTTGCAATTCAAACTGAACCAGGCAGCCTGTACTGTGTCTGCTATCTGCGGTATCTATTATAAGGAATTTTTAAGGTGCAGACACTCTTTCGAAGTCAGTTACATTTATGCACTGGATCCTTCCTGGCACAAATAATCCCCATGGAGTCTTTTATCCCCCTCGTATCGTGTGAAAATAGAGGACAGGAAACAGACTAATTTGAGATGAGGATAGAAAAGGACATGTTAGATCAGCCATGCTTCAAAGAACTGCAAACACTTTCCATAAATGTATACAAATTCTAAGAAAAACTTCAAATCAAACTCAATCCAGCTCGACAAAGTAAAAAATAAAAGAAAAAGGACGACACCGAGTGAAAAGCTACATAAACTTTTGTTAGCGAGGTGTCAGACGTCCTTAGGTGAGCTATATGAGTACCACTTCTACTGCCATTTTCCATAAATATGTTCTAGTGGTTATTTTTATATATTTTATTAGCTTTGGGGGAAGTTTGTACAAAAACCCCAAGATTTCCCAGATCATCCCCTCTTGCTATATACTTGACTTTATGGGCTTTATAACCTGATTATTTTTAAAGTCACACTCCTAGAGAAATCTCTCTCTCTCTCTCTCTCTCTCTTTCTCTCTCCCTCTCTCTTTATGTGTGTGTGTGTGTGTGCGCGCGCGCGCACATTCACGAGCATGTGCGTGTGTGACTGTAGATGACCAATATCTCCTTTTCTAGGGGTAGTGTTTGATGTCCGCCTCCCCGGTCCACGCTACAGTGTGGTCTGGCTTAGGCTTGCACCGATGTTGCACATGTTATCATAACCATCGTGAGCTCATGAATAGAACTGCCTTGCTGTACCTAGCATACATCCCTTTGGGGCTGAGCATGCCAGTTGTGTATCCTCCGCACCAGGTGTGGGTCCCTTTGTTAATCCTCATTTACTACATATAGAAGCTTCTCTGATGAGGATTGAGAAACACATTAATTCTTGATGAAATGTATGTTGATAAATAAAGTTACCTTTAATCACAATTAACTTCCTGTTAATACAAATAGTAGTGAAGGCAATAATAATAATAATAACATAGGTTACAGTGTAACTTTTGAGGTTCAGATTGATATTTACCTTACCTCTTCTGTATTTTCATGAGCTCTTAGAAAGCCCTCTCATTTTTTTAGACTCTGGATAAATAATTCCTAACATAGTTACTTTGAAGGAAAGATGATTTGTTATAGGTATACAATAGATATAAAAGCACATGTACTCAACACTTAAGTAGAAAAATCAGTAAATGATACTTCTCTCTAATAACTATATGATCATACACATAACAATGTATTATATAATGTGGTTATGTATATACTGAAATTTTTTGAGACTAGGTCTTCCTGTGTATGATCTTTGTATGTAGTCCAGGCAGTTCTCACACTCAGATATCTGCCTGCTTCTGCTTTCAGGGTGCAGGAGTTAAAGGCATAAGCAACCATGCCTGGCTTCAAAAACATTTTAGGAGTCAGTTGTTGATTATATAGGTCACCTCCCTGATCACCAAAAGAGGGCAGAGGCCAAGGATCAGACCCAGAAAGACTGCTAGAACATGTAGAACGTGTAGGGGCTGGAGGAACTGATGAATGACTCTCAAACCTGCTCTCCTTAGCAGCTCCAGGAATGCCGGCGGCAACTGTAGCCCACATGAGCCTGCCTATGCCAGGAGAACTTGATTCTGCCTTAGACAGTCCCTTCTCTGTCTTCCACATCTAGTTACCTTTCATCCTACAGCCTTGATCACTGAGACTCTGTCACACATAGCAGCAGAGGCCAGAAAGTTCAGGAGGGGCCTGGTACAGCACTTCCCTCCAGGGACAGGGCATCTGACAATCTGAACTGAGGGTGGATCCTTGTTCCACAGAGAAGCTATGAGTTGAGCATAAACAAGATCTGAGTTTTGAAGCCAGTCTAATCATCCTTCTGCCCTATCTCGCTACTGTTACATAGGCACAGAGCCGGTGCATAGACAGTTGACTTGGATGCTATGTCCCCTCTTGAGGAGTCAGAGCCATTCATTATTATAAGCCCCAATGTTTCTTGCAGCCCCCTCTGGCTCTTGTGTTACACATCTCAACAATGAGAAAGCTCATCAACACCCCTCTCTGCATGAATACCCCTCAAACCATACCCACAGCTGAAGTCTTAGTAAGGAGCCAGAGACTATCTCAATGCCCCATATCAGGAAGATTAAGTTCAAGGGCAAATTGCTATATTTTCCCCATTAAGCATCTCTTCCTATGTGTGTCATGTTGGTTGATGGCCACAGAATCCATCCTGTGAGACACTTTCTTTCATGTGCACAGGTGTCTTGCTTGCATGCACATCTGCACCACATGCATGCCGCTGGCCCCTGCCATCAGATTCCCTGGAACTGAATTTGCAGATGGTGGCTATGAGAGGTTGCTGTCATGCTGTCCATGTTAAAGCCAATCGACCCCTTTGAAAACTCAGATTGATCACCTTCCTCACAAGGGAAAACTCTCCAAACGATTCCCTTCTACTTCACTAGATATGCCAGACTCCTTAGACCCCTTCTGCTCTGTTCCCACCCTGCCTGTCACAGTGCCTTAGATCACGATTTACCTTTCAACTTCTTCAGTGTCAGAAATGGTTTGGAACTTAAGTGTGGCAGCAGTAATTATTTAATACCTGAACTAAGGACTGTCAAAATTTTAAGATCACTGTGTATTGGAAAGTAAAATCTTAGCCAGGTAATGACCTAACCACTCTTTGTCTCAGTCTTTATCTCTAAAATAATGCTTACACCTATATCACTAAAGTTCTGTCAAGATTAAAGAATGTTATACATGAGGATGGACAAGGAAATGCCACATAATTTCTGTTTTTCCTCCAATTTGGGTACTTTATGAATCTAGTCCACCATTTTGAGACTGGTATGAAGAAAATTTCCCAGGATCTGTTTACTTAGAAGAGGAGTCCTTGAAGCATCTTAGTGAACAAACTTTCAAGACAGAAGCATTTAAGTGCCTGCGCCACTGGTGTCCTTAATTACACACCGAAGAAGTGGCGGGATCATCGGGGAGTCAGGAGTACCTCTCTGCCCACTCTCCCACTCTAGTTCCATAGGAGAGTATTCATACACACACACGGTGTGCTGGGGTGGAGAGGAAGAAAATGATACAAGGTATTATAACAAAGTCCACTTTTAAATAATTATAACTTCAGTTAATTACACTGATATTTCTCAGCAAGGATTAAGTAAATCAGAAGGGGGTAAAAGCGATTGAGAAAATAAAAAGCAAGGGTTGGACTGCCAGAGCATCTCCTTTGTCTTTCCTTGAGGAGTGTAATTAAATTAAGTGGGATTGATTGAGTGTCAAACATCTGTGGGAGTCATTTCCTAACTTCATTAATGCTATTGTGCCTGGAGAAGGCACAGTGGTAATTTCTCTCACAAGGACCTAATGAGAGTCTGGTGATGGGATATGAAAGCCTGACACCGGCCGCTATGTGCTCCGCTGCTGTCTGTCTGTGTGTGAGGGATTTATTAGAAATGCTGGCCTGGTAACAGCACAGTTACATTATCCACGTGGGAGTGGGACCGCGAGCCGCAGAGAGCCGGGGTGATGGAGTCATAAAGCTGAGAGTTTAGACAGCCAGCGTAAAGAAATAAAAATGGGCCTGCTAAGGAGAACTAAATGGTCATAAAATAGATCATATATAATGAGGTGCAGCAGATAATGAGGTGCATTTATATGGAAAACACTAAATAAAAATTATGACCATTTCCTCTTTAACCCCATAACTATTGGGGCTTATCTCCGCATCTGGATTTGCAAGGTAAACTGGAGAGACTGAATTAATGGGGAGGCAACTATCTATATAGGCCAGTTTCATTCATTATTGCAAGAGTTTCAGATTGCACACTAGCACCCAGTAGAATACTTGGCACTGGACAAAGCATTATGAAAGATCTATTATTCCAATCATTTTTATAGAATTATGATAAAAAAGCTCTAATACTGTTGCAGTTATAAAGTAATTAAGTGAGGATAAATGCAAAGTAGTCCTGTGTTATTCATTTTATCATTGCAATTAGAAGTTTCCTGCTCCCAAGCTTTATTAGTTCATTCATTTGTCAGTTAATGAGTAGTTGCTCTGTACTGGGACTTCTGGCCAACTCAAAGATGCCAAATTGCATAAGGACAGTATCTGCTTGGCTTAGTCTTATGCAGACAACTTAAAGCAAATCATTAAAATACAAAGGTATGTGGAAAACCTGAGGTTCACACCAGCTCCCATGGGAACATAAAAGGCATAGAATCTGGCAGAAATCAGAACTATGAAAAATGAGTAGAAGTCAGTTTGTTTTGGAATGCCATCCCAAGTAAAGGGGAGGACAGGACGACTATCTGAGCAAGCAGCATTTACAGAGATACCCAAGGCCAGAGAAACAGCTCAGCTGCTGAGGACACTTCACTTCAAGCCTGACAACCTGAACTCAGTTCCCAGCTTCCACAAGGTAAAGGGAGAGTCAATTTCAGGAAACTGTCCTCTGCATAAAAACTTATCTCTACATAATACACATAGATAGAGGTAGATAGATAGATACATAGATACATAGATAGATACATAGATAGATGCATACATACATACATACATATATAGATACCTAGAGATACTCAAATATGAAATAGCAAGAAAATCGTGAAAACACTAGGAAAAGAAAAATCTCTATTATTGCAGAATGAAACCTTAAAACCATATGCACACAAACAATAAAAGCTGGCTCATCAGGTCCTATTTACATATATTTGTGCATATGCATACATTCACACACACACACACACACACTACTTTTCATATATATTACATGTAATAAACATAACCAAAGGAAAAAAATCTATCAGTTTGAAAATGGAGAGTTGACATGGCATAACTGGAAGGAGCTAGAGGGAGGAAAGGGAAGGAAAAGTGATGTGATGCTATTTCAATTAAAACATTATCAGAGTGGCCAGCGTGAGGGCACCTCAGGTTCAGAGATTAGAGAAGCCATGCTTCAGCCATGGTGAATCTTCTCTGCTTATGGCATTAGGTACTGCAGCCTAATGATGGGGTGTGCCTGTCTTGCAAGTTCACCTGCTGAAGCCTTACCTCCCAGCTTCTGTGTGCAGTGAAGTCTTCCTTAAGAGACAATAAGTTCAAGAAGACCATGAGGTCAAACTCAACTATATACTTTCAAGAAGAGGAGGACAGTATCCCTACCTTTCTCTTCCCCCCGACCTCCATTCTCTGCCTCCCCTCTCTTTCTTCTCCTCCTCCCCCTACCCTATCCTCTGCCTTCCCTCTCTTCTCCTCCTCCCCCTACCCCTTCCTCTTCATCCCCTCTTTTCTCCTCCTCTTCCTACCCTCATTCTCTGCCTCCCTTCTCTCTCTTCTCCTCCTCCCTCTATCCCATCCTCTGCTTCTTCCCCTCCTTTATTCTTCCCCCTCATCCTCTTTTTTCTCCTGTTTTTCCTTTCTGATGTCTCTTCACTATTTAAAATCATAGCAAGAAGTCAACTGTCTATAAACCAGGAACAGAGGCCTCACCAGAAACTGAATCATATTAAAAACTCATTCGAGAACTTTCCAGCTTCTACAATCATTGGGAAATGAATTTCTGTTATTTAAGCCACTCCTTTGTACTTTCTTATTACCATCCTTATTACCTCACTGACCACTGGGGAGTCTATGTAGAGATGTGTGGTCACTCATTGCTTCAAATGCACCATTTCAACATCACTTTTCAGTACTGGGTTCTCACTCTTCTAAACTTTGATGCAGCCTATTGAGAAAACCAGGCCTGTATCTGCATCACTTTAATGGAATGGCTAAGTGCTGCTCATTTCTCATAGCATATAATGTCCACCTCTCATTAACTGCCAGATGTGTTATGGCAAGGTAACCTCTCCCTGACAGGATGAAGACAGGAATTTCCCATTCTCTCCCATAATCTCTTGGTGATGAATCCTATTTAAAAGCTGCTCGATAATGTAGTGACATATGGCACACGAATGAACAGAGCGACTCTGAAATTTTAAGATGTTTCCTTGTGTAAGACTTTACTCCACTCACAATGGGAGGCTTTATTCATTCAATGGAGATATAACCTGCAAATAACTTATCTCCGAATTATACCTTATGGAAGGTGACAGTCAAAAAAAATAGAAGGTGACAGTCTTATTTTAAAAGCAGCATGAAATTTAGTGACATTATATTATCTATATGAGAGAACACTGTTTATATTTCTGGCAAATACTATATGGCATACTTTCCTATAAGAAGATGTGAAAACCTAAGGACTTGGGAGGAGTTTATGATATAGCCAAACTGGAGTTAGCCATTTTGTGACTGGACTCAGTGGTTTTGTCCTTGCATAGCTTTTCAGTAAGATTTAACATCTTAGAAAATGAACACATGGTCTACATATTCAGAGTGTATGAATTTGGAGGGTAGAAGTCACTGCATTCATCGTTGGCTTGACAGAGACTAAGAAATGTGCCAGAGTCCTGTCTACTCATTGTCATTGCCATTACCTCCTTTATAACTGTATTAACTTCTAACTGCAGAGAAGCTGGGGACTATATTTTCTTGCATCCCTTTTCCATAACAACTGAGTTAAAAGTTGTCAGTGAGACATTAGCATGTCTTGGTAAACTCTGACTCGTTTATTCTGGTGACTGCAGAATAACTTGCCCTGAGTAATACTACAGTGATTCCAGATGCATGCTTCAGCATCTTCTTCGTCAGGAGGAGGGTCTCCAGGTACAGCGACTTCCCTATTGTGTTCTTGGAATCCTTATCAGTTGTGAAAGCTTTCATGCACCTTTCCTGCTTAGCAGATTTGAAGTAGTTTATGGTGTCCTTCTCTTCACCTAAGCTGAGCTCCATGGGAAGGAAAAGAAAGAAAAGAAGCAAGGAGGCAGGGAGAAGATGGGAGGGGAGGCAGGCAACAGTGGCTTGCCTTTCACAATAAACCATAAACAGGTGATGCCACCTCTTTAATTCTGGGCACATTGTCTGCCAGGAGAGTAGTGTGAGTTTTCCATCCTCCAGAATGTGACAGTAGCAGGGACCATGACTGAAAGGCCCCTTGGCATCCACAGACACCAATAAAGCATATCACTCGAGATGCCACCACAAGAAATTGTTACTAATTCTCCAAATTATAAAATGTGAGCAGGTTGGCAGACAGATAATCAAAGCTGACAGAATAGTGGAGCCACTCAGAAGGCAGCCAGGGTGCAACGGCACATATGTCCAATCCCACAAGAAACTTGGGGGGGATGGATGAGTGGGAAGCTGTTTACTTCTCATAAAGAATCTTCTTTTCTGGATAAAAATAAGGTGGTGCAATTCATAAGGCAAACAATGATGTCTCTCTGAATCAAATACCTAACTGCTGTATTTTTTTTTCTCAGAAACCAAATGTTAGGGAAGAAAAGACAAAATATGTTAGACACATATGTTAAACAAAGGTGCTAAACATATGGATTTTGACATATTTAATCCTGAACTAAAACAATTTACTCCTGTAATGCATTCAATTTCTGGAATTACTAAGTTCATGATTTCTTTGGGTATGCCTATGTATGCAAATGTATACATTTTCCTTAAAATCTCAACATTTTTAATTATTGAAACCTTTTTACTGAGCCACAAATTCTGTAGTTTCCTAGAATACTCACTGATCTTGGTTGTCAACTTGACTGGCCCTGGAATCAACTAAGAGGCTTGCTTCTGTACAAGTCTGTAAGTGTGTTTTCTGTAAGGAGTAACTGAGGAGGAAGACCCTCTCCAAGAGTGAACAACACCTTCCATGCCAGTCCAGAACTCCAGAGTTCCAAGGGAAATGATGTTGCTTTCCACTTTCTTCTTCCCTCTGTGTTGATCAGTGCATCTACTCTCCTGTTTCTGGCACTGCTGGTGCCATGCCCTGCTGACATGAGAATCAAACTTCTTAAGATTGCCAAGTCTGGAAGCAAATTGCTCTCCCAGAATCCCCCAAACTTTCAGTGGTACATTGAGACTACTAAAATATTCGACCTTATAGAATGAATAGCCACTGAGTTCTAAGCTCTTCCAATGGACAGCTATGGCTGTTCTAACCAAGTCATATCAAATAAGCCAATCTTATAAAGTCCCTTTGTTTATATATACATACTATCAACTTTATTCCTCCCTGACTAGTATATTTTTATTGTCAGCACAAAGGCAAAGTCCCCATATGAGCAAGGACACTTAACATTATCTGTGCGAGAACTGTTTTGAGAATCATTTTCAGACCATATTTACCAAGAGATTCATGAGTTTTCAGCTCATTATCTTGGAACTTAGGTCTTCTGGCCTACTATAATTGTCTTGGCTATGTATGTATCCTTAACCAAAGCTTCTTTGGAGGAAACAATTCTCTCAGCGCCTTTAGTCCTTCATTCAGTCATCTCATCTAGAAAACTATTAGGTTATCTTCAAATTTATTCTCTTTTTTATTTTCTATATTTACACTAAAGCAAAAGAGTTTAGAATTCTACCAGATATGAGGTGCTTCCTCAACAGGTTTTATGTGCTGAAGTCTTGGCCTCTCACAAGAGATGTTATTGGAAGGAGAGTGGACTACGATTCATAGATGAATTGATCTACTGAAGGATGTACGGTCTGAAGGCACTATTGAGGATTTTGGCAGTAAGGCCAGGTTGGAGGAAGTAAGTCAGTAGGGCATACCTTAGAAGGGCATGTTTTGTCTAGCCTCTACATCGGTCTGTGTATCAGCTTCCAGACTACCATGAGGTGAGTAGCTCTACTCTTTCTCAGCTTCCCACCACGATGTTTCTTCCTCACTGCAGTCCTAAAGGCGCTGGAGCCAGACAAGCATGGATTGAGAGCTCTTAAACTGTGAGCCAAAATCAAAATTCCTCTATATAATTTCCTGTTACAGGTATGTCTTAACAACTGAGCACTAACTAACATGCTCCCCTTTCTCCTCCATGCAATACAATGTAAACCAGTCCTCCCCTCTAGGCTCCTATATGAAAGAAAATCTTTAACAAGTAACTAAAGTATTAGGTGTATATTCTTTTATCTTCCTTTCTTTCCAGCTTTCTGGTCTAAGCACTAAATCACTTAAAGCATAATGTTAATCAAATTATTCTCATACAGAAAGACCTCCAAGCCAACTCTTTCGGAAGTATGGCCTAGTCTGCTAAGCAGCAATATCTCTGGTTCCCATTCACTTTTCCAGTATTCTCCTGTAATAATGTCTTACACACAAACTTTATGACCAGCCAAACTAAGTTATCACCTAATTACACACACAAGGACTTCAGCCCTAACCAGGCATTGTGTGACTTTCCTGCAAAGTTGTGAACAAGAATTGCAGGTAGCTCGACTGGCACTAGAGTCTTGTCTCCTAAGAACTGTTACTGCTTATATATTTCCCTGAAGGGGAAACGCAAATACTGTGACTCAAGAGCTTCCTGAGCCTGTAAGCCTGATTTGCTTCCTGGGCCTTTTAAATTTTTCCCAAGACTTAAAGATCCTGTTTACAAGAAGCAATGCTTCAACTTGCATCAGGAAAAAGCAATACCAGGTAAATCCCCACTGGAAATAACCAAATCACCAATTAGTTAATCGTAAAAAGATACAGGCAAAATCCACTTATCTTAAAATGAAGTGTATAGCTTTGCATATTGCCTTCTCTCCAAGAGAAGAATCAACAAAGAAAATGTCACATATTCATATCTCCCAAAACAGTATACTTATAATCTGTACAGCATGTCAGAAAACCAGGTGCCACCAGGCCAAATCCAACTGAAGGCTATTTTTGCATTGCCTTCATGCTGAAAATGAGTTTCATACTTTCAAATTGTTGAAAAACTTAAACATAGAATAATATGTAATGTACATGAACATTGCTCATTTACTGAAGCAACATCATGATTCATTCTTTTATGTAACTGGTTTCATGTCCAACAAGATACATATTTTCTTTAAAAAAAATAGTTGGCCATCTACCAATCATATTTGAACATTCCCTAAAGCAAGTCTTCCTCTTCATTTTACTCTTCCACTTAGAGGTACTCAACATCATTTGAATAGTTTTGCATTTTAACTCAATTTCAATTTTGATCCATTTGTCCCAAATCTCTCCCTTTTGCTCTCCCCTCTGTCTCTTCAAACCAAAGTGGTATATCTAGGAAGCAGCTCTTTGAATGGCAAAACCATATCACTTCATAGAAAAGGACAAGATGTTCCTAAAAGATAGTGCAATTATGGGCTTAATTCTGTCCAATATAATTTTGGCAACACTGTCCAGATCCTGGCTACTTGAGGGGTAATTTATTCTATCAATTACAACAGGCATATAAATATGTATACATGAATCCTTCTAAGATGATCAAATGAGCAACAACATATAATAGAAAATATTGTCATGAAATGTATTTCACACTTTTGGAACCATGTAGATTTTAGCAATAATTTTTTTTCCTTCTTTGTTTTGAATCTCCAAGACCTGTCGGAGCTGTCAGCAGTGCATACCAGTTGTTTACAAAACAGATCTCATTCGCAGGGGAACTAGAGGCCTGATCCAGTACTCTGTGAAGCTGAAAAGGGAAGGTAAAAAATAAAACTGGATGAAACAATGACAGTTGCAGATTTTTACTTGAAGTAAATTTTTAAGAATAAATAAGATGTCAGCAGAATATATGATTTCCTTTTTGAATAAAGGCTTCTATTCAGAAGTCATGTCACAACATTCTTTGGATATGAAACACATTTTTAAGAAGATCCTTAAGTTGAAACAAAATTGATAAATAATGGACTGCATAACGTCAGCATCTATTGTAATTTTCTTTTGTCTCCTTCACTTTCTGATTTCAGCTACCTCATTTATAGCTCTCAAAATTTGGCTGCCACATTTGAAGTAAGTTCATGTCTAGTCACCCAATTCATTTCAAAGGTTTCAAATCATCTCAGTTGGTCTTTTCAGTATCAGTTGCAAAGAGAATTATGGATACACACCTGAAACATTTCCCTCAAGTATATAATATGAATGACGTTTGATAGTTGTATTGCCATCAATAAATCGAATACAGAATTGAGCTGTACATGTGGTGTATTTTAAATATCTATGCATTCTCTCTAAATGTGGAGTAGAGAGATTGTTTCTCTTTCCTCAGAAGTGATTCCTGTTGCTTTGCTAGCCACACCTCCCGCTCCCATTCACTTTCCACAGATCACATGGCTTCAGGGGCTAAGTTCACTTTCTTTCTGGGATAAAATGTCATACAGCCCTGTCCATCCAATGATTTCCTTCTTCTAGAGAGTTAATTGTCCATAGCACCCTCAGAACAAATCTCAAATAATGTCATGCTTAGGTAAGAAGCTAATGTTACGCAGTGGAAAGGGGAGTCTCTTGGTGAAGGGAACCACCACTAAAATGATGGCCCAGTGGAATAAGGGGAAAACATCACCATGTGAAAATCATTTCAGCCTTGTTCTCCCTGAGGAAACATACCTTTCACGTTGTGAATTGATAAATATCCTTTAATTCACAACCACTGGTCAAGTCTCACAGAAACACCAATCTATCAACCATAACACACATGCAAAAGCCCTAGCACAGACCCATGTGGGCTCAGTGACTGCTTCTTCAATCTCTAATAGCTAAGTCCTGCTTAGTTGCTTCTGCAAACCGTGTTCTCCTGGTGTCCTTGACCCCTCTGCATCAGGAATATTTTTAAATTAGGTTTAGGAGTGGGTGTGCTGATGCAGAGGTCAGGCGTGGAGCAGGGAAGGGCTATAGCTGAAAGTCTCTTTATTGGAGACCGGGTAAACACCTCTAAGATGACAGAGAAGTGATGAGTACCCAAGAAAGGCAGAGTCAGCCAGCAAGATCCTGGAGAACAGTGAGTGCTCTGTGCTTTCGTCCAAGTACTGTGAGAGACATCACCGAGGAACTGTCCTCCGTGTCCTTCCAATGCTTGAACAAGAATATTGTTAAACCTTTTAAAGGGGGAGGTGAGGAAGAGGAGCCTGTTTCCAATTCATGGCTTAAGAACTGCTTAGCCTGCTTGACAGAAGCCTGAGTGTCAAAATCACTTAATTTCAAAAAGCTGATGCATTCAAAGATGTGTCCGAAAACTGTAGAATGAAATTTGAAAAGCACATTCTGGCTCCTATAGTCATTGAATGAACTGGGAATAGAGAACACACTTTCTGGAATTTCAGTGTGCTTGAAGATGAGGATTTCTTCTGCCTGCACGCTGGCCATATCCCAGGTTTCCACCTAATTCTACACAGAGCTGATCAAATATGAAAACCATTTATTTGGAGACTATTTTACTTGCTCATTTTGCATGAATTTTTTCCAACTAAGTATATTGTTTTCTGCTGTTGAGTTTATTTTCTAATTCATATCAAGAAGCATGTAAGCTTCTAAATTACACATATTTTGCCTATATATAATTAATTATACATATATACACACATATATAATTAATTAATATATATTAATTTGATATAACTCATTTATTTTAAATACATCATTTTTGTTAGTTCTTTGAGAATGTCATACATGCACACAATGCATTATACTACCCCCATTTTTCCTTCTAATTCTTCCCAAATCCATTTCCACTCTATCTGTACTTCACATCCTTTTATATAACATGCTGAGCCCCATCACCAGACTGTGGTTCACCTGCAGGGAGCCATTCCCCCAAAGAAAACTGGCTCACTCTCAAGTAGCCGTTAATTGTCTACACACTCTTCAGTGAGGGATAGGGGATTCTGATGCCTCAAACCCCTCCATACTAGAATATTGATCAGCTTGATCGTGTGTAGGTCTGATGCAGGCAACCATAGCTGCCATGAGTCCCAATGTGAGGTAGTCCTGTTGTGTTTAGAAAATACTGTTTCTGGACGATTCTCCCAAACCTCTGAATCTTTAGAATCTTTCCACCTACCATTCTATGCTATTAATTCCATGAGCCTTGTGGGTAAGGGTGTAATATAGACATCTCACTAAAGGATATTTAAGGATGAGTACTCCATAGGTACTTCTTCTCCAAACTTTGATAATTGTTAATATTTGATAGTTTTGATAATTGTTTGATAGTTATTAATGCAAACTTCTGCATTAACCACTGTCTACAGCACTAACTTTTCTGATGAAGTCTGAGAGCTCTGATGAAGTCTGAATCCGTGGATTCAGAGACAAGAATTTGGAGGGCAGTTTGATACTATGGTCTTCTAGTAAAATGTTAGAAGCATATTCACACCTTTGGAGCCAATGAGCTCTACAGCCATTATTTCTTAGGCGTATTTACAATACCAGATCTGTGTTGCAAGTTACTTCTGTTATGTTTGTATGTGTGAAACCTGAACCTGGCACCTCACCCATGCTAAGCAAGATATATTCACTGAGCTATAACTGCAGTCTTTATTTTAATTGTTTTATTTGTGAACATAGTCTAAAAAATTTGCTCATGGTGGCCTTGAACACACACTGTAGCCTAAATTGACATGGAACTTACAATTTTCCTTCCTCTGCATCTCAATTAGCTGGGATTACAGATAAATGTCATCACAGAGCCTACTTGTACTGTGAATTATTTATAATGGAAAGAATGTTTGTTTTAGTGATAGGAACTCAAGGTAATAACTAAACACTTATAGAATATGCACATTTAACCTAAATCTTTAGACCATGCAATATTAGCTTTAAAAACAGATTGAGAGCTGGGCTTGGTTGACACATTACTTTAATAACAGCATTTGGAAGGCAGTAATTGGCAGAGCTCTGTGAATTTGAGGCCAGTTGGTGTACATAGTGAGAACTTATCTTTAAAAATAGTAAAGTAATGACCTTATAAAACTTTGGCTAAAATCATTGACACGCAAAAATAATAGTGTTCAGGGTCTTGGATGATGGCTTAGTCACGATGCTTGCCTTGCAAACCTGGGGGCCTGAGTTCAATTCAAAGAACCCACCAAAAAGAAGCATGTTGCTTAACAAAAGCAGAAAAATCCCCCAAGATATCCTAAATATGTTTCTTTATGCCTACATCTAAGTCTCAGCTCTCATCAAGGAAATGTCTTTATAACAGAGACCTTTACAGAAAACCACAACCACCACCGATCAAATTGCATTGTTGTGGATTCCCATCATAGCTTCTACATCTATGAAACAACTTCTGCACCTAAAACTCAGAGATTATGGCAGAAGAGAATAAAGATTATAAACACCAAAGAATCATGAAATTTTCTGTTAGAATTAAATCTCTTAATATTATCAGAGAAGTACATGTAACTAAGGAATGCCGAGAGCAAGAGAAAACATCCCCTGTTTAGCTATACCTAGTGGTCAGGCCTGAAAACATGTACATACACACAACGGTATACAGACTGAGTAGGCTGTATTTTTATATTTAGGAATAGGATGATAGATAGATAGATAGATAGATAGATAGATAGATAGATAGATAGATAGATAGATGATAGATAGATAGATAGATAGATAGATAGATAGATAGATAGATAGATAGATAGACAGATTGACAGGCAGCTAGAGCTTAAAGAAAGGCTTAGATGGTTATTGTGATACATCCATTTATTGGTTATTCAGACTCAGTTATCTTTTTCATATTCTTAAGAAAATGGTTTGAATTTCAGAGCAGAGAATGAATGAAGCACTTTTAGAAATGACACAGTCTTTACAGACTAATATTGAACAGCTAGTTGACAGGTTAATACCATCAAATATCAAAAGATACCTGAAAAAAATTGATACTATTGAAAAGGGTAACATTACTGTGACAGACAAAATTGAATCCATGTCAAAGGTTACTGAGAAATTATCTGAAAGAATTCATTGTGTTGAATTTGACAATCAAAATTTCTTTAAAAGGTATGGTAAGTTAGCAAACAGAATATCTCTCCAGGAAGGAAATCTGCACACTATCCAAGTAATGTCCAAGAATGAGATGTTATCTTTAAAGGAAAAATTCAGACCTTGGAATCACAAGAACGAGGACCAGAGGCTAGGTATCTCAATGAAATCACTAGAGATATATATAGGCCAGGAGATTCAGGCTTTACAAAAGACAGTAGTAAAAAGGTTTGAAATGATTGAGAAAATTATTTGAGCTGATTAGCAGGGAAATCTAATCCCATATAGGTCTGCCAGGTCCTCTAGCACAAGGTAATACAAAAATTGATCAATTATTGATTGGAAATGTGTTGAAGGCCTCAGAATTTTATAAGAAACATCATGTCAATAACAAAGTTTTAAAGAAAGAGTTTTCCATTACATGGCAATAAGCTAAGGAGATTATAAAGAGATGTCTTACTTGCTCTTTCTATAACCAAACACCACCATCTACAGGGAGTAATCCAAAAGGTACTCAAAGTAATAAAATCTGGCAGATGGATATGTTCCACTTTTCAGAATTTGGAAAATTAAAATATGTACACCACACCATTGACACTTATTCAGGTTTTCAATGGACAACTGCTTTGAGTTGAGAGAAGGCTGACTCAGTAATCACACATTTATTAGAAGTTATGGCCACCATGGGTATACCTGTACAAATAAAGACAGATAATTGTCCTGCAGATATCTCTAAGAAAATGAGACAGTTTTTTGCTTATTATAATATAAAGTATATTACAGGTATACCTCACAATCCTACAGGCAAGGCATTTATAGAAAGATCAAAGAACCCAAGAAATTGGTCATCAAAAGAACAAATAATTCAATAAAAAAAATGGAGTACAGGTCTAAACAGAGCACTCTTAACAGAGGAATCTAAAATGGCTGAAAGACACTTAAGGAAATGTTCAACATCCTTAGTCATCAGAGAAATACAAATCAAAACAACTCTGAGATTCCATCTTATTCCTATAAAAATGGCCAAGATCAAAAACACTAATGACAACTTATGCTGAAGATGTTGTGGGATAAAGGAAACACTCCTGCATTGCTGGTGGGAATGCAAGCTAGCACAGCCCCTTTGGATGTCAGTGTGATGATTTCTCAGAAAATTAGGAAACAACCTTACTCAAGATGTGTAATACCACTTTAGGGTATATATCCAAAGGATGCTCAATTGTGCCACAAAGACTTGTGTTCAACTATGTTCATGGCAGCACTGTCTGTCATAGCCAGAAACTGGAAACAACCTAAATGTCCTTTGACCAAAGAATGGATAAAAAAAAGTGGTACATTTACACAATGGAGTACCACACAGTAAAAAAAAAAAAAAAAAAAAAAAAAAAAAAAAAAAAAAAAAAAAAAAAAAGACATCTTGAATTTTGCAGGCAAATGGATGGAGCTAGAAAACATCATTTTGAGTGTGGTAACCCAGATACAGAAAGACACTTATCACATGTACTCACATATAAGTGGATTTTAAACATAAAGCAAAGATAACCAGCCCACAAATCACAATCCCAGAGAACCTAGACAACAATGAGGAACCGAAGAGAGGCATACATAGACCTAATCTACATGGGAAGTAGAAGAATACAAGATCTCCTGAGTAAATTGGGAGCATGGGGACTGGTGTAGGAGGTCCTTCTGTATTTGTGTTGCTTTCATTGGTTATTAAAAAAACTGCCATGGCCTAGTTGATAGGGTGGATCTCAGGTAGGTGGGGAAGACAAAACAGAATTCTGGGAAGAAGGGCAGAGTGGCAGATGCCATGATTCTCCTGCTCAAGACAGACGCTGGTTAGACTCATGCTGGTAAGCGACAGTCAAGTTGCGATACACATTAATGGAAATGGGTTAATCAAGATGTGAGAGTTAGCCAACAAGAGGCTAGAGCTAATAGGCCAGGCAGTAGTTTAAATGAATACAATTTCTGTGTGGTTATTTAGGGGGTTAGGCTAGCTGGGCACCAGAAATGCAGCCCGTGCCTCATACAACAGGGGACCTTGGGAGAGGGTTGAAGGGGAGGGGAAATGTAGGGAGTGGAGCAGAAAAAAATGTAGAGCTTAATAAAAATGATTTAAAAAATAAAAATAAGAAAGATCAAATTGAACTATAAAGGATATGTTAAACAAACAGAATGGGATAGATATACCTCCAGAAATAGATTGCATAATGCTTTATTGATCTTGAATTATCTTAACACTAATGAGAAAGGGATAACAGCAGCAGAGAGACATTAGATAATAGAAAAGTCTTCTGAATTAAATCAGTCAGTGTATTTCATGGATGTATTGAACTCACATTGGAAGCTAGAAGATGTGCTACATTGCAAAAGGGGTTTTGTTCTTGTTTCCACAGGAGAAGAAAAATGGATACTATCAAAATTAATAAAGATTTAGTTTGAAAAAGAGAAATCTCTTAAGAGAGAGAAATAAACAGCTCATCCACAGAGGTGACAACCAATCAGGTGATAAGGAAACCTCATAGGGGTTGGGGCAGGGTTCTGTTCTTATCTTTGCAGGAAAATACTATCTTCAAAAAGTCAAAAAACACTGGACATTTATACACCTAAATAAGAAAACAGAATTATTCAGATAGGATCACCAAACAAAGAAAATTATGACTTATGAGAACAAGTCATCTGAGGGTAAGAATCTCTGAATCTTAAATAGAATAATAGAATGATTCACTTAAAAATCAAAGCTGGTTTTGGAGTTGGACAATGGCTCTATCCTTCTCTAAATCCAAGCATGTTGTTAAAAAAAAATTTCAGAGTTTCTGTGTCATGTCAGGGGCCATCTGGTATGGCACAGAAAGAAGAAAGAATTTAGAAAATATTTTACTTTTCTCCATACCTATTTTATCTCTATCATATCTTTCCTTGAATATATGTCTGTATAAATAATGTTTAAGTTTTCCACAATGAACAATGAATTTTCTTGCAGTAATCTTTGAAGTTTCCAGGAAGAAGATGGGGCCCCACAACAACTCCACCTAGTTGATATGACATCATGATGTTGATCATGCTAATATAAGCCCTGTTTGGGGTACCAGCTGCTCAAGATGGTTCCAACTTGGTTAGCTGAAATACTGCACTCTTTTACAACATTCTGGCAAGAACTCCAAATAGGAACCTTAAAAAAACCCTCCCAATTGCTCAGAGACTATTTGAAATTATACCAGATAGTAATCTTGAAACTTAACCATTATTTTACTTTCACAGGATCCCAAAGAAAGAATATTGCCCCCATGACAGTTGGAAGTAAGTCTAGAAGACAACATTCCCTCTCCCAAAAAAGTTTGTCCTCAGGGTTCAGAACACCATTTAGGGGTTGATTATGACTGTTATAGGGTTGGGGGTTGGAGGAGAATTATGTAAGCTCAGGGATCTCTTTGGAGAAAAGGGGTAAATTGGATGGAATAATAGATTACTCACACTAACGCACTAATAATAATAGTAACAGAGTGAATACTTATGAACTATTATTTATAGGCAATTTACATTGGTATAGATTCTTGTATATTGATATAAACTTAAATTATATTGAGCATGCTTCTATTTTTGTCTACAATACTTGTATACCTAGACAAAGTTATTTTGTCATATTGTATTCATGCATACTTCTACCTCTGCTTAAGACATTTTTTTATGTTGATACAATTTTAGGATATATTTATAATTTTGCAATATACATTTCTATCTCTGATCAAGATACTTATACATTGTTTACATTTTGAGATCATTATTCTCGTTTGTTACACAGTTGTTTAAAGATTGTTTAATATTCTCATATGAAGTCTTAGTCTTTAAGTTATATAGGTATTAAGAATTACAGGCCAATGGTCATCCATGTTTGTCATACTTATAGTTAGACTGATCAGGTTCTTTAGATACATAAAGATTGTATTCTGTATAGATAGGTAATCTTCGACCACTTCAAAGAGCTGTAGAATATTGCATTTAAATAGCTTAGGGTTCTGTTGATGTAAGACATGATTGCTCCTAGCAGTACCAATCTATTCCTGAGAGAATATTGAGCACTGAAGACACTCTCCTTGGAACTTGTTTACTTCTTGGCAAAACTGGCCTTTGGTCAAGGAGCCCATACATCGACCACTGATAAAATGTATGATGTCCAGACAGGACAAGGAAAAAAGACTTGCCAAGACAAGGTAAGATGGTTTTGAAAAATTTCCTGACTCTAGAAATGGACTGTCAGTTACTCTAGGCCTTAGCCAAAGTTTGTTGCTCCCACATTGCAAATGAGACTTTGGGTGATTGCCCAGGTGGTCAGTTGTCCATGTCATTCGTTGCATATTTTGGAACTTGCTGGATTGCACTTCCTGCTTACTCAAGTAATATTATTTCCCTTCTCAGATCTTCAATGGGGTTGAAGACCAGATAATTATAGTCACTTTCCTCTTATGACTTGGCCAAGTTATTTATAATTCAAGACTTAAACTCCTTAAGATAGAATAATTATTGAAATATTTATTGCATGTTTCTTGCTTGATATTGTTTATGCTGGTTTGCTGGTTGTAATTTTTATACCTGATACTTTTTCTTATTGTATATAATTTTGTATTATGCTTAGGAATTTTCTTGTTTAAACAAAAGAGGGAGGTGTTGTAGGAATTCCTACAGCCAGTAGCCTTTAAGTTACCTGCCCACTTGGACATGGCCTCTTATATTATAAATGCCAACGTAAAGAGCATCAGGTCTCTCTTCCAGCTGCGGGATTCGGTTGCTGTTCCTCATTCAAGCAGAGAGGACTATGATCTGTGAGTCTACCCCTAAATAAATAACCCTTTATTATACTCACCGTTGAGCTAGTGTGGGATTTCTTTATAGTGCTCATCATCAAATGTATAATGTATAATCTCCAAAATAAAAAACTTATGTTTAAAGTGGATGTTCCTGATTACACATATAGCCAAATGGAATTCTAAACATTTATGTTTGCACTCACTGACTTGTGAGAGAAGCTTCTGTTTGCCATGGGCGCCAGTTAATATGGAGTCTGAGAACTGCAAAACTAGTCCAAGTGCTGAGAAAAAGTGGTTGAGTGCTCAGTCCTAAAGTAGACATCTCTATCAGCCCTTCCAAGGCCCTCTGAAGGGACAGAAAAATAGTTAGAGCCAGAACATGAAGAAGAGCACTCTGAAACAGTCTTCTGGATATAGGAAAGGTGTCTCAATCATGAACACTCAACAGTCATGGATGCCTGCAGACGATTCACACAAAAACATAAAAGATACAGGAGTAGAAGGAGGGATAATAGAGGAGAATAGAGCCAACTATAATGGAAAAGGGATAAGAGATGGTAATGGTGAATATAATTACAATACATTCTGTACATGTGTAATTATCAAAATAACAAAAATGAGTGTGGCAGCATTTCCCACAATCCCAGCACAGGAGTGGTAGATACAGGTAAATCTTTGGAGCCTCAGCTCCAGAAGCCTAACCTACATGACAAACTCCAAGACAGAAAAAAAACCTCTGTCTTAATAACAATAAATTGCTAGTAAAAAGAGATGCATGGAGTCTGAGAAATAATGCCTAAGGTTGTCTTTTCACTTCTGCATTGACACACAGTACTTACACACTAACTCATACACAAATGAACATGCATGTGGGTGTACACAGCAAACACACAGACAAAAATGCAAGTAAAATAAAGTTAATTAAAATTTAAAAAGATATAGGTGTTATACAGATACATATATCTTTATTATGCAAAAGATATATAATATGCTCACTATTGAATACATTCATTATTCATATGAATAGTATATGACTCTCTGTATGTAATCAACCAGAAAATGTGGCAGGAACTGGTACCTTACATTTATTAGCTATTCCTCATTTTAGAAAAGTTTTGTCAGCACTATGAAAATCAGAACAAGTTGAGACTGAAAAACAGCAGTTGTGAACTACAGAAACTTCCCTATCTTATTCAAAAAACAAACTAAACATGTTTTCCTTGCTAATTTGCACTTTACTTCACAGTTAAAGGTACCTCAAAGGTGTAAAAGATAACAGTAATTCTGTGATCTGATTAAACTTGAAAGGGCACTGTTTTCCCCTCCTTCTACACAGAGAAAGTTGAGAAAGGCATTTGAAACTGATATCCACAGAAGCTTTCTATGGGGAAAAACTTGTTTCCAAATACTGACTGCACAATTTGCATAGAGATTGCAAAGGCAATCATGTTTAAGAAATGCCATATGCAAAAAATGGAGCACAGTTTCAGGAGCTAAGAGCTCACCATGTGCCAGTCACTAAAATCTCTGATCCCATGCCAACTCGATGGCACATAAGGCATTCCCCATCTAATGAAGTCCCTACATTCCTGCATCCATCACCCTGAAGACATCTCTGACATGTCCCGTTGTGTACCAATTGACATGAAAACTTCATCGGATATGTCCATTCTCAAAGTACAGGTACTCAACTCAATGCTTAGAAGGAAAGGCAGGAGTTGGATTCATGAGCCCAGGGAACACTCACACTATACCATTTCTGTCCAGTATACTGCGTTTGTGTCCATGTGAAAAATCAAAAGAAAATATTCTGTGGCTTAAGATTGCCCATGATTGAAATTGAGAGTGTTACAAATATTTTTTAGTGTAAATTTTCCCACTTTGATGCAAGGTTATGTGTTCAGTTCTAGGTTTTCATTACCATAATTATATTGTGTATAATAATGTGTAAGTTTTGTACACATACTTCTCTGTTCTCTTACCCATTGCCCCCATTCTGCCTCCCTTTAACCATGCTACTTCAACCTTAGAGTTCCTTTAATTACTCAGATAATCAAAATGATATTTTAATACACGTTCTCCTCACACTCACAATTACCCAGTCCAGAGTCCTTTTCAGCTCAAGTCTGAACAGGAATGATGGCTTCTGACTAGGTATTTCTGCCTCCCATCTCTTCATTAGACCAAACCTACTCCATGGAAAGCTAATGAGTTTCCTCTAACTCTATTTCCTTTAGGTATCTTTCATGCTCAACGATCTCCCAGGCTTCGGTGTCACTTATTATGCACACCCCAAGCCTTCTCTGGTCCTCAGAGCTTTCCACTAATATTACACCCTCCAGGATCCCATCCACCTTCATTTCTCATTACTTCTCACCGCAGCCTCTCCACTCCCACCAGCAATATCTGTCTGCCATCTCCCACGTGCGGTTTGTTCATTTTCATCTCTGTAACTTTGCTCATGTAATCCCCATCCTCTGACCTACAAATTTATATTTTGCCTCTTTCAAATGTCTGCTCATCATTCATCTCTCCAAAAGCTTCCTTCTTGATTAATTGTAGCCAAATACAGTATTCACCTTACTCTTTCTCCCCTTCAAAACAGGATGATCATCTAGAGGTATTGCAGTTAAGGACATGAAAACGAAAAGGGATTCAGAACAAAATACATAGTTTGGCTGCCAAAGCTCACAAGTAGTTTGATCCAAGCTACAAATGAAGAAAATATCTTGCAGATGAAGACAATGACTCAAGTTCCAAGTAAACAAACAAAACTCTCTCATTTGTGAAAGCATTTACAATGGAGATATCCTTACTTAATAGCAACATCTACTAATTATTATGTGCTTTGTCTCCATATAGTCATTGGCTAGCTTCATTTCTATTATAAGGAACACAGACATTGCTCCTTTTGTAAAGGAGAAAATTGATAGTCACAACACTGATACAAGTTACCAGCGTATCTTAGTTAGGGTTTTTTTGCTATGATGAGACACCATGACAACAGCAAGTCTTATAAAGAAAACATCTAATAGGGGTGGTTCTCTTACAGTTTCAGAGGTTCAGTCCATTGTCATCAGGACAGGGAACGTGGCAGTGTTCAGACAGATGTAGTGCTAGTGTAGCTGAAAGTCCTACATCTTGTAGGCAACAGGAAGTCAGCTGACACACTGAGCGGTACCCTGAGTGTAGTAAACCTCAAAGCCCAGTCCCACAGTGATATACTTCCTCCAAAAAAATCTATACCCATTCCAACAAAACCACACCTCCTAATGTGCCACTCCCTATGAGATTGTGGGACCAATTACACTGTGTTAACTGAAAAACAAAGAGATAAAGAAGAAATTAAGATTTGCCCTTCTCCCTGAATCTATGATGTAAGCTACATATGTTTATATTCCTAAAGGTGTTCATAGAATCTGTCAAAAGAAGTAGAAAAATAAGGGACTGAGTGAGAAAAGAGAAGGAAGAGGAAGAGAAGAGAACAGGTTTATATCTTCCTGGTATAGCATTCAAAACAAAATTCCTGATATGTAACAAATACCTTACAAATAGATCCATTATTTCCCTCACTTGGCTTCTAATGTCACTATTTTTGGGTCATCAAACCAGTAAAAAGAGAAATTGAATTGAAGAGAGAATGTGTGAATTTTTATGAGTCAGACCTGGAAGTAAAATAAACATTACTCAGTATGTGTTCTAACATCTAGAATACAATGACATCAATGCACCTAACACAAGTGAGTCTAAGGAACATAGTCTAGTTATGAGCCCCCTCCGTTCAAAAAGCTACTCCAATAAACAGCTAACCTACAGATGGAATGCTGTATTTCCCTTACAGGAAGTATCCACTGACAGAATGGCAACCTGCTGGGTGGAGCTCAATAGCACAGTACTATTAAAAGGAAGAACGAATGACACACATCACTGAATGTCAGTTTCTTAAGGTTATCCATCAGCCAATGGAAGAAACTGAGCAACAGCTCTACTTTATTCTCATGCTTGGGATACTCTCTGCTAAGCCTGTGTTCACATCATTTAAAAACACAGGATGTTAGGAATGATTGTGGCACCTTCAGCCACGTTTGAACTCCTTTCCAGAAATTATTGTTAGTATAGATTGTATTTTGTCTGGCATTCTGAAAAGTGACAATGCTATTTAAGTCAAAGAAACTACTATATATTTATTGCAAATAATCATTTTAAAACTTTGTTTCTAAAAAGATACTGTCAAAAGTATTGTCTTACCAAGTTTAGTTTTTCAGTACATCTCAATGAAAACAACTTTCCCCCATCTCCTGCAAAGGGCTTCACTACCAACAAAGTATGTGTGCCTCCTGTAAAAAAATCATGCATTGATGCTCTAATCCTCAAATGTGATGGTATTGGGGTGGGCCTCTAGGATGAAATTGGGTTGGGGTAGAACCCTCATAAATAAAATCTAACTCTTCTTAGGAAAAGACACGATGAAATGCTATCATAGGTGTAAGACAGTGTAAAGATAATCCTTCTAAGAAGGCCCTCACTTAGAGGCAGCTAGCCCTAGATGCTGAATTTTACAATCTCCAGAAGTATGAGAAATGTCTCTGACTCCACAGTTTGCCATTTTTGCTGTCATTACAGCCTACGCTGACTTTCTCCTTCAGCTTCGTTCATGGCTTGGATATTTTTCCGTAGTGTTCTGATATAATGCTTTTGTTTAGTTATATGAATGTCAGCATTCAGTTCTAGGTCTGGAAGAGTCCCCTGGCCTCTACTTCAGTGAAAACTATCTCTGCCCAACCTTTTATCAGCACTGTTTGACACTCAGTACCATCTTAGACTTTTTTTAAATATTTATTTATTTATTATGTATACAATATTCTGTCTTCGTGCATGCCTGAAGAGGGCACCAGGCCTTATTACAGATGGTTGTGAGCCACCATGTGGTTGCTAGGAATTGAACTCAGGATCTTTGGAAGAGCAGGCAATGCTCTTAACCGCTGAGCCATCTCTCCAGCCCCACCATCTTAGACTTTTGCAAACAATATAGAGTTAGTCATGTCATACAAGACATAGCATGCTGTAAATTTACTGATTGACAGATTGGCCACCTTTCTTCCTACCTCTCACCTAGAAACGATACAAACTATTCTGTTTATCTCATCCCCAGAAGGTGAGCAGTGTTTTTCTTCATTACCTACACATGACCTTGAGGGTAACTAGATGGCAAAATTGTTTAATCATGGCTGCCTCATGAGGAAAATCAATAGATAACTTTTCTTTAAGCACTTACATGCTCGTAAAAATACTTTCTAGTTTTTATTCTGTACTTACTTCTTAGCCGTCACTACTGAAGATAAGAGAATGATTCCTAGTTACATTTATTAATGCAGCCATTCGTTTTGGAAATACCTGCAGTGTGACTACAGCGTGAGAATGGACAAGTACTGACACTTCTAAGAAATGTCAGATTAAAAATAAACTCTAAGGGATGTTTCTAAATGACTATTTAAGAATCTAAGGAGTCAAATATTCAATGGCAGTGGTAAATTTAGCAATTCTGAAATATCCAGTGTGATATTCATAGAAGAGTAACACAGATTCAAAACTTAAAGTCTGTTTATAAAATTCATGAAAATTTTCTTTTCCTACTCTCACAACAGCACATATTCCCAGAATAGGATGAGCTAACAAGCCCAGGAGGAAGTGCCTCCCAAAGGGCTGGGGAAATGCTTTAACCACTATTTAGAAAGGTTACACTGATTATTTATACTCCGGTGATTATATTCTTAAATATAGAGCACCAATCAATTAGTTTTAAAGATTTATGAAGGAACAACTTAATAATTTTCCACTCGATTCCTTCCTACTAATTAAAGATTTTTCACCATTAATCTTCGTCCTTTAGCATTTAATCTGAAGTAATGCATGTCCTTTAACTTTAGAATTAATTTTAAAGAACATCTTTAATTTTAGTATGGAGAATTATTTTCACAATTGCCTTTCAGATTAAATTAGGAAATCTCTCAAAGTCTTCTATTTAATTTCACATACAAAATGTCATTTGCATTAATCTGATGATTTCAAACTACATACTTGGTCCAGGATATCTAATTAATTTGGCAAGAGAATTATGGAAATAATAAAATTACTTCCAAATTTCTAGGAACACTTCATTTTTAAATGCCTAATTAAATATATCTTTGTAATAAAGGAAATCATTCAGAAGCAATGTAATAGTATTTTAATTCCCCACTAAGAGGTGTGATGACTGGCAATGTGTTCCATATTTGGCATGAACAGGGAAAGGAAGTATTGCCTCATTTACTCCAAAAACAAACCATATATCCACACAAACAAAAACAAAGTTGTTTGGCAGAAAACTCAAAGAAATGAGCTGAAAAACTGAGTTACTTTTTCGAGAAACTAACAGACCAATTATGATTATTTTCAGTTTTTCGTATATTTAAATCAAGAAACCAGTATTTCTTTGTTTCTTCATCTGGGTTACTTCTCAGTTCAGAAATGTTCTCACCCTTCCAGGCTGGCAGTGAGGTTGGATAAGGAGGAAAGATCATTCCATTTCCTTTTAAAGTGTTTACAGTTCCCTAGCCTGTCCCCTCCATCCCATTTTCTTTCAAATCAACTTTTGAACTGATTCCTTCAGTGAGTGAATCACAATCATCTGGATTTATGTAATTTTGCTCTTTCATTCTTTTATTAAAGTCACTTAAAATCACTTCAACTTCCCTTCCTATGACTCTCAAACTTGATATTATAATATTGTGCAAAACTGAAGAAATTCGGTGCCTTTTCTTTATATAGATTAAATGGAACAAAATGTAACTTTAATTCCAATGGAACAAGTCTTAAGTCCAATGGATTAAAACATAGTGGTATTTAATGTCTTGCATTGAATATTAGTAAGCATTGCAATAATTCCAAATAAAGCATGTCAGGATTAGTAACCTGCACACATGAGTACACTGAATAAATGCACCCATTAGCTTTCTAAATACTTGGAAGGAACTAATATAGAGTTCATTTTTTTCGGTCTATTTTACATTCAGGTATAAAGAGATTTGGATTCAAGTCTCAGATTCATTTTTCAGAACAGAAAGAAAATGATCAACACCCTTCAAAATGAAAATGTGTCATTCTGAAATACCTTTACCTCTGCACACTGTCAGAGGACTGAACTCTGCAAACCTTGGCAAGCCAGACAAGCTCAGAGTACCACTTGTTAATGGTGGACTTCTGTCCCCTGCAGTTTTCCAAGTAAAAGAAAGGTCATTAATGCAAGCTGCCCACTAGTTTCTGGCTGGTAGCTTTGCCTACCAATCCTGCATTGCCCCGGGTACCACTGCTGTAGCTACATGACTCCCCCAAGGGTGTTTAAAGTTCATTTTCTATTCATCCTAGAATAATCCTCTGACTTGCTGACCATTAACAGTGTAATTAATGGGCATTTTCTGATCGATGTACCCTTGCAGATAACTATTACAATAAAGGGTGATTACAGTGCAGAATAATACAGTTAAATCCAGCACCTAGACGTCACCACTCATTGATAATACCATAACAGAATCAGACAGCGCAGCCAGACTGCATAGAAATTATATCAAATAAAGCAATTTCTTCAATTTATTGCACTTTTAATTATGCCATCTTTAATTTAAAGAACTACCTTGCCCCCATACAATGTAGTCTCGAAGCTAGAGAGAATTAATCTAAGGCTAACTAATATTCACTTCCCCCAGCACATTTGAAATCAATTTTACCTTAAGCAAAATGTTTTATGAGCCTTTAGTTTACCCTGGGCATTATGCATCTTCATAATTTTCTAATGAGCTTAAGATACCCATGAGCAGAAGCCATGAATCATATTTTGGTGGCCCTTAAAAACAATTTTTTCCCAACACTGCTGTAAATTAAAAGAGATGTGAGAAAATGAGAATAAAATCTCATTACTGCTGACAACCTCACAGCTCAATAAACCTGTTTTAAATCTTATTAAAGGGTCAGTTATTTGTCATTTTAGTAACCTTCATCATCATTGCCCAGTACCATGCCATCTAATCTTTCTTCAAAATATCAGAGCATAAAGGTCGTGCGAAGAGCTGGGGCCATGAAAATCATCCCTGGGAGACAACATAAGGGACTGGAGCTCCTTCGGGGCCTTCAATTTAAATATTGACAGGCACTGAGCTGTGATATTACACACAGAGGGTCAGGGACGAAACTCTAATCAACAGAATCTGAGAAGAGCCTGCTGTTCCCGGAGGTTTCCTGATGATCAGAACCTGGGAGAGAACAGAATGATTTCACAGGGGCCCCCGGGGATATCTCCAAATAAACCTTGACCATTGCTTATCAGGTGAATAAAAGAAAGGGGAAATAATAGATCACAAATAGCTACAGGTTTTGTGTATAACAAATTTTCTAGATGCAAATTAAACTCATTGAGTATTATCCGAAACTGAATTTAATCAAAGCAGACCAGCCTCTACCACAGGCCAGCAGGTTCTAATGCTGCTTCCTTTCCCTTCTCCTGGGTATGTTCATGTGCAAAGGAAACTTTAATATAGTTTCCATTTAATCTACGTGAATCTTAATTTGTTAGAATCAGGGAATCAATATAATCTAAATAAATTTAATTAAACAAATACATATAGAGATATAGACATGTACACTAACTAAAAGCAGCCAGAAACCAACGCAATGAGTTAAGAACAATACAAGTAACTTCTCACCATTCTTCAGTGGGCCTAATCACAGCCATTCACTTCTACTTTGTAGATAATGGCCATAGACTTCAATTAAAGTAAGACTCTTGTTTAAAACGGAGTAGCATTTTCTTGGCTTTGGAACATGATAAGATGGTCAGTGTATTGCTGTTGGTGGTTAAATGGAGACATGTTTGCCATAAAAGACATATCAAAGGGACATTCTTTGGCTTGACTCTCGTCGACCCAAATGCTCTATGAGTATCTCTTGCTCCTGCTCTCCTTGCCTCTATCCTTTCAGCACAACTGATCTAGGTCCTCTCATCTGATAGCTGAAATTCACAGGTTCTACATAATGAAAGGTTAATAAAATCAAAGGTGCTGTGCACTTAGGATTTTGTGTACAGTCCATTAGATATAATTATCAGCTCTCCCAGCAGTTTGCTACTCTGAGTTCATTCATTTGGGGAAGGATGATCATAGCTTGAACTGTGTCTTTAATTATCTCAAATAATTAGCAGCAAAATTTCTCACCCTGCTGTAGTTTACCTCTGACAGAATTCTGTGTCAACAAAGTCCACTATCTGTCTACATTAATTTCCTTGTCACCTGATCACAGCATTGAGAGTATATTTGGTCGCTTGGGTGCCATAATAAAATACCACAAACTTGGTGGTTTAAGCAACAGAATTTTATTTTTTCATGGCTCCAGAGACCAGCAAATTCAAGAACAGAATGTTAGCATGACTGGTTTCTGGTGAGAGTCTCTTCCTTCTCTCTATGTCTTATATGACAGAGAGAGAGAGAGAGAGAGAGAGAGAGAGAGAGAGAGAGAGAGAGAGAGAGAGAGATCAGCATCTTTTCCCCTTCCTGTAAGGGCACTCTTGCTAGCAAGTATAAGGTCCTAGCCGCCAAGACCTGAGTAATCACACAGAAAGTGTATTAATTAAAACTCTGTTTGGCCAATGGTTTAGGCATATTTCTAGCTAACTCTTTCATCTTAAATAAGCCCGTTTCTATTATTCTGCGTGTCACCATGAGGCTGTGGCCTGCCAGGTAAGTTTCCACCATCTATCTCCTTTGGCAGCATCTCAATGACTCTGCCTACTCTCTCTCGATACACATCTCCCTTCGTATTTCCCTACTGGTTTTACTCTGCTAAGCCATTGACTGAAAGTTTCTTTATTAATCAATTCTAATAAAACATATTTACAGCATCCAGAAGGGAATCCCACACCATGTCTCTTTTTGTGTCTAAATGAAAAGTAAGATTTTAGCTTTAACATAGTAAAATTACATATAACGAAACAGTTACCAAGCAAGAATTAGAGTTACAATATTGCTTTGTGAGTCTAAAGTTTCATATCTAATTTATCTTTAATCATAACTAAGGAAAACTATAACTATCTGTCATTAACTCTTCAAAGACCCCAGAAGGATATACTATTACCTAAGTAAACAGGAAGTGCATTGCAAGCAACTTCCAAATTTCTAGAATTGACAGAGACATCTTGCTGCCTGGACAGTCACCAAAAGTTCTGTAGTGTTGGGGCATCCATTTTCAGCTTACAGATCCATAGTATCCAGCAGACTTTTCCATAAAGCAGAAAATTTGAAGATTTGTTCTGCCTAGTAATGGCAAAGTTAATCAGTTGTTTTCTTCTTTGTCCTGCAGAATGTCTGGCAGTTTCTTCTGTGAAGTAGGAACCCTGAAGGTCCATCCCATCCTTTGGAAAATTCAGCAGTCACTTTTCTACGGGTACTACATGTCCAGTTTATAAAGCATACCATAAAGCAGCCCAGGCAAGAACAGTTTTATGCCCAAATGGCTAACTTTGTCACATTAGAGGCATTAATTCCTTGTTAATTCCTTAAGGAATTTCTTCAATGCCCATCAACCTCTCTGGAGTAATTGGTGCTGCCATAAGCAGACATTTCTCACTGTTGAGAAAGGTCTAAGTTCTTAAAACATTTTAAACGTGATATTCCATAGGTCTTTGAAGTGTTAAATATTATCTATCTAGCTGAAATATATCTCTGTATCTATAAAACCTAATTAACATGACCACAAATTTGACTATTATAGATGACTATCTATTAATCTGTTATTTTTAATTATACATTACATTTTTAAATGAGCTGCAAAAACACAATACCTTAAACAAGAGTAGAAATATATATGTATATATATACACAGTGTAACAAAATTGACCTTAAATTTGTATCAATGGACCAAGAACCATACCAATGCAAGATATTCATCTCTATATCACATTCCCCTTTAAATAAAAACAAACATTTATAAACAATCATTTTGATAATTTGGGCATAGTTTTCTCCAAACCGCTTCCTGCTGTTTGTTGGGTGAAGTGTTTTTAGGGTTCATGGAGACTTTTTTTTTGGGGGGGGCCTTGTTCCATCAAACCACATTAACTGGAACGAACCCATAGGTTCTCATTTTCTGTGGAAACAAAAGCAGAATCTCTTTTCCAAAGCAACATAGCCTTAGACCCAAATGTTGAAGTAAAGACACCTTTTAAATATATATCTTGGTTTAGCATAGCAGTCCTGAGAATTAAATGTCTCTCTGCAGTCAAAAAATTCAAAGAAAATACAATAATATACATAATTCAGATTCTCTGTGATAAGTCCTTCACTATGTGGCTTATTTCTATTACTTTTTAATATTTATTATCTTTACTCATTTAATCTATGACTGTCTATATTCATGTCAATATTCTTTTTCCTCTGTCTCCCAAGCCTACATTCATTTTTTTAACAAACTGTGATCTATTCAGAGGTTTATTTTTATCTGAATCTGTCTTTATTGTGTACCTGTAATCATTTTCTGACTAGGAGCGCCTTTTTGTTTTAATGGCTAGGAACAACTCCTCAGCCCTGCCTGTTGGCTCTGCCCAGTCCAATATAATAGAGGTAAATTCACCACCTCTGAGAACCATGCTCACCCCCCACAGCTTCAGGTACACAGTGGGTCTGTGTCGCCATTAAGCAATTCCTAACACAGAGCTCACAAACCCGATATAAATGCAGGACCTCAAAAGAGCCAGAATTTGTGCTGTCAGCACAAACCAGGAAGCTGCCATTTCTTAAAGCAGCTACACAGCTTTTGCTGCTAATATTGAGTCAGGATGCCTCTGCTCACCACCCGAAAACAGGGCCTATGTGAAAAAATGCAGCTACCAAGAAGCTACACTTGGTTCCCTTTTTTGTGAGTCTAGAAAAGCTGTTATTTTTCTTAAGCTATTTTTAAGGTCTTGTGTGGACCCATGCCCCAGATGGTGGATGCAATTTTGTAATTGGAGACTGCAGGTTCATTTCCCGACCACCCAGATCCAAATAATCACACAGAGCTATATCAATATTTTATAATTATAGTATAATTATAATTCTATTAATAAATATTATATAATATAATTAACTATCCTAATATTGCTTGGTCTATTAGCTCAGGCTTCTTATTAACTAACTCTTAAATCTTAAATTAACCTATTTCTATTTATCTATGTATTGGCATGAGGCTGTGGCCTACTGGTAAGTATCCAATGTCTGTCTTTTTTGGCAGCTACATGGTGTCTTCCTGACTCTGCCTACTCACTCTTCATATCTTTTTTTGGTTTTCCCACCTAGTTCTAGTCTGTCCTGCCATAGGCCGAAGTAGCTTCTTTATTAACCAATGATAATAAACATATTCACAGCATATAGAGGGGAATCCCACACCAAGCAGGATATTACCTCTCTTTTCTCTCTTCATTAAATCTTTGTTACCTTTTCCCAGGCTCTAGCACCAGGTACAAGCACCTTGGAGGTTAAAACTTCAGCATATTTACTTTGAATGAATATACGTCAGCCTTCTACCTTTATTCTCCAAATCTGTCTCTTCCCTTTCCAACTTGCTTATAGCCTTTGTATCCCTGTTCCTACCATTAGCACTCAACCTAATTTATATCCAAAATAATGGCATCTGATCCCTTAGAATCATGATTCAGATTATGTCATATCTCTACTCTTACCCCTTTGTCAACCTCTAATTTAGAATAAAGCCAAAATACTTACAGTGGCCTCAAGACCATCAAGGTCTTTCGACTTCACCTTACCTGTCTAACTTTATGTCATACTCTTCACCTGTTCCTAATAATTTAGACACATCCACATCTTCTCCCTCATTAGGAAGTACTTTTGAGTCTTTGTATTCAGTCTTCCTCTGCCAAGAATGCCCCTATTTAAGTGCCTCTCCAACCTTCCTTCAGGTCTTTTCCTAAAGATAATTTTCTCACCAGCCCTCCTTGACTTCTGCAGTAGTTACTCCTATCCTTCCTTCTTTGTTTTTCTTTCCCTATATAATATGCTTAAGGTATATTTATCAGTTATGATTCCCTATTTTACATGCAATAAAAGTTCAACTTAAGCTGAATTAAACCAAAAGCAACATGTTCCTTAATTCAGATAACTAGAATTTCAGAAGTAGGACAAGCTATGAAAGAATACAGGTAAGCAAGGTTTCCAAACCCTTTCATTAATGTTACTATGCTACCTCCATATATTAGTTTAATCTATAAAATATTCTACGTGATCAATAAAAACTGCATCACATAGAACAATATGACATACTCAGTAAACAGCATAGTCCACATTACAACCAGGGTCTTCCTAAATCTAAAGCTGACAAAAAGCATTAGCCATTCTACATCTCAGCTACTACCCATTACCATAAGCTGCTCATTATGCCTGGATTTGCCCTTCATTAACAGAGATTCTTGTCCAAATAAGTCAATCAAAACTGAAAACTCAGGGACTGAAAAAATTATTAAGGCAATTCATAAGGATATGAGTGGAGAAAAGATAAAGTCCTCGAACAAACTTTTACTCTCTCCACTTCCTCTGTATGAATAAGTCTTTTAAAATACCCAAGGCCAAACTGCAAAAGGGATAAACAAATAGCAAGAATATTGATTTGTCTCAAATATACCATTCTATTAAAATTGAATAACTAGGATTTTTAGGTGAGATATGCCTTGATGATCTTGAATTAAGACTTTAAAAAAAAGTCAATTAAATGATTTTTATATTCTGCTATATTCATAGATCAGTGCCAGGCCAATCATCATCAGAGAGGCTACATCCAGCAACAGATGAGAGCAGAAGCCCAAATTCCCAAATATTGTTTATGAATGTTTGTTTACATTTAAAGGGGGATATGCTATAGAGATTTGCATTGGTATGGATCTAGGTTTATTGATACAAATTTAAGGACAATTTTGCTATACTATATCTATGTATTTATGATCTTGATTAAGGTATTGTGTTTGTACATCTAATTTAAAAATGTAATGTATAATTAAAAATATAGGTGAATAGATAATCATCTATAATAGTCAAGCTTGTAGTTATGTTAGTTAGGTATTATAGATGTACAAAGATCTATTTCAGATGGATAGGCATTCCATAAATCTTTCAAATACTACAGAATATGGCATTTAAAGTGTTTTAAGAACTTTGTATTTTTCCTGACAATGAATCACATCTGCTCCTGACAGCACCAATAACTTCAAGAGGAAGCTGAATATCGAAGAGGCTTCTTATGGAGTTTGCTAGTCATTTGGGCAAGAAACTGTTCTTTCCTGTCCTGCTTGATGGTATGCTATATGAACTGGACATACAGAACCCACAGAAAAGTGACTGCTAAACTTGCCTAAAAGTGAGACAGTCCTTTGGGGTTCCTGTTCATGAAAGAGTCTGCCAGACATTCTGCAGGACACAGAAAAAGCAACTGATGGACTTTGCTTAAAAGTCAAGGCAAACAGATCTTCAAATTCCCTGCTTCATGAAAAAGTCTGCCAGATACTAAGGGCCTGTAGGCTGAAGATGAATGCCCCCAACAGTACAGAAGAACTTTTGGTGACTGTCCTGGAAGTGAGATGTCTCTGTTAATTCTAGAGTTTTGGAAGTTGCTTATAATGCACTTCCTCCTTACTTAGGTAATATTATGTCCTTTGGGAGTCTTTGATGGAGTTGAAGAATAAATAAATAAATAAATAAATAAATAAATAAATAAATAAATAAATCTTGAGCAAAAGAAACCTCAAAGGCCACCCTCACAGTGACATACTTCCTCCAGCAAAGCCATGCCTACTCCCACAAAGCCACAACTCTTCATTGCGCTACTCTCTATGAGTTTATGGGGGCCAATTACATTCAAACTACCACACTCAGAAGAGGCTAGCTTTTCTTTTTCTTCTCTCTTTGGTATGTGTGGGTTTCCTAACACTTGGTGCTTCTCTCCCACTTTGAGCTTCATTCTCTAAAGATCCTATCCCTGCTAAGTAACTACTGGTCTGCCTTGTGACCAGCTCCATTATGGATTAACTCAAATGAGCCATGTTTTTTTTTTCCTTCTCTCTTTCATTCTCTTCTGAACAGGTTTACAGCTTGTCTACCTTTGGGCTTTTCTTTTAAATGTCAACAAAATTGTCTTGACCTTCCATTTTAGTCTATTCTTAAATTCTTATATTAACTATATTACAAAACTCAAGAGGGACCCTGACGTTTTCTTACATTGTGTGATGAGCACAAATAAAATCCCCAAAAATTCTGATTATGCAAGGAAAAGTATTTCTCAAAACAGGCTTCAAGAAATCTCATGCATGGAAGATCAATGATCAATTTAACCTGGACAGACAGATTTCAAAAATTATGGCTCAAATATTGTTAATTTTTCTCTCAATTGTAAACAAGTCCTTAATGCAATAATTATGGAATTAATTGCAATGGAAAATTACATTGTGTATTATTTCTAGAGCTCTGTTGGTTGAAGCTGTGTTATAAAAGCTTTTGGAGAAATGATGCATGTTCTATCAAATACTCCTAGAGAAACCTGACTCTACACTTGACCCTTCAAATGGAATAAAGATTAGAAGGTCAAATGACTGTCCATGGTTACAAGTTTGCATTAAGTTTTGTGGATATGTGTAATCAATGTGGTCCCAGGGCATCAGTAGAAAACATGTTAGGATAAGTTCTTGTTATCTCTGGAAGTAGAGTGAAGTCACTCTAAGCCAAATGGCCAAATGGTTCACTTGCAAAGTAATGAGAATATTCACCAAAGGACCTGAACATACCAAAGTGAAATAAGGTTCTTGCCAAGACAACCTTTGCAAAAAACAAGGGAAAATGTAACAGTGGTAAATGGTTTTGTCAGGAAGCTTTTTGAAACAGGATTTAATGTGTTTTCTATTGTAAATAATGTACTAGAAAGCAAGCTGTTTGACCTATCCCTTTGATTTTGTTTAGACAATAATCCAGAGAAATAATGTTCCGGGACAATTGCCTTCAAGATGTTGGTATTCATTGTTCTCAACGATGTGTGCTGGTGATGTGAACAGATCATGGCCTACCCTGCTTCCTCTCCTGAACAACAGCTGGCTCGTTTACAAATAAACTTTCAGAAAGTAAAATGATGACTGAAATTTCAAGATATAGTTTAAAATTCTCCCTGGGTAAGTCATTGTACAGCTAATATATGTGTAAAATACTATATTCATATACATGTGCAACTACATAAGTAAACATATGATGTTACTGTTATCATTTTGCTGACCCTCTTTGTCACCTGGGTACCCTGTCTTTATAAGGAACAAACTCTTCTTCCTCCCTCCCCCCCATACCAGTCCCCCGAGCTTTCCACATTCCTCCTCTACTCCCTTCTCTCTAACCCTCTCCCCTTCCAACAACCCTCCCACCCCCCCATGCACCCGAGGTTACCTGGGACTCTTGTCTATTTCCAATCTCCAGGAGGATAACTACATGATTTTCTTCAGGTTCACCTTCTTATTTAGCTTCTCTAGGATCACGAATAATAGGCTCAAAGACCTTTAATTATGGCTAGAATCCATGAGTAAATACATACCATAGTCCTCTTTTTGGGTCTGGCTTACCTCACTCAGTAAAGCATTGTCTATGTTCGTCCATTTGCATGCAAAATTCAAGATGTTATTGTTTTTTTACCGCTGAGTAAAACTCTAATGTATATATGTTCCACATTTTCTTTAACCATTCTTCTATTGAGGGGCACCTAGGTTGTTTCCAGGTTCTGGTTATTACAAATAGTGCTGCTATGAACGTAGTTGAACAAATGCTTTTGTGGTATGATAGGGCATCTCTTGGGTATATTCCCAAGAGTGGAATTGCTGGGTTTTGAGGGAGGTTGACTCCCAGTTTCCTGAGAAACTGCCACACTGATTTCCACAGTGGCTGCACAAGTTTGCATTCCCACCATCAATGGATGAGAGTTCCCCTTTCTCCACATCCTCTCCAGCATAGGCTATCATTGGTGTTTTTGACTTTAGCCAATCTGACCGGTGTAAAATGGTATCTCAAAGTTGTTTTGATTTGCATTTCCCTGATCGCTAAGGATGTTGAGCATGACCTTAAGTGTCTTTTGGCCATTCGAAGTTCTTCTGTTAAGAATTCTCTGTTCAGATCGGCACCCCATTTTTTAATTGGGTTAATTAGAGTTTTAGTGTCTAGTTTCTTGAGTTCTTTGTATATTTTGGAGATCAGGCCTCTATCTGATGAGGGGTTGGTGAAGATCTTCTCCCAGTCAGAAGGTAGCCTTTTTGTCTTACTGACAGTGTCCTTTGCTTTACAGAAGCTTCTCAGTTTCAGGAGGTCCCATTTATTCATTGATTCTCTTTTTGTCTGTGCTACTGTGGTTCTACCTAGGAAGTGGTCTCCTGTGCCTATGTCTTGTAGACTACTTCCCACTTTCTCTTCTATCTGGTTCAAAGTGGTCAGATTACTGTTGAGGTCTTTAATCCATTTGGACTTGATTTTTGTGCATGGTGATAGATATGGATCTACTTTCATTCTTCTACAGGTTGACATCCAGTTATGCCAGCACCATTTGTTAAAGATGCTTTCCTTCTTCCATTGTATACCTTTAGCTCCCTTGACAAAAATCAAGTGTTCATAGGTTTGTGGGTTAATATCTGGGTCTTCTATTCAGTTCCATAGGTCGACCTCTGTTCTTATGCCAACACCAAGCTGTTTTCAATACTGTAGCTGTGTAATAGAGTTTGAAGTCAGGGATGGTTATACCTCCAGAAGTTCCTTTATTATATAAGATTGTTTTGGCTATCCTGGGTTTTTTGTTTTTCCATATAAAATTACTTATTATTCACTCAAGGTCTGTGAATAAGTTTGATGGGATTTTGATAGGAATTGCATTGAATCTATAGATTGCTCTTGGTAGAATTGCCATTTTTACTATGTTGATCCTCCCAATCCAAGAGCAGGTGAGATCTTTCTATTTTAAGGTATCCTCCTCAATTTCGTTCTTCAAAAACTTAAAGTTCTTGTCAAATAGGTCTTTCACTTCCTTGGTCAGAGTTGATATTTTATGCTATTTGTGGCTATCATGAAAGGTGAAGTTTCTCTGATTTCCCTCCCTGCTTCTTTATCCTTTGTGTATAGGAGGGCAACTGATTTTTTGGAGTTGATCTTGTATCCTGCCACGTTACTAAAGGTGTTTATCAGCTGTAGGAGTTCTTTGGTAGAGTTTTGGGGGTCACTCATGTATACTATCATATCGTCTGCAAATAACAAGAGTTTAACTTTTTCCTTTCCAATTCGAATCACCTGATCCCCTTATGTTGTCGTATTGCTATTGCTAGAACTTCTAGCACTACATTGAAGAGGTATAGGGAGAGTGGACAGCCTTGTCTTGTTCCTGATTTCAATGGAATGGCTTTGAGTTTCTCTCCGTTCAGTTTGATGTTAGCTGACAGCTTGCTGTAAATAGCTTTTATTATATTTAGGTATGATCCTTGTATCCCCAATCTCTCCAACACCTTTATCATAAAGGGATGTTGGATTTTGTCAAATGCTTTTTCAGCATCTAATGAGATGGTCATATGGTTTTTTTCTTTCAGTTTATTTATATGATGGATTACATTGATAGATTTGCATACGTTGAACCAGCCCTGCATCTCTGGAATGAAGCCTACTTGATCATAATGGATAATTTTTCTAATGTGTTCTTGGAATCGGTTTGTCAGGATTTTGTTGAGAATTTTTGCGTCAGTGTTCATTGGAACACTGGACTTAACTCCCTAGGTCCAAACGAGAAGCAGAAGGAAAGAGAACGTGAGCAAAGAAGGCAAGACCAGAGGGAACCTTCATCCGATGATGGATGGCGATACAGACGGAGACCCACATTGGAGCACCGGACTGAGCCCCCCAAGGTCCAAATGAGGAGCAGAAGGAGGAAGAACATGAAAAAGGAAATCAGGACTGCGAGGGGTGCGATCACCCACTGATACAAGGGGACTGATCTAATGAGAGTTCACCAAGGCCAGTTGGACTGGGACTGAACGAGCACGTGATCCAACCAGATTCTCTGAATGTGGCTGGCCCGGAGTCTTTCTGAAAAGCCATTGACAATGACACTGGGACTTGTTTCCTCTGCATATACTGGATTTTTGGGATCCAGTCTGTTTGGATACTCACCTTCCTGGACCTGGAGGGAGGGGGGAGGAACTTGAACTTCCCACAGGGCAGGAAACTCTGACTGCTCTAGGGGATGGAGAGGGAGGAGGAGAGGGAGTGGGGGGATTGGGAGGGTGTTGGGAGGAGGGGCGGAAATGGAAACTTTTATCATTTAATAAACTTTGAAAAAAAAGGAGAACTAGAAAGAATTAGAAATTAGAGGACAGAAAAATAAAGAACATGACCCCCCCAAAAAGTAAATAAATAAATAAAAAAACAGAGTCAAAGAAAAAAAATAAACAAACTCTGCCCATCCCATTCCCCCTCCTCCCCACCCCCATTCTCCCCTTCCTCCCAAGGCAAACTGATCTTGCACCTTCTCTCCATCCTGTCTCTCCACCCCCCCAAGTCCCTCTTCTGAAGAGGTAACTACTGCCTTCCCCTTCCCCCTTCTCTTCTCTTCTCTTCTCTTCTCTTCTCTTCTCTTCTCTTCTCTTCTCTTCTCTTCTCTTCTCTTCTCTCCTCCTCCTCTTCTTCTTCCTCTCTCTCTCTCTCTCTCTCTCTCTCTCTCTCTCTCTCTCTCTCTTTCTCTCTGCTCCATAACCCCCTTACCCATTAAATAAACTCTATAACCAATCCTTCTCTGCATGGTGTATCTCTCTATATCCCACCCTGCAGTCTCCCACCAGCCAGGGGACTTGGAGGATCGCATAGCCATGAATCTTTCAATTGTCCTTCTCATCACTTCCTTCTTTTACCTGGCAATTCCTGAAAGACTTTAAGCTGGTTGTTATTAATAGAAGCCAGTCTTTCAACTGTCCATAAAATTTTCATCTTGAATGGGGTTATTTTGGATAGATTTGCATAGGCTAAAGGTAGTATCTAAGCATACTTTAGAGCCTCATAGTCTGTATTTAGGTTCAAGTCCCCAAACAACATAACTCTGAGACTTCATTTGATTTACTTAAATTTTAAAAAAAAAATTTGCATTTCCATTCTGAAAAGTAGTCTTTCTGGAAATACTAAATTATATGCTATCATAAGGAATTAGGAGGTATGTTCGTGTTGAAGGAGATGTTTCAATTGGGAAGGCTTTGAGGTTTCAAAAGACTTGTGCTATTTCCAGGGTTCTCTCCATCCTACTTCTGGATGAATACAAACTGGATAGAGGAAGGACTACCAGGCCCCAACCCAACACAAAGAACTACAGGTAACTAATGATGGGTAAGAGTAGGAGAAACAGTCTTCCTTAGGAAAGAGCACACCAATATGTTGTCCAGCACCAAATGATGAGCCCTGAAAACATACACACAGATGACATTATGCAGACTGAGCAGATTATATTTAAGAATATAAATGTCCCATTATATTATATTATATTATATTATATACACACATATAAGATGGCATGAATTTGAAAAAGAAGAAGGAGGAGGAGATGAGCAAGACTGGAGAGAATAAAGGGAAGAAATAGTATAATTATATTATAATCTCAAAAATGAAAGAAAAATGTAGGAAAAGATGGGAGCCCTCAGCTTGGTCATTTTAGACTCTCTCCAAAACCATAAGCCCAATTGACTGCTTTCTTTTATAAGGTGCCTATGTCATGGTGTTTAGTCACAGGAAAAAAAAAGAAGAAAGAAAAGGAACTAAGACATCTTACCACAAAAAATTATCTAATGACAAAAATGAAGGATTAAGCTTGCCAGGGTTTTACTAACACTTACACCAGGTTGTGTAGTCTCTTTTATAAAGGAGAACCAGAGACAGGAACATAAGAGCCATTTTTTTTAATCAAAAGCAACAGCTACTAACAGGTAAATGCAAACATCATCCAGTTTCCTGGTCTTGAGTTATGGGACGATACTGAGACTGTGGTAAGCTGATGGACCTGAAGCAGGCAATTAATGTACAAATTGGCTCTAAGAATAGTAACAATGATTTTAGAAGTAAAACCCTCATGGCATTTCTGCTATACGATGATTGCTTTTGCTCTCACTTGCTGTCATCTCCTCAGAGATCTAAGCTAATATTGATGTCTACTAGCTTCTGCTTACAACCCAGGTCCACACTGTATAAATGATACATACTTACAGAATCTAAATTGCTTAGCCTTGCTAACTGAAGTGATCACATAACTTTCCGATTATCCAACATCCCAAGCTCTGCCCACTGAATCATTGGTCAACAGTTGAGAGTCTCCTGGAGCAAAATAGTATTGTTTAGGCTGGTTAGTGTTTTGTCAAGTTGACAAAGCTAAAATCATAAGAGGGAGCTCAAGTGAGAAAATGCCTTCACCAGATTAGCTTGTTGTCAAACCTATGAGGCATTTTCTTCATTAATGATTGATTTAAAAGGTCCCAGTCCATTACGGGTGGTACTAACCCTTAGGCAGACGGCCCTGGGGTATATAAGAAAATTAACCGAGTAATTCATGAGGATCAAGCCTATAAGCAGCACTCCCCTCCCCATGGCCTCTAAACCAGCTCCTGCCTCTAGGTTCCCCCCTTTAGTTTCTGCCCTCACTTTCCTGGATGATGAACTGTCAGCTATTCAGATAAAATAAATCTATTCCTCCCCAAGTTACTTTCAGTCAGTGTTTAGGCCCTAAGTTCAATCCCCGTAACAGGGAGTAAAAATGAAAGAGGTTGAATGGTGATTGCATCGTCCGTTTTCCATACCCTCCCCTTTTATAGCAAATACAGAGACAAAGTAAACAGTGTGTGCCTTCCTTCTCTCAAAGTATTGTCATTAAAAATTGATCTTACCTCTAACCCAGGGACACATTCCCAACCATGTCCTAACCCCGCTTCCCAGAGTTACAAAACTTTGTCCCAAAGCTTGGACCACTTTCTGGCTACCTTCAAGAACTGCTCAGTACCACTTTTGAACTAACATACTACCTTGTTGCCATATGCTCCATTTTAACCAGGCCTAGATGATAACACACATCTGGGAGGCTGGTAGGGAACAAGAAAGGAGGAGCAAAAAGTAGAGACTCCCTAGTCTGTGGTGTTCAGGTTGCGTGAGGACCACTCAAGTCAGTCCAGTTTACAGCTGTGAGAGAGGAGGGAGAGAGAGAGGCCTATAAGTAAATAAAGGAGCAGAAATAAGAGTAGCTTCAGCCAATTACATTTCTCTTTATTATAACGAACTACCTAATAAAAAGAAAGGAAGGAAGGGGCATGGGGGGAGAGGGTCTTGTTGGTTTATGTGAGTTCACATTTTGAGAGTACAGACCGTTATGGGAAAGCTTAGTGGGGAAGGTGGCTCTAGTTAAGACAGCAGGAGCTTGAAGCAGTTGATCTTGCAACATCTGTGGTCAGAAAGCAGAGAAAACTAATAGTCTGCCACTGCCTTCTTTCTTTCTTCCTCTCTTTGTTCAGCCAAGGACCCCAGTCCATAGCTTGATGCTGTCCATGTTCAGAAAGTGTCTTTCCTCTAATTTAAGCTTCTGGAAATGATCTCACAGATACGACCAGAGGTATGTAGCCTAGATTATCCCCAATCCAGTTGACAGTGAAGACTAACACAGAGTCCTCTTAAAAAAGAAATCCAGCCCACAAATCACAATCCCAGAGGACCTAGACAACAATTAGGACCCTAAGAGAGACTTACATAAATCTAATCTACATGGAAAATAGAAGAAGACAAGCTCTCCTGAGTAAATTGGGAGCATGGGGACCTTGGGAGAGGGTTGAAGTGGAGGGGAGAGGCAGGAAGGGGAGCAGAGAAAAAATGTAGAGCTCAATAAAAATCAATAAAAACAAAACAAAAATAGCTCTTAACTCTCTAAAGACTCTAAAACTTAAGGTTGTGGACCTTCGGAAGTCTTACGGTACTGCACCTGTAGTGAAGCTTAGAGGACAGGCGGGCCTTTAAAGTAATTTTGGGTATAGGTTTTTCATTGGGAGCAAAATGGAATCAAGCACATAAAAGCCCAACTGATTATTTGTAAGAGGTGGACTGGCAAGAAAGCATGCCCTAAGCTAAAAGCTGGTAGACCTACGCTAGATTTCAGAAGCTTCAGGGCACTCAATCTCCTAGAGATGAGAAACAAGCTGAAAATTATTAGGCATCGAAAATGAAATATTCTGATGCCCTCTTCAGGAATAACCAAGGACAAAGATGAAAAAGGACCAGCTGTTAGAAGGATGGAAAATCTACAGAAAGCTGATTCACAAATCAAGTGGGAAATAGGTCACAAACTCGTAGAAACTTAGAGAAAAGGTACAGTGTATTAGAAGCTCAAGGCAGGAAATTGGATAAAGGAGAGGAGGAAATTACCAAATAAATAATTCAAGTACATTTCTCCTAACTCCATAAGACACGAGTCTCCAAGTCTCCAAACTAAACTAAAAGGGTGCACAAAACACACACACCAAAAAAGGAAACACTTCAATGTGAGTCTATCCTGAAGTTTTAAAGCAGGTGAGGAAAAGAGAAGGTTTTACAAGTTTTATAAAAGAAAAAAAAATATATGAACAGGATGGGAGAATGTCTTCAGGTTCCTCCCAGAACTGCTGGAAAGTTTAAATAAAAATTTCTGAAATGTCTTCAAAACGAGCACTGAAAATTATTCCCAATCTGTGCACTATGTGCAGGGAAATTGTCAATCAAATCGGAGAATGGGGTAAAATTATTGTTAGATATCCAGAGTTTAAAATATATTTGCTTCACATGCAATATTTCTCAGAATCTACTAAAGAATTCCCCCACAAAAAGGGAGGAATGAGCCAAGAAAAAAGGGTTTACAGAACATAGGAAACAGAAAATTCATAGGAGACTCAAATGGAATGCTAAGTTAAGAATGACTGAAGAAGTCGGGCACAGAGGTAGGCAGATCTCTCTGAGTTTGAGGCCAGTCTGATGTACAAGAGCTAGTTCCAGGACAAGTTCCAAAACTACAGAGAAACCCTGTCTCCAAAACAAAAACAAACAACAAAGAAGAATGAATGAAGATCCCGGAAGATAGCTGGGCTGGGGTCCCATAGCACAGGCTTGGTGTCCACACACAAGAGGCCAGCTTTCTTGGTGTCTTAGTGCTTTACCAAAGTGGCTCGAAGGTTTAGGTACTGATGAAGTCTTGGTCTCTGCTCCGTTTCCTTCTGCCTAGATCAACAGAGGATGCTCATGACACGCTGTGGAAAATTCTGTTTCCACATGCTTCTAAGACCTAGTCACTGTCTTGTGTGAATTTGGAATCCAAAAATACAAAGCAAACCACAGAATTGTGTTCTCACTAAATATTAGAGGCTCCCCCAACCCAGCCCTGCCAATCTTTCCCTGTGGTGAGCCCTGTGGCACACAAATCCAGCCCATGGACAAGCCTACTTACCTTCCAATGTACCAGTGAACTCAGGGAAGTTGCTCCCAGGGTGTGATCTGCAAACACTTCACAGCTTTTCCTGTTCTGGACATCTGCATCTATGTGTGCCAACTGTCATCTCCTTCACAGTTGGGTTTATATAATACTAGCTACTGATTTACTTTTGTATGAACTCTCTCCAGTCATATTTTATAAGTAAGAGCTGAGAAAAATAATGCACTATTACCTGGACATAGTGTGCACCTGTCCAAATTCAATTAGAATAATAAAAAATAACCATATTTCAGCCAGAGAAGATTTGACACAAGAATGAGAAGGATAAGAGAATACACATGAGACATGGGGGAAATGCAGAAAAATGAAAAGGTCTGGAAAATCCTAAAGAAAGAAGGGATGTTTCTAAATTCTTGGTTCACAGAGGAAGATTTCAAAGAGGTGGGCTTGGGCATTGAATGGAGGGAGCTCCATCTGCTTCCACAGTTTCTAGAGTCCCGGCCATTGGCTCTGGGGTTGCCAAAAGAACACAGATAATGAGGTGCATTGCTTTGATGAAAGTGATGTACTACTGATAGAAAGGGGGAAAACTTAGAGGCCATGCCTGTACTGCCCCGCCCCAGATCCTCCCCTATTGGAAAGCTTTCCAGGAAGCCATCTGGTATAACAGTCTGGAAAAATTCATCGACAGAGTCATGCCTCTCAGCTGTTGTACCACAAGCAGAGCAAGAGAATGAATTTGCTGCTCAGGAATCTAGACAAACGATAAACTACTGGTTTGGGTGTCTGCTTCTGAAAGAAAGACCAAGGATGTGGAGGACTCTGATATTTTCTTTGTCCTCTTTTACAAAAATATATCCACTGGTTTTTTCTTGTTTTTGTTTTTGCTGTTGTTGTATATGTGTTTTGTTTGGGGTTTTTTGTTTGCTTTTTATGACAGGGTATCTTTATGTAGCCTTGGCTGCCCTGGAACTCTAGACTAGGCTGGCCTTGAACTCAAAGATCCTCCCGAGTGCTGTGATTAAAGGTGTGTACCACAACCACCCAGCTCTATTCACATTTTAAATCTAAATTGAAAAGCTGTTTGACAAAAAGTTTAGGGTTCGTCAGTAACTGAAATATCTTTATTGTTTAAGCATGCATGAGAAAACAAAGTATCTCTCTGTGTGTATGTGTGTGTGTGCACATGTACACGTATGTACATACATGTACGCATGTGGAAGTCAAAGATTTATAACCAAGTGTCTACCATAGTATCTTAATTTTTGTGACAAGGTCTCTTGCTGAACCTGCAGCTCACAAATTTGTCAGCAATAGCAGGCCTGCAAGCCCTAAAGATCCATCTGTCTCTACCTTTCAATGCTGAGATTACACACATGCACCTCCAAGTACAGACCTTCATGTGGGTAGGTGCTGGGGATCTGAATGCAGGGTCTCATACTTATGCAGTTTACTGACTGAGCCATATCCCAGCTTCAGAATGTATTTCCTAAGAAGGACATCAAGCTAGACAGTATAGGACGTGGTTGTAATCTCACAACTCAAGAAATTGAGGAAGAAAGATCCTGGCTGTGAGGTTTAGTAGCCTGGGATATATAAAAATTTAATAAAATTGAAACCAGCATCATTTTTGCACAAAAATATAGTACCTAGCACGGTGTTAAATAACAAGAGAAATTTCTGAGTAATTATAACCAAGAATAAAAACTTTTGTTCAAATTAAAGTCAAGTATGTTTGCTATAATTTTAATCTGAAATGTCTCCCAAGGACTTGTGTATTCAAATTTGTGGTTTCAAGAAGGCAGTACTATTTGGAGAGGTTGTGGATCCCAGCTCCTAGATGTGGGTTCTTGGGGATGAGCTATTAAGGGATAAAACATAGCACTCTGGTCCCACTTTCTGTTTTCTAGTCAGCATATTATGCTGCCTCACAGTCTGAACCAGCACCGACAGAGCTTCTCCCAATTCCATGCCTTCTACTCTGTCATGGGCCAAAAACCTCCTAAAACCAAACAACCAAGTCAATCTTTCCTCTTTGCAGCAATTCCAGTCAAGCACCCAGTCATGTAAGAGAAAGGCACCCAAAAAGCAGCCATTACCCTGACAAGTGATGCCACCATACACTCAAAGACCCAACCTGGAACCTCTCTTGGACTTCCCAATCTTGGATCAGCTGTTTCATCCTTTTTCAGTTCAGGTTCCTCATGTATAAGACAAAGAGGTCATAGCAACATCATGATTGCAAATGCGGTAAGAGGTTACCCTCAGAAGGAGCACAAAATACTAGACTTGTGTCAATCCATGAAGATTACAGAAATGAATTTAAAAAGTGTATTTCTCACCAGAAAAACAAAAAGCTGTATTTCTGTAGATCTGGGCTGCTGCTCTCCTTCCCTAAATGGAACATCTGAGTGTATGAGCGCTGGCAATAAATGATGTGTTCATTCAAGATCTGATGATGTGAGAATTTATCTGTTTTATACAGAGTCTGTTTTGGGTGCTGTGCTCCTCTGCCTGGCAGAAGCCTGCCTGGTTGGCTCACACCAACAGCAACTCAGGACACACAAGCACACACATAAGCAAAGTGTGTTTTTGGCTTTGAGACTGCCATTGCTATTTGCAGAGACTAGCAATGTTTGTCTGGTTCTGAGACAACAGGAATTACTTCAGTCTTTGTTCAAATTTCATTTTGGATTGCTGTATGTCATTTTTTTCCCAGTTTGCCGACATTGTTTTCCAGTCCTGTGCAATTTTGTCGTGTTGTTTGAGGCTGGGCTTCTGTCTGTGCTCATATTTTCTCTCCCATTTTGTAACTGCTTCCTGAGTTCTCTAGGGTCTAACTGACTTGCATCATACAACCTCAAATATCATTAGGCATCTTAGTACACTTGGATATAACCTTGCCTTCTGCAATTCAAATGTTTATTAAATGTCTTACATACATCGTGTTGTAGGAATGAAAATAAGAAAGACAAGGTAATTTCTAGAAAATAGAGACACAAAGTATTATAACAGTATGAAGTAAAAATGAGGCTTGAGGCACAGGCATGTAGTCTCCACTGTCCAGGCGACTGAGGCAAGAGGATCACAAGTTCGAAACATGCATAGGCCATAGAGTGAGTTCAAGGTAAGCCTGGGAAGTTTTGTAAAATCATACCTCAAAACAAACAGTAAGGAGAAAGTTAGGGCTGTAGTTCAGCTGCAGCCAGCGTGCCTAGTACCTACAAGATCCCAGGTTCAATTTGCAGTACTACAAAAAAAAAAAAAAAAAGAAAGTGTGATTAACAGGACAAAATAGAGAATTATGAAAGTTAGAAAGTGGGAGAGAGTGAAATTAATTGTGCATCCATAGCAAGTGCAGAGCTGTTGGAAGGTGTCAGATACTATCTTGATAGCCCTGGTTGAAACACCATTCTCTCTTACCATGGACTGTCCTTGGTGTGTGTGGCTGTTTATGTATGCACAAGAAGGTCTGTATGTGAGTCTTTGTTGTTGTATTTCTTATATTATTGTGATTTTGTGTTAATATTCCAAACTCTTTTCTTTGCTACACTGATATGAGAACTTGGTAACTGTTCTTCATCCTCTGCTGCTAAAGAAACCCAAGTTCTACTGCAAGGTTCTCCACAAATCAGACCAATGCTCCTGATCACCTTCTTCAAAGCGGCATCATGTTAACTCAATGAATAATATGATTCACCACACCTGTTAGAGACAAAGGGCTTTAAAGAAGTTTGTTTAAAACATGAAGACATTTGATAACTTAGTTCACTGATTTTTAATTATTGAAATTTAAGATCAGTAACTTTTTATTGCATGAGGCTTTCCTGTAATATATAGTCATGGTGGAATATACAAAATAAACCCACACTAGTTCAGAATTATGTACAATAAAGGGTTATTTATTTAGGGGAGACTCACAGATCACTGCCATAGATCACAGTCCTATACACAAACAGGGAACAGGAACAGGGTCTAGCAGCTGGAAGCAAGAGAGCGAGGCACACTTTACAGCTGCTTTTACAATATAAGAGACCACACCCAAGTGAGCTGATATTTTAAAGGCTATTGGCTGAAGGAGCAGAATGTGCTCCCACAGCACCTCCCATTTTGTTTAAATAAGAGAGTTCCAAACCCAATATAAAACTGTGTACATTAGGAACAGATATCAACTATAAAGTTAGAATTACAACCAGCATTAACAATATTAAGCAAGTAACATACCCTCATGTTTTAAGAAACGTTCTATCCTAAGGAGTCTAAGTCTTGTACACCTCCAATTTCTATTCTCTAGATACCAGTATCTCTCTGATGCCATTAGAATTATCCTCAGGTATTACCCGATATATTTTGGAGGCAAAAATCACTTCTAGTTTGGAACCATTGTCACACTCAAAGTATATCATGTATATAATTTTCAAAATAATTGGGTTTTCTGACTGGAGATAATTCAATAATTCTGACATAACTTACCACAATTATAATCCAGTTTCTGTTTGTGAATAGATGTATATGAGGTGAAGATTCATAATAACATAGATAATTATAGATTCTAGGGTATGGTGGTTTGAAAGAAAATGCCCCCCAAAGGGAGTGACATTATTAAGAGGTGTGGCCTTGTTGGAGGAAGTGTGTCACTGTGTGGGTGGGCTCTGAGATCTTTTTCTCACACTTCGTCTAGTAAAACAGCCAATCGACTTCCTGTTGTTTTTGAGTCAAAATGTAGGACTCTCAGCTCCAGCACTATGTCTGCCTGCACTCTGCCATGCTCCCTGCTATCATGATAACAGACTAAATCTCTGAAACTGTAAACTGCCATCCCAATTAAATGTTGTCCTTACAAGAGTTGTCATGGTCATGGTGTCTCTTCATAGCAATAAAAACCTGAACTAAGACATAAGGATGAATTGCTGAGCATCTGAAGTTTAACAAAAGGCACATCAGCTGATTTACATGATAAAAACAGGCACTGAACAATTATTATGTGTCCCGGAAGGACGTGTTTTACAGTCATTGTCTCAAATCCTCAGAGTATCTCTCCAATGTAAAGTCCATTCTCTTTTGTATTCTTTTCTTAATTTTTAAAAGGAAACAAACTATTTTTTTTATTATACAAACCAGTCCAAGTTCCCACCTCCTCCCATTCCCTTCACACACACACACACACCCCATGCTTCTCCACTCTTCAGAGAGGGTAAGGCACATTGCTTTGGGGAATGTAAAGTTCATTTTCATTAACTACTGTACTTACAGAAACTGAGGTTCAGAGAGATGTAAATGGGAACTTCTAGTCAAGATGATAGAATAATTGGACATAGAAATGAGTGTTTCTGACATTTTTTTAGAATAGGAAATACTAGGTTTTAAGGGAAATGCAATGCTTTAATATTTTTACAGAAATGCATTTTTAATTTATGGAATATTTGATAAATAAGGGTGATACTTAAAGGTGAATGAAGCTACATGGTTTATGTATTATAAAGCTTACAAGCTTTTGTGATAAAAACCACTTGAAACCTGTCATTGAAAATTAAAGTATAGAATATATTCTTTTTAACAGTAGTTACCAATATACACAATCTATTGAACCTACTGTAATCTAACAGAGATTTTCCATCCTCTAACCAAAGTTTCTTTCTTTAAAAAATCTACAGTGAATACTAAATATTCTAGGTAAGAAATGTAGTTCTGGAGGTTTCAAAAGTGAAAAGAAAATATGGTAAAAAGACAATTGATATTACATGTATGTATTAAAATTGTCAGCATGAAGGAGCAAAAATCTAATAGAAAACTGAATTTCTGATCTTGGACTAAAGTCAGAAGTATCCCCTGGGCAAAGTCCCAGTTGTTGAGGCCATGACAGGAAACTGAGTTATCAATGTGAGCCTTGCATTGAAACAGTTCGCCTCAGGAATTCAGATTTGCCAGCCTACATCTGACCAATATACATTATCCAAACTCATGACATGCCTGGAGACCCTGAAGTAGAAAAGTACCATACAAACTTGCCCAAAATGAATGAACATATGGTTCTGCCCCACAGAAACCCATGGAATTGTCTGTATAGTCAACTCAATAAGTCAAAAAATAAATAAACACAAAAAATAATTAATGTCATCAAAAATAGGCTGTCAAAAGTTATAAAGCATATGAAAAATATCATGTCATCTCTGTTAGCACAGACTGGGAAATCAGAGATAACAAGGCAATTGAAAAAAAATGCAATTTGATTAAATATGATTATCATTATATAACCGTGAGATGCGGGGAAGGAAATAAAGAACATTAGGGAAAGCAGATGTTAAAAAATGAACAAAACTGCAAATCAAAACTACAGTCACCGAAGTTAAAGAGAAAACACTCGGCAGCTAAGATAAACAGAAAACTTCCCTGAAAAGAGAGTACCTATGTGGTAAAGAACCAGGAAGGAAGGCAGCATACAGAACACAGTACAATAAGAAAGACATGCTTATCATTAGCATACTTAATTGACAGAAGAGAAAAACAGCTTGAAGAGACAGCTGTCAACACACTTTCAAAACCAAAAGGAACAAAGGGTATGCAAAGGCATGGGCCATGAGAGAAATCATCTGAGCCTCTACCCACTTATTCTAAGCCCTCAAAAACATACAACATGCAACTAGCATTTGCTTACTATCTACTATTAGCCTGCTACTTCCTGTCTGTGCTCCTCCAGCCTCAGAAGACAGCTGTGTTTCTCAAAACAGTTTTTGTTGTCAAAGCCAGAGCCAAAAGGGACAAGCTATTAATGAATGTCATCTTGGTAAAAATAGGAGAAACTGCTAATCATGTCACAGCACACAGGCCAGACTTCACAATGAATTGTCTGACAGTTCAATATCAATATGAAAATATCCATATGCAAGACTGAGAAATCCTGCTTTACATATATCGATATTAATATCCTCAGCAATAGTTGTTTACCTAATAGAGATACTGAGGTCAAAGAGTCCAAGTACCTTGGTCAAGGATATACAGATAATAAAGAACAGATATGAGATTTAAAACCATATTGGTCTCACGCTAAAGCCCATCGTCTTCAAACTGTCTTTTAAAGTTCAAATCCACAGATAGTACAATTGTGGATTGCTGCGATGTGAGAGTAAAATATCTCCTGCAGGCGTATGAATACTGGCTTCCCTGATTGTGGTGAGATTGTGAAACCTTTAAAATACGGACCCTGTCTGAAGGAAATGGGTCTCTGGGGGCTAGGATTTGCGGCTTATAGCAGATGGCTTCCTGTGTCGTTTCTTCACTCTGTTCTACCAAGTCTAAGCCACAGGATCCCATGGCCAAGGAGCTGTCTGCTGCCATAACGGACTCCATCCCGTAAATCATGAGCCAGAATAAACTGTTCTTCCCTTACATTGCCTCTTGTCAAATACTTGATCACAGGGTTGAAAAACCAGCAATCCAGGTTGCTTAAGGTAAGGTTGCATGTCCTAAGGCATGCAAATCCTTAGGACTTTCCATGGCAGTCCTAAGGATTAGTTGCCAAGGCTTGTTCCTCTTACTGTTCATCATACCCCAGCTTTAAGTATATTCCTATTCCATGATGAAAGAGCAGGGATCATTTTCTTCTGACTTGAAATGTCACTGCTGCCTGGTGTGGTGGTGCAAGCCTTTAATCCAAGCACTCCAGAGGCAGAGGCATGCTCATCTCTGTGAGTTTAAGGCCAACATGGTCTCTAAAACAAGTACCAGGATAGGCAGGGCTACATAGAGAGATCCTATCTCAAATAAATAAATAAATAAATAAATAAATAAATAAATAAATAAATAAATAGTCACTATTTAGAATAGATGCTCCCTATCACAGCTCTTCACCTTGTGGACATGCTTACCAGTCAATACTGACCGACTATTTGGAATATATTCTGATTTAAGGACTCCTTGAGTGCCCCTAGACTTAAGCTTACTATTTGAAGACAACATTGGGTAGTGAATATTTTGTGCTCACAGTCTTATACAAAAAGGGCCCTCCAGATGGCATATTTCTTGTTGGCTCATTCAGAACACACTTGAATAAATAAGCAGCAAATTTGGTTTAAAAAGAATACAACATTTGGAATCAAAGCAACCTGCTGACACCATCGTGTTATGTGTCACGGCCATGCCTTAATTTCTGATATCATAATGAAGATCACTTCAAAATAAAAACATGTCTAAATATGCCATTCTAATTGTATCCTTAAACTTAGATTCATGAACACTTTTCAGTCAAACAATATTTTGTTTTGTATAGGAATTACTGACATTATTGTTTCGGCAGTTAGCCCAACATTCTCATAAGAAAACTAAGTGCATCTCCACAAGGATCTTTTAAAGTTAGGAATATTCTTCTCAGCTGGCAGAGAGGCTTTTTTTTTCAAATTCTTTTTGAAGTGTAGTTCATCTTATTCCATATTTTTTCTTATTACTGTTTTTAGACATGAGTTGCCTTGGAAACTGGACTTCTAATGGACTTTAGTTGCAAATAGGCTAAAAAAATTCCTTTATTCATTTATCATTTCAGTGTAATTAAATCTTCCATATGATGTGGCCTGCTCCCATGTATGGTATCTTGTTTCCATGGAAACAGAGATTTTCTACTATCCATAGTTCGAAATGCCTTCATGGTGTTTCTTGATTAACTCGTGAGCCCAAAATTGCATTCTGTAAACTTATATGTATAGTGGAACTTATGAAGAAAGGGCTGCAAAAAATACATACCTTGTTTTCCATTTCTTTAACATTTGCTTCTGTTTTTATGATTTTCCATTTTACATGCTACCCTCTACAAGCAAAATAATTGTGTGCCACAATGAAAAGGAAAATCCACTACTAAATTAGGAAACCCTACCTATTTTTGTGGCGGGATTGCCATCTACAGTTCTTAAGATCCAGTGGCTGAGAGAAAAGAAAACCAGGTCTGGCATTTTTGTGCAAATCTTGTTGTTGTCTTGGTTTTTGCTATTCTTTTAAATAGTATATTGCTATTGTTCATCAGCCAGTAAATGGAATATCTTACCTTCATTATTTTTCTGTCAGCTCACACCTCTATCAGTTTTAACAATTTTCAAACAATGTAGAAAGGCTCACTTAACTACTCTTATCCATGGCATTTGAATAAAAGTATATTTCTATAAATTCGACTATTGTATTAATGGAGCTATAAACTTAACAGTTTTTTTTTGGTCTTATTCCTTGTTACATACTAAGACATAATAGCCATAGAGAAGCACTCGATCATTTGATAAATATTTATCAGTTACCCACTATAGCCAGTGCTGTCTTAATCCAGGTTCCTGACAGTCTTAAATCCTAATAGCATCCACTTTGAAAAGCTCATGGTTTAAAAGATTCCCTTAGTCCATAGTGCTGTAAGAGCTAAGCTGAAGTAATATTTACATGGAAAAGCTATTTCTGGAAATCACAAGCCTGAAATGATTCAAGATGAATCATATGAAAAATGAGGGGCATAAACCTGTCTTGGATTGGACCATCTTCCTAAATCCTAAAACCCATTTTATGAAGAGTTTGTGAGACCTTCAAGCCAAAGAAGAATTCCCTGACTCCAGAGTATCCCAGGGCACAAATCCTCCAGGTTATAATTGTGAGACCTGATTATGACGAATCACACCACTGAAGGAAGATTCAGTACTGGAGGAAGACCCTTCATCTCTTTATATGTCAGCTTCCTAACAAGGAAAGGGGAAGAGCAGGTTTGTAGTATTTGCTTGTATGAGGCTGCTATAAATCATGAAAAACTTCTGAGATGGATTGGATAAACATTACCTGCTTGATACACATGTACATACTGAGTCTCCAAGGTTAGTGGTGATGAGGTGGAGAAACTTGGATTTGAGTCTGCAGACATCCACTGTGGGAAGCCAGGCACTCCGCACAGGCCACCAAGGGAAGCCAGATTTCAGAAGTCAATAAGCCATGCTCCTGGCCTATGTGACCCACTGCCTCTGCCAGGGCTGCATCTCATTCCTGTCTGGAACCCCAGAGAGATGCTAGACTCACCTCTAAAGACACCCACTAGCGCAGTGTCTCACCCTGTCTTCTCTCCATCAGAGTGGACCTTAAAAGTTTAATGTTGCTGACTACAAACAAAATGAGAATCCAAAGGAAGATGTGGTTCCATTTGTTCCCTCTGCAGAGGCTAACCAATAAAAATAAATTGTGTGCAACGATAAAGAAATTCACTGACAAACAGTTGAAAGATTCTAGTCTTTTCATACGCAGAAGTAACCTCTTGGGAATCTCTTTAAAAATGACAAATCCACTTCTCTGTTAATAATTAAATAAGGGGCAACAAGAAGCATCCGCCTTCAGAAAGTTATCTAGCAGGAGCCAATGACAGCTAGACTGGCAGCAGTCAGCACCCATAGCCTTCGGAGGAAAAAATAAATAAAACAGGATTTTTGAAAATAGAGAAAATCTGCTGTGACAAAAACAATAAAGGAAAAACTGAAAATAAAACTGATATTTTAAAAAATTAACTATTCATTCACTTTCACTATGAAACAGCTTTTGGTAACCACCCCCTACACAGATGAGATGAACTGGAGACTAGAGAAAGGGTCTTTCCAGAACGTGAGAAAAGTTCTGTCTAATTATCATTACAAGAGTAAGGTGCAAATTTGTTGTGCTATAGTGTGGTACATGCGTGTGTGTATGTGTGTACGTACATGCATGTGCGTATGTATGTATACCTATGTTGGAGGGGGCATGTGTACATGTGTATTTGTGTGGGAGGGAACTTGTGTTTGTGCGTATGTGTGTGTGTGTGTGTGTGTGTGTGTGTGTGTGTAGTGCTTGCAACTATATCTCATGCCTATTTAGGAGAGTTCTATACCAATGAGCTATATTCCTGGTTCATTTATTTTAAGATAGGGTCTCACAGCGAGATAACAAGGGGGACACTTATTTCCCTGGGAAGGGGAAATAGACAAAATCTCCTGAGTAAGTTGAGAGGGTTGTGAAGGGAAGCTGGGAGGGGAATATGAAAGAATGCAATGACGGAGTTGGGGGAAGGACAGAGAGAGAGAGAGCAAGGAAAGAGATACCGTGATAGAGAGTGCTATTCTAGGGTTAGGGAGAAACCTGGGGCTCAGGAAATTCTCAGGAATCCACAAAGATGACCCCAGCTGAGACTCCTGGCAATAGTGGAGAGGGTACCTGAACTGCCCTTCTTTCCCTGTAATCAGATTGATGACTACCGTGATTGCCATCCATCACCAAGTAACTGATGGAAGCAGATGCAGAGATCCAAGCTAAGCTCTGGGCCAAGCTCCCAGGATCCAGTGAAAAAGAGGAGGAGGGATATATGAGCAAAGGGGTCAAGATCATGATGGGGAAACCCTCAGAGACAGCTGCCCCTAGCTAGTGGGAGCTCACTGACTCTGGACTGACAGCTAGGGAACCTGCACAGGACAGAACTAGGCTCCCTGAACGTGGGTGACAGGTCTGTGGCTTGGACAGTCTGTGGGGCCACTGGCGGTGGGGTCAAATTTTATCCCCAGTGCATGAACTGACATTTGGATCCTATTCCGTATGGTGGGATACCTTGCTCAGCCTCGATACAGAGGGGAGGGGCTTAATCCTGCCTCAGTTTGCTATGCCAGACTTTTTTGACTCCCCATGGGAGTGGATGTGGTGGTGAGTGGGGGGAAATGGGGGGGGGGGAGCAGGAGGATGGAAAGGAGTAACGGTGGTTGGTATATAAAATGAACAAAAAAAGCCTTTAAATAAAAGTTTTTTAAAAAGATAGTGTTTCACCAAGTTAACCAAGCTGACCTTGGACTCATTCTGTAGCTGGGGCAGGCCATGAACTAACAGCATATCTAGCTCAGCACAAGGCTGCTCAAACACTACTTAGAAGAACACACTGCCTACATTTCTCATCAGTTTTTCAAAACTGAAAAAAAATGTTCCAACTCAGAAACACAAAAAAACAAAACTAATCTTATTGAAGCCTGAAGTTTGTCCATGGAAGAATCTCTGAAGTGATGTGCATCTCAGACAAGAACCTGTCATGTGACAGGCTTTGATGTCCCACAACACAGTAGAGAGAGCCATTCAATGTATGTGTTCAAACCCACCTGGAGATGTTTCTTTAATATGTCCGTCATTGACTGCAAGAATCAGTGCAATACTTAACTCTTCCACTTCGTCAAAGTAATAGGCTAGGCAGAAACCTACTGTTGGGACCAGTTAGGTTAAAAGAAACGAATTTGAAAAGAGAGGTTCACTTACCAATAAAAACAGGTTCAGAATAATGCCAGAGAGAGAGAGAGAGAGAGAGAGAGAAATTACTAAAGAAAGCCACATGATTCTAAAACAAGCACACTAAATTTAAAGCCTGTTCAAGGCCATACCAATGCAAACTAAAGAAAACTTATCACCTCAAGTTCTGAGCATAACTTGATCCCAAAAGATTTTGTATTGGTATCAATTGAGTTAATAATGTCTGGCTGATTTTAATTTCATACAGCCCATTCCTTAGGCCTCAGAATAAAAAAATTTTTATTCAGCAATGTGTGCAATTGGAAGCTATTGGAGAGAATATGTGTAAAGGCAAGCAGATTCCCAGAAAATGTCAGCACTTTGTCGGATGAGCTCTGGCAGCCATCACGGTGTTGACAATATGCTAGAGAGGCTCAGAACATAAATCAACCTACATTTGTTCTCGCAGGGACTCCGAGCTGGAATCACTGTTTCTGAAACTTGAGCCAATGTTGTCACAGCAATATAAATGATGGAAACTTTGCCACTGTAGTTTGCTTCACCCATTGCATGAACCGCCTGGCAAACAGCACCCTGGAATTTCATTAATTAGTGCTAACGATGATTGGCAGTGCCAGCGAGAACAATAAAACAACCACAGTGTTCCTTAGGAACATATGGGTGGCAGAGTCACTAGCTGGAGAATACAAGATCGTTTTCAACTCAGTACAGCTTATTTATGCTGCGCATAATTTACCTAATTTTGCCTTTTAAGGATAATTTATCATATGTGTTTTTAGCTTTTACAGATTAAGCAGAGAGGTATGAAAGCTGCTTAATTAGAAAGAGAAACTACTATCTTTGCATGAAAAACTATGAGACTTCAGATTGGGAAGGATTCCTTGAAACGATCAAATTCAACATCTTTATTATACATGTAGAAAGAGTCAGTCCCAGGAAAGCTAAATGGCTTTATAAAACTGTAGTCAATAGTTGAATTAAGGCTAAAATTCAGATACTGTGCATTCAGAGTTGACTTTCTGTTGCACTATGTCTTAATTCATAATTCTTTTCACTAGATTAACACTGCATGTTGGCACCAGCAACTGTGAGCTGACATTTCGCTGCTTCCTGCATGCCTTTTAACTTAACAAGCTATGCGAAGTTTTCCATTCCTCTACCATGTTGTTCCAAATAAGTTATTATCACAGAGTCCCTTCTAGTCAAGGAAAGCAGCCACTTTAAGGCTCGCTTTCAGCTACTTCCTCATCAACATTTGGCACAGTGATTTTTAATTTCTTTCATTTAAATCATCTTTTAATCAGATAAATCTTTATGGGAAGAGATTCATTCCCCTCTCTTCACATTTATAAACAAAGTGGAGTTTAGTGAGCCTTTCTGGGTGATTCTCAAAGGTGTGGTCTCCCTGAAACTTGCTTAGTCTCTTGAAAAAAAAGAAGTACAGTCCTAAAGCCCTACACTTTTAGATTCCGGAAAAAGCCAAGTGATACCTAAGTTGTGCCAGCTCATTAGCGCCACCATTAGAAAAGAAATATGTCTATTCAGCTTAGGATCACTAGAGACCGTTTCTCTGGTTTTTCTTTCATCTCTGTGCCTCCAAGTACCTATTAGCTGCCCCCATCAGCTGCCTCCACCTTTTTTATTAGTAATAAAGTTGATCTTCCTTGTGTCGGCCTCCGAAGACAACAGCACCTGGTAATATCTCATCAACCCACTCTCCCCCTCCACCTACTTTTCCCTTGGGCAAACCGACACATGGGATTGATATTGAGTTGGAAACCAGAGGATGTTTCAGCTATTACTTTAATTTTGTAACTTCACACACACACACACACACACATACACAGAGAGAGAGAGAGAGAGAGAGAGAGAGACAGAGACAGAGAGAGAGAGAGACAGAGACAGAGAGAGACAGAAACAGAGAGAGACAGAGACAGAGTCCCCCAAATTATTCTCTGTCTTAACTGATACCAGGCCCCATAGTGTCATTTCTCTGGCATGCCAAAAGAAAAGTGAAATGACAAATGCTGGTGGCATTTGGAGCAAGGCAGCACACCCAGGTGGTTACAAGAACCAGGCATTCGTGAGCACAGAAATCATTGTTTGGCTTCCTGCCTTAAAATTGCTTTTAACAATTCTTTGTGACTTCAGAAACCTTACAGAAACCAATCTACAATCACAGCCAGCGTGTCCGCAAGCTGCTACTGCTCCCTCGCGCAGCACCCTTCAGGAGGATCCACCAGAGGCTTGCCTCTAGATCTCGGAGCAGAAAAATCTGCTGAAGCAACGCAGGCTTTGTCTTATTTGCAAAGTTAGATTTCATTTCTTCTTTTGCTTATCTGTTTGCTTATCTGTTCGAACCAGAGAAATGTGCATAATTAAGCGTGTGCATCTGCCTTTTTAAGGAAAAAATGAGTTTGCTCAAGGTCGCAGGCTAAATGAGAAAAGCATATGTGTAGGAGAAGGGAAAGGATGCCGAAGAAATCATCTCTACAGAGGGAAGTGTTAAAGCACTGAAGCAGTCACCCACCCCTCTGCTCACCCTTTCCTCCCTTGAGAAGCAATGGAATATGCATGAAGCTTGGTCTTGCCTTTTCCTTTAATGAAGCAATCCAGCTGAGCGAACACAAAGGCGTTCACTGCCAGTCTTGGGACCCTTCATGGTGTGGCATTAACAAAGGTTGTGTTAACTTCAAAGATTTTCTCACAGCTCCCTTCCCAAAGCCACCTGGCCCCTTGCCACTCCAACCACATAGCTTTGACCTGCACCTTATTCAGTCAAGTTGATCCATTCCCTCCACTCCAAGGGTAAGAGGCGAGGACTGAATTGTATGAAAAAATATAAAATAGAGCATGACTCCTGAAAGTGCAATACCAGAATATTTTTTACTTGTTGCATTGCTGCATATTAGAAAAGGCAAAAGAGGAAATGATTTAAGGTCTTTGACACCTTTTCCTTTCATTCTTATTGACATATCATACTTAAAAGTTGAAAAGGAACAAAAAATTTTCAAATAAAATAAGTTTGTATCCCTTCTTTTTCTCTCCTATGAGTACATTGATTAGGTGTGCGCCTTTTTAGAAGACAAGATTTGCTCTGACTTTCAGTTTTCTCAAATAAACTAGTCATCTAGATTACAAACCCTGACCAAAAAGAAGTTGTCTGCTGTATTTGACACTCTCAAACACTGGGCCAAAAGAGGACAGTATTAATGAGATATCAAATGTTCTGCAATAGATCTCATCATTATTCCAGGTTTTTATCTCCTGACGGATATTTCAGTCAAGGAACATAGTTGAGATAAACAACCTTCCAAAGAGGCTTGCTCAGTTTTACTGAGAGCAATGTTATCAAAGCGTCTATACTTTAGGGATCTTAGAGATATCAAGGCAGGCAAGAATACTTTCTATGTAATCATAAGGGCAACAGTTTGGATTCCAGCACCCAAACAGCAAGTCAGGCGTCCTACACAAGCCTGCAATATCAAACCCCTGATGTGGGATTCCCTTCTGTATACCATCCATTAATAAAGAAGCTGCTTTCGGCCAATGGCTTAACAGAATATAACCAGACTGGAAAAGATATATAGAGAGAGTAGACAGAGTCAGGGAGAAGCCATGTAGCCCCACCAGAGAAACCACGCCAGACACTGAAAGAAACTTTACCTTGTAAGCCACAGACATGTGGCGATACACAGATTAATGGAGATGAGTTAGTTTAGGATATAAGAGTTAGCCAGAAAGACGCTTAAGTGATTGGCCAAGCCAAGCAGTGATTTAATTAATATCGTTTCTGAGTGATTGCTTCATGGTCTGGGCAGCCAGGAACAAACAAGCAGCCTCCCCCAACAAATTGGCTCCCCAGCGTGGTCTGAAATATTTGGGGCTGATGCCTGCCACCCACTTTGGGTCCGGATGTTTATGTTGCCACTCAGGATCGATAGAAAACTAGCTGACACCACGCCCACAGTTCAGCACTCCCCACCTGGGCAGGAGGCAGAATCAGGTCTGCTAGACACACGCAGGCAGGAGAGTGTAGTGGATTCCTGCCGCCATACACAGAGACATTTCCAGGCCTCACACTGCGCTGCACAGCATATTTAGCTATTACTCAGATGAAAAGGGTTTATGTGCTGCTCACTCCTTCTCAGAGTTAAAATGGTGAGCTCAGCTTCTACCTAGTGGTCCCAGAGATGGCAGCAATGGGACCTCCACCACTTTGAAAGGTGGAGAGAGGCAGAGCCAGAACCCAGGGACACTGTGACCAAGCTGCTTACCATTTTAAAAGCTCTCCAGAACCGAAAAGGATTACAGATACACAATAGGACAAATTCAGACATAAAACACCTCTAACTAATGTACAGTATACTAATATGTTTAAAACATGTACATAGGCTTGGGAGAAAGAAGAAAAAGAGTAAAGAGGCAGTAAATATAATAAAAACTACAGACAGTCATAGATTAAATGAGTAAAGATAATAAAATAAATATTACAATTGTAAGAAAGTAATAGAGTAAGAAAAATAAGCTATGGAAAGATGGAATATACACAGAGAGTTTGAATTATATATATTATTGTGTTTTCTTTGAATTTTTGACTGTGAAGGAGCTAAGTACAAAGAGACATTTCATTGTATGGGTTGCAGCTGAACCAACCTATACATTTTAAAGATACCTTGATTCCAAAATTTGGGTCTAAGGATTTGTTGCTTCAGAAAAGAGGTTCTACTTTTGTTTCCACAGAAGATGAGAACCTATGGATTAATTCCAGACTAATGTGGTTTGATGTACCAAGATCACTGCAAAAGTCACCATAAACATTCCCAAAAATACTTAGCCCAACAAAAAGCAGGAAGCAGTTTGGAGAGAACTATTCCCAAATATTGTTTATAAATGTTTGTTTTCACTTAAAGAGGGACATGATATAAAGATGAATACTTTGCATCAGTATGGATCTTGGTTTATTGATATAAATTTTAGGTCAATATTGTTATATGTATATTTCTGCTTTGACTAAGATATTGTGTTTGTGCCACTCATTTAAAACTGTAATGGACAATTAAGAAATATAGGTTAATAGATAATCATTTATAATAGTCAAGCTTGTAGTCATGTTAGTTAGGTTTTCTAGATATATAGAGATATATTTGTTAGATAAGTATTTTTCAAATCTTTCAGAGACCTTCAGAATATTACATTTAAAATGTTTTAATAACTTAGGACTTTTCATAATAGTGAGACACATCTGCTCCTGGCAGCACCAATTATTTCAAGAGGAAAATGGGCATTAAAAAGGGTCTTCATGGAGTTTGTTAGCCATTTGGACATGAAACTGCTCTTGCCTGGACTGTTTGATTAGACTTTTAGGACCCACAGAGAAATGACTGCTGAAGCTGCCTAAAGAAGGTGACATAGTCATTAGGGGTTCCTGTTTCATAAAAGAGTCTGCAAAACATTCTGCAAGACACAGAAGAAAGTGACTAACAAATTGCGAATATAGGTGGAATTGTCTTTGAAATTTCCTGCTTCATGGGAAAGTCTGTCAGATACTATGGGCCAGTAGGATGAAGATGGATGCCCCAATGGTACAGAAGATCTCTAGGTAGCTGTCCAGGCAGGGAAATGTCTCTATCAATTCCAGAGCTTGGAGGTTGCTTACAATGCACTTCCTGTTAACTTAGGTAATATTATATCATTCTACAGTCTTTAATGGAGTTGAAGAATAGATATTCATAGTTACAGTCTTTCTTATGATAAAAGATAAGATATGTATAAGTATTGTAATTGTAATTCTTGCTTGATTCCTGTTTTGTTATGTAATTTTACTATGTTAAAGTTAAAACCTTCCTTTTTATTTAAACAGAAAAGAGGAAATAGTGTGGGAAGTCCTTCTGTCTATGTGTTTCTTTTATTGGTTAATGAATAAATCTATTTCAGCCAGTGGCTTAACAGAAATAGAGCTAGGCAAGAAAACTAAAGTGAATGCTGGAAGAAAAAGGCAGAGTCAGAGAGACGCCATGGAGCCACCAGAGGAGAAAGATGCAAGTTGCCAGCCACAAATCTCATGGTAAAATATAAAATAATAGAAATGGGTTAATTTCAGATAAAAGAGTTAGCCAGAAATATGCTTAAGCTATTGGCCAAGAAGTGATTTACTTAACAAACCCCCAAAGGAAATAAACCTAGAATGGTTGCAAGGTCTTGTTGGCTTCCAGGCGAGCTGAAAAAAACAACAGCACCAGGTTCAGAGAAAGATTCTGACTCAAAGAAATGGGCAAAGAGTGACAAAGGAGGCTGGTCAGTGCTCTCTTCTGGCTTCTGCAGGCACACAAGGGATGTGCTCTCATTGGGTGTGAATACTCTCGCACATACAGGTACACATGCAGAAATAAATAAATAAGCAAACCTTTTGTTTTCAAATATTCACTTTGGAACTGATTATTATTTTTATAACAACAAAATACTTTATCTGCAGCCATAACTATTCTAGTTGACTGTTTTTGAATCCATGGTTTCCTAAACAATTTCTTTTCTCTGACCCATTGTAGTTTACTCATTATAACCAAACAAAACAACAAGACTAATAATTTTTAGTTACTGTAATAATTCCTAAATTATAAATGAAACTCATTAGTGTGGAAAAAACCAGGTCTCTTTTTGTCCCTTATTCTTCCACTACTAGTTGAATCATCTGACACCAAATTAAACTATTGTCTTTCCAAATTATTGTCATTACTTATCTCCTTTCCTTTCATAATTTCCCATTCCTTAAGGATAGAGTATTTTTCTACTCAATCACCTACCTTCACCTGGAGTGATCTCAACACACATTTTGACCATTGTCTTAATTAGGACTTTCATTGCTGTGAAAAGATACCATGACCATGGCAAGTCTTATAAAGGGAAACATTTAATTGGGGTCACTCACTTACAGTTCAGAGGTTTAGCCCATTGTGGTCATGGTGGGAAGCAAGGCAGAATACAGGCAGACATAGTGCTGGACAAGGTATTGAGAGTTCGTACAAACTCTTGACGTGCATGCAACAGGAAGTGGTCTGAGGCACTGGGGCACTGGGTGTGGCTTAAGGATATATGAGACCTCAAAGTGGCACATATACTGCAGCAATGCCATACCTACTCTAACAATAGTGCCATTCCCTATGAGCTTATGGGGTCAATTACATTCAAACCACCACAACCACCTCAAATTATTTTCTCAAGCTGAGGAGGTTACTCAGTGGTTGATCACAAGCTTGCAGGAAGCCCAAAGCCTAATTCTCAGTGCAAGGGAGTAGGAAAAACATAGTCAATGGAAAAACATAATTTATTTACACCGAAACAAGCACAAAAGTCCTGATCTCTTTCATGGTGCCCTCCATCTTAGATTTTTGCCCACCCTCACCCCCATTCTATGTAGCACTCTAAGCTTTTTTGGTTCAGTGTATATTGTCTTTGTTATTATGAATTTCATATTCCATAGAGTGTGAGATTAAAGTATTCAGAGCTTAAGAGTTCATGAATACATTTTACCTAGTACATAGTGAAAACAACACCCATTTCCACCTCTATTCTTTGGTTTTCAATATCCTTGTAAATTTAATGTTATGGTGCCGTTGTGTTTATTTTGCCTAATTGTTCATTTGAGGAAGGACATTATTTTGATGAAAGGAAAACAATGCACTATACTGTTAATTGTTACCACTCATTCTTTACTTTTGTTTTCAAGAATGTTCAACAGATGAACCTGGGTCTCTGAGTATTGAAAAAGGAAGCTGTAAGAAAAATGTAATTTGATTGTGGAAGAGGCTCACTGTAGACACCCAGGTGCAAAGTTGATCGCCTGGCTGAAGATAAGAACCATTATCTCAGCAGCAGGGAAGCAGGAAGACTTTCCACCTTAATGTTTCACATCCTGTTGCTCTCGTCCCCACATGGGTGGATCTCTACTGACTCCTCATACACCACTTTCATTGATGACTGGTTTTAAATGTCAACTTGACAGGGCTGAAATGTTCACAGAACTGGTGAAAAAATATTCTTGAAAGTGTCTAAGAAAATACCTCCAGAAGAGATCAGCATTTGAATAAGTATTTCAAGTAAAGAAGATCTACCTTACCTGTGTGGGCAGGTGCGGTCCAGTCCACTTGAGTCCTTTTCAAAAAAGAAAGAGAAAGAGAAAATTTCTTGTCTCTCTCTTCCTCTTTGAAGTATCTGGCTCTCAGGTGAAGAAGGACACTTAAAAGAAAGCCTAGCACAGAATTGAGAAAAAGATGGTTATTTATTTAGGGGTAGACTCACAAATCATAATCCTCTGAACAGAGATCAGAAAACAAATCTCACAACCACAGCAGAGAGGCCGGAAAAGAGGCTGAACACAGGCTCTACATCAGCATATATAATATAAGAGGCCATGCCCCAGTGGGTGGGTAGCCAATAGCTGTAAGACTTTCTACAGCACTCAGGTCTTCATTTGGACTGGGAATTGAAGCAACAGCTTTCCCAGCTTGCACTTGACATCAGGGAACGTCTTGGTGTCTATAATCACATGGTCCCCACCTCATCATAAATTCCCTCTTGCCTTATAGTAGGCTAGTTTTCTATCAACTTGACACAAGCTACAGTCACATCAGAGGACAGAACACGAAATGAGAAATGCCTCTCTAAGATTGGGATGTAGATATGGTCTGGGAGGTCCTTCTGTCTATGTTTTGCTTTTATTGGTTAATGAATAAAGAAACTGATTTGGGCCTATAGCGGGGCAAAACAGAGCTAGGTGGGGAAAACTAAACTGAATGCTGGGAGAAAGAAGGTGGAGTCAGGAGAAAGCATGTAGCCCTGCCAGAGATAGATGCTCAACAGAACCTTGCCAGTAAGCCACAGTCACATGGTAATATGCAGATTAATAGAAATGGGTTAAATTAAGATGTAAGAGCTAGCCAGTAAGAAGCTAGAGCTAATAGGTCAACCAGTGATTTAATTAATACAGTTTCTGTGTGGTTATTTCAGGAATGAACAAGCGGTCTCCCTCAATAAGCCTACAAGGCACATTTTTTAAAACAAGTGATTGATGTGTATGGTGCCATCCCTCGGTTGCTGGTTCTGGGTTCTATAAGAAAGCAGTCTGAGCAAACCATGAGGAGACAGTCAGTAGGAATCACTCCATTATGGTCTCTGTATGAGCTCCTGCCTCACGGTTCTTACCTGGTTTGAGTTCCTTCCTTGACTTCCCTCAATGTACTGCAATTCAGGTTATATAAGCCTAATAAACTTTTCCCACCCAACTTGCACTTAGTCATGGCGCTTCATTACAGCAATAGTAATCTAAGTTATCTATATCTCTGATTGGCTTTTTTTCTAAAGAACCATAATTAATATACCTAGGTCAATGCATTGCATATTTTACATACACTCCCATTTCAGCCCACAGATCTTATCTCCTATATGCAGAAAAGGAAACACACATATGCCTTTACTTATGATGCACTCCTTTCCTTTTCCTGTCCATCTCCCAACACAACACTCTGACTGACACATTGCCATCTCCACTCCATGCTCAAGTCTTCACCTCAACTCCTGCACCTTCAGTCCGGCATTAGGCATTAGTTGAGTAACAAAAGAGCTGCTGAACAGGGAAGACTTTGATCCTTGGTATGATGTATATTAGCCAGTTCAGAAAAGAGGCAGCTTCCTGATCCTTTCTCAATGATTTTTTTTCCTTGTCTCACTTTCTAAATATGAAATGATCACATGACCCCAGAAAGTCATCAGCCACTTCCTAGTTTCCAGGTTAAAGCTTTGATTCCTTCCAAGTTAAATTCTTATGAGTTCAAAGAATCAGAGGTCACCTGGAGGAAACATCAATAAGCTGAAAAGGCTATAAAGTTTTGTGTTCAACAGATAATTATGCTCTTCCTTCACAAAGAGATCTTCACCACAAGGAGCTATATGTAAGGATGCACATTTCTACGGCGCCTCTTTATTTTGGGTGAGCTCTGATTTAGGAGTGATATCTGCACTGTATAGACTTCTACATCTTTCTAGGAAGAGCAGACTCCCACAGCTGATTTACATGGGTAAGCAAAAGCTGAGAAATGTCACCCTACCTCACTCTCTACCACTGTCAAAGAAACTGCCAGCTTTGTCATACAGCAACAGTCCCCAGGTCTATGCAAATAAGAGGGCTTTATTTTCACAATGCTAATTCAATCTTTCCAGAAATCATATCTCTGAGCTCATAATTTTATGTTATGACTATGTTACATGCAGATGAGAATTATGTTTTCCTTCTTGCCATTCCTGCAAATATTCAGCATTTCTTCAACAAATAGAAACATTACCAAATTGTGTTACAGCTACCCAGTTTAACTGTACAGATGCTTTGTTCATTCAAGAAAAGAATGCATAGAAGTTCTGTTTTAAATCTTATTCTTTGGTCCTCAGGTGGTTGATTTTTGGAAAGAATAGCTCAACATGCTAAATTCTGTGACTACATTTGTTCTTTGTTGGAAAGAAAACACTGCTTTGTACTTACATTTCATTAAACTTTTGCCTAAGTAGAAGGTAGCTTTTACGTTATCAAAAATTCTGTTACATTGAAAATTATAGTTGTCACTCAACTATCAACCCCATGCTGATTCTTCTACCTCTTCCTGGTGTCCTTAATCCAGAGCCAGAAATACAAGCACAATATATGTATATATGTGTGTGTGTGTATTGTGCTTGTATGTATATATATATATATATATATATATATATATGCACACATACATATACATAGATATAGATATATGAACCTAGGTGCAACGGTGACATTATAACTGTGAAATAAATTGCTGCTGCTGAGGACCAAGCTAGACCCTCTGAATGTGGGTGACAGTTTCATGGCTGGGGCAGACTACAGGGCCACTGGCAGTGACACCAGGATTTATCCCTGCTGCTTCGACTGGCTTCTTGGAACCTATTATCTCTGGATGGATACCTTGCTCAGCCCGGATATAATGGGGAGGACCTTCACTTCCTCAGAGCAATATGCCTTGCCCTCTCTGGGGAGTGGATGGGGTGGGAAAGGTGAAGGGAATGGGAGGAGAGGAGGGAGTGGAAACTGGGATTGGTATGCAAAATGAAAACAAAAGTTTATTTTCTTTTTAAAAAAAAAGAATTGTTGTTGTTGTTGCTGTTGCTGCTGCAATTTAAACAACTGTGTTGAGCTTAGCTGTGAAGAAACAATTTGTGTTTGTTTTTTCTTTTTCCAGTGATCTACAAAGACCTTACTGATGAACCTGTTAGATATGAGCACCCCAAGCATCCTGAAAACCATTTGAGTCTTCACATCCAGTCTTCACATCACATCTAAAACTTTAGCATGACAAAAAAAATATGCCTAGTGTTGGGTATCTGCTTCCTCTGTCCATCCCATGGCATTGTTCACAATCCCCATTTCATAGATGAGAAAACCAAAGCTAAGGGAAACACAGGAACTGGCCAGAGCTCACCCACCAGGAAGAAGATGAAACTTGAAGGTGAGACTCTGGTTATTTGTACCAACATTCCAAAAATTACACAGATAGTGCACTGCTGGGGGAGTGTTTTCTGTTCCTCACATGTTGGAGATCATGCTTCGACGAGTATACCACTTACCAGGGTAGGCGCATGAGAATTAGAAAAATATTAAGGAGGAGGAAGAGAGATAAGAAAGAATCACTAAGACATAGAATAGTAAGGGAAAGACAACTCAGCAAATATTTAATGCTGAATTCACCCACATTTATTTTTCATACACTTTTACACCCCAATGCAAAAAGGGGAAGACGTCAAAAGACTACTTTAATGTGGCACAAAGGACTACTAGAACAATTACTTGCTTCAATACTTTGAGCCATCAAGCCATTAATCCACGAGAAAAGCATTCTGTTATTTAGGCAGTGAACCCATCCTAGATTAGTATCCTGAAGGTAGCTACTCCCTAGGGCAAACCTCTTAATTCAAAAGAAGGAATAGAAGTAGGTTTGAATTTCCTGACCTCTGGTCAGGGTGGAATGAATCTACCTGTATGGGCCATCTTAATGACAAAAAACACCAAGTAATCTCACCCTAGGACAGGGTGTGCAGCCACACTCGTTGTCAACAACTTTGAACAAGCTAAAGCTCTCTATCCTTCAGACAAGGTGGAAATAGGCTCACATTTTTGGGCCTCCACACCCACACTTCCGGATTACACTAATAAGCAACTCATCTTTCTTCGATCATTTGGTCCATATATGGACTCCCACAGGACCACATACACAGTCACCACCAGGGCAAACCTGCAATGAACAAAAACACTTCCCTGAAAGGAAAGAAGCCTCTGGGTCAACTAAAGACCTGTATCTGTTTTTAACAAAGAGAAAGAAGGCACTCGGTGAAATGTCTGTCAAATTTTTCAATTTAAGCCACTAGCTGTTACAATTTTGACTGAAAGCTGGAAGAATGTGCCAGACAAAAATTCCACAAAAGAAGCCAACTTACCCCATTAAGACTCTTTTCGATTCGGATGAGAACCATTAAAAATTCTTTTAGGAGAGAATGACCCAGTTCAGAGTTTCCGCACTAGATATTTCTTCCTTCATTTTTTTTTCCCAGTGAGTTCATTTATTCTACAGGGTATCTCATTTTGGAAGGGCTTAGCCAGCCCATCATGTTATAATGGCACTTTGTCAAATTGCCCATTTGTTCAATTTTGCAGGAAGACATCTTTCCATTTAGCAAGTCTAATTTCTTACTTCTTGATTGTGGGTAAAACTTGAGGATAATATGTTGAATAAGTTCAATCTCACCACCTGAAACACTCATGAAGAATAACTCTAATTTCTTACTTCTTGATTGTGGGTGGAAATTGGAATTTCAAGTCCCTCAATTCCTGCATCATAGAAGGGCTCCAATGTACGCTAAACGCCATTCTTGACACATCTGTAACCTTGAACTATGGCTGTGAAAATGATGTCAGGAAAGTCCTCTTTGTACGTGTTTCACAAATACACAGGAAGAGTAAATTGACACACGGTAGCTTCAGCTTCAACCAGCTCCTTGAAAAGCCAGAAAAGTGGGGAATAATGCTCGTTCCCCAGGCAAATCTTTTCAAAAGTTTCAAGAATGATAAAGCAAATACTTGAATTCTGCCTTGCACCATTAGCACCAAGATTTCAGTGATGGTTACAATGCACACCCATTTGCAAGTAAAACTATAATTCAGTTAACTTCAATGGAAAATCATTGTCATTACACCTAATAAGCGATGGTTAACGCAAGCTCTACTTTAGCCTGATGGGGAATATAAGTAATCTGTGCCAGAAAACCAGTTGGAAGAGCCTCAAAGGGCAAATTTGATGTTTGTGGGCTGTAGCTATTTGTGAAGACTGTAAAGTATACTTTCCACCCATAGCATTACACACTGTGTGGGTTCAGCATAATCCTGTCAGATTTAGTAGGACTGCTGGAAGTTAGTACAAATAAATGGGTAAATATATATATATATATATATATATATATATATATGCGCGAGTGTATGTGTATGATTAATATTTACAACTGTAGGCATTTGATACTGAAAGGCAATAAAGATTATGTCATTCAGAATTTCTGAAAGTAATTTCATAAGGTACTCATTATACAAACTGAAATATCTGTTATCTCCCATTCCCTCCAAAGGGCATGCCTTTTCTTCATAACTTTTTCATTACTTTTTTCTTATAGATAATTTTACCTTTTAACGTTTATTTGTTCTTTCACATTTTCATTTACATGAAGTATTTTGACCACTTTCACTTCCCTCCATCATTAGCATCTCTAGCTCCTCCTTCCACTTCTACCAAACACCTTCTTCCCAGCCAGGATCTCTTTTTGAGCTTTTTCTGAAGAATATATTTTGCAGCATTTCTTAAGTTTTGCTAACTATATGACTTTTCAGATAGCATACATAAGGAATTTAACTTGGTAGACAGCACTGGGTCTGATTTAGTTACATAAATTGAAAGAAAGTGCTTGTAGGTAGATTCGGTATTAGAATCCCAAGTAATGGAATTTCTAGGTCTGCCATCTGTCCAGAACATGACTCTGTGCTATATGACAAGGAAAGATGGTAGCGTGCTGTGTTTAAAGTATATATCCCAGAATTGAGTGATTTTCCAATGGCAAGCATCATTTATAAATATGAGCGGGTCATGTCAGTCAATGAGCTGTCCATGACTAGCACTTATGGCTTTGAATTTTAACAGTGCTAATTACCAACTAGTGTTACCGCTGCCATCACTACTGCTATTCCTGTTACTAGTAACTATTATAACCTCTGCTTAGATAATCAGGTTAACCGTTTCAAGGAGTCTGTCCTTAGTGTCAGACATTCACTGTCCTCCCACCATGTTAGTGATCGCACAGAAGAGTGTAGCATCTCTCAACTGTAACTGCAAAGCAGTAGAGAGTCTTTGGAAAAAATAATGATACTATTGCTTACATATATGTTTAAAGAAGCACCAGTAGTGCATACAATAACAAACAGGTAGCTACTTTTTTTCCCAATTAAAAAGTACTGCTTAAATTAAATAGTACCAAATCATTAATGATATTAGCTCATGATTGTAGTGTCTAGTTTTCACTATATTATTATGTATTACTATTCTGTTTGTTTGTTTGTTTGCATGAGACAGGGTTTCTCTGTGTAGCTTTGGAACTCATTCTGTAGACCAGATTGGTCTCAAATTCACAGAAATCCACCTGCCTCTGTTCTCCAAGTGCAGAGATTAAAGGCATACACCACAAACACCTGATTATATAATTCTTTGATTTCATTATTTACCTAGTTATTGAGGAAGATTGTTGGCACTTATAGGCAGAAATGGAGTAATGAAATTCATGTGAAAAAATAATTACATAATTACTAATAAATTTTTATCTTAAAACATTTATACAATATACTTTTATAATGTTTCTTCCTTCCCCCAACTCTTCCCAGATCTCCCCAACCTCTCTGCCCACCCAACTTTATGTTTTTTTCTTTCTCTTTCAAAAAATAAAATAAAAACAAAACACACAAAAACAAAAATCAAAATAAACAATCAAAAGACTAATTAGACAAAAAAAATGCCCAAACAAGACAAAAAAAAAGATAGAGTTCAGTTTCTATTGGCCAACTACTCCTGAGATCTGTCCTGCAGTGTGGTTGATACATTCAGGGATTCTCCATAAGAGAAAACTGACTTTACCTTTGTCAGGAGGAGTCAAATGAAAACAGTTTCTTGGTTAGGTGTAGGACCACGTGTCCGCTTCCCTCTTTTGGTATTGAAATCCCATCTGTCTGGAACCTGGGCAAGCACTGTATGTGTGCTGCCATAGTCTCTGTGAGTTCCTATGAGCATCAGCATCACTGTGTCTGAAAGGCAGTTTTATTTGAGGCATCCATCCTCCCTGGCTCTTAACATTCTTTCCACTTCCTCTTCCACAGAGATTCCTGAGTCTTAAGGAGGAGGGGTTTGATGAAGACATCTCATTTACATCTGAGTTCTCCAAAGTCTCTTGCCCTCTACACAGTTTCCAGTTGTGGATCTTTGTGTTCCTTCCCATCCATGCTAGAGAATGCTTCTTTGATGCAGGTCAAACAAGGCACCAATCAAAACTAAAGCAACCAATGAACTTTAAGTGGAAAAGCATTTATTCATTCCTGTCTTAGGCTCCTCTGCCTCACATTGTGAAATTTCCCTGCAGTAATTGCCTTTTGTTTATTGTTGTCTGAGATGCAAAATTCCACAAAAATAAGGATGGTCTCTATTTCTCACTTATATTCCTGATATGTTTTTCAAAATTTATTATGTGCTGCAGATTCTATTATCATTTATGGAATAAAGAAAAAGAAGGGATAGAAAAGATGAAGAAAAGGGGAGTGAGAAGAGGGGAAGGAAGAAAGACAGCTGCACACTTTCCAGAGATGTGTCAAGAAGAATCATCCCGTTGTTAATAAACTAACGAGGCCACACTCAGCCTCTCAGCCCTTATTGGACCAAAGATGAAGTCAATGAACATGCACCACACTTGATAGATGCTCAGTTTTGACCTTCTGATAAATTTACAAATGTGCACGTCGTTTTCATAATAAAATTCTCCCCACCATAAATTTTCTCTGCCATGGGGCTCTTGTACCTTTACCCCCTACTTCATTACTTCCCATTATATTAATTATCTCGTACTGATGGAAGCATATTTCTAGGCAGACAAGTTCTGAACTCACAATGGCTGTGTTACAGGAAGGCTCTAATCTTAATTCTTATAATCAGGTGTTGGCGGGATGTCACTCTGCAGCAGGAGGTATGTGAGTGTTAAGCTAATGTGCTGTAATACTTTGCAGATTGAGTGAGACCTGCAGTGAGTAACCTCAATCTCTCTGAAAGAATTTCTACATTCTGAAATCATATCCGTAAAACTTTATGAAAAACTAAAGAACAAAAATAGGAAAGATAGAGATATTTACATGATAATAGATAATTCATTCAAATTAATATCTCCATTTTCAAAATATTAAAAGTACATGAGGATACAAAGCATGTAAAATGGAGCTAGCACTGAGGAGAATGATCAATCAAAAAATTGTGGGATGAGCAGATCACATAAAAATATCCACAGTCCTACAACAACTAGGAGCCAAGCACAAGACAGAATCAATGATATGAGGTAGCTTTCACTGTGTGGAACATGAGTATACAAACAATTTGGTCTTCTGTTCTTTCATCCTAGGAAAAAGTTAAGAATAATACAGGACTAGAACACAGAAGACAAACCCTGTCTATATTTGTTTCATAAGAATAAAGACTTTGTGAGGGTTAGAGACATAACTCGGTAGCTAAAACACTTTCCCTGCAAGCAGGAGGACCAGTGTTCAAACCCCAGAACCCCATTTAAAAGTCCAGCCAGTAAGATAGAGACCTGTAATGCCAGCATTCTGGAGGCAGACATAGAGGATCCCTGAAGCAAGCTGGCTAGAAAGTTTAGCCAGAGTTAGCTAGCTTGAGGTTTAGCAAGAGACTCTCCCTCAATAAACTGAAAATGATGGAGGAAGACACATGACGTCCACTTTGGACCTCCACATTCATGCACACACAAGTACAGGTGTATTCCCATACACATGGAACACACACACACTACATCTTCATCACTTGTATCCCCACTATCTAGACTAGAATTAAGAAAACATTTTCAGTAAAAGACCAGATAAATATTTAAGTTTGAGAATAAGATGTTTCTAACATGGCTACTCAACTATGCCATTGTAGCACAAATGCTTCCTCAAGAAATGGTTGTGATTTGGTATTGATGTGTAATGTTGGCTAGTGTATAGTTGTTGAATAAATGTATCTTAAATACATGAGGATTATCACCATCTAAAATCCCACCTCCTTCTCTAACCATCCCTTCCTGTAAAATGATTTTAAAAAAATTTCTCATCCTGTTAGGAAAACAAGTGTGATGCTAGAGAGTGTAAGCCAGGATGATGGTTCCTAGTGTAAGCTAGGAATGTCTCTGGGTCTGTGATCTGCAGTGGGATAGAAGGAAGCCCACTGGCATAAAGAGAGAAAGAATAAGGCAACATAGTTCCTGTGATATATCCAAGGACTCTTTTTCCTATAATACAGATCGTTATTTGTACCTGGTATCTTTTCTTCTATTCTTTTTGTCAATGAAATTCTCCAGTTTTAGTGGTATGAGAGACTATATGACACATTGTCTCAGACACCATATTTCCAAGGCTCTTTGCAGTAGTACATCTGATTGTAGGTGAACAAATATGAGTAGGAATGAGGTAAGCAGCTTGTGTCGTGGTCTTAAAAGGAAATGCTTCACCCTTCTGTATCTGTCACCTATTTCCAGAAACTAAAACTTAGATATGACAGGAAATGATCTAGAATAAAACAAACAGAAAAAATGCATATCTGGATATGGTTGAACAATGAGATATTAGGGAACTTCAGCATTGGATGACAGAACAGTGCCCTCCTTTCCCCAGACCATCCGCTTGCTCATGCATATGCATATCAGATACTCTGTCCTGTTTAAACGATGTTAATAAGCAGGACCAGCAAACTACTAATAAAGTCTCCAGGGAAGTTTCGAATGTTCTTGACCTTCTGATTCTGGTTATTTTTCAGTTCCAGTAAGACTGTGCTTATATAGGGCTCTTTCTAAGAAGGCACTATTTTTCTTAAATGACTTCCACTTGGGCTTCTATCACCTGCCAGTGATCCAGAATAATGTGAGAGAGATGCTGGTACCCAGTTTCTCTTCCCATTAAGCTATTATCTTCCTTCATTGTCAGTCTGGCAAGTTCAAGTTTTTATTTCTCTGACTACTATGACAACTTCTTTTTGCATATAATTATTAACTTAAAGGTAATCATTCAGATTCTGGTAAAAACACCAGCAGAAGTCAACAGCTCTCTAGAAGAAAAGAACTAGAAGACTCTTACAGTAGGCCACTTCTAATGTAGAAATTCTCAGTCTTCCCACAGTATTCTTAGGTTTTCAATGAAGACCTTCCAATAGAGTAAGACCATGATGGATCTGTTTAATTTGTAGGTCCCTCCTGACCTGGAGGAAATATTTATCATGAGATTGTATTGTCAAATAGAGCTTCTAAGATGAACACAAACCCTGGCCTATATACACAAACAATACATGGACATTGAAAAATAAAGGGAACTTACCTGACCTGTCACTTAACTTCATAAAAAGTAATTATATTTAACTATAAAAATGTTTAGCTTCGTTAAGATATAATAAAAAATAAAATTAAAATTTCACATAAAAAGTATAAAGTGATATATATATAAAATATTAAAATACTAAAATAAATAATTGAATACTTCTCCTCTCCTCTTCCCCTTCTACCCTCTCTTCTCCCCCCATCCCCATGTTCCTAATTTTGTCAGGCGATCTCGTCTATTTCAACTTTCCAGGTGGATTTGCATTTGTTTTTTTTCGGCTTCACCTTATTACTTAGCTTCTCTAGGATCATGAACTATAGTCTCAATATCCTTTGTTTATAGCTAGTACCCACTTATGAGTGAGTACATATCATTTCTGAGGCAGCATTTGTGCTATAATGGCATAGTTGAGAAGCTATTGTTAGATATTGTACTGCATACCGTATTCATACTTTTGGGTATGGGTTACCTCACTCAGGATAGTGTTTTCTATTTCTATCCATTTGCATGCAAAGTTAAGATTTTTTTTTCTTTTGAGTAGTACTCAGTTGAGGGACATCTAGGTTGTTTCCAGGTTCTGGTAATGTCTTTGTAGTATGACTGAGCATCTTTTGGGTATATGTCCAAGAGTGGCATTGCTGGATCCTGAGGTAGGTTGATTCCCAATTTTCTGAGAAACTGCCATACTGATTTCCAAAGTGGTTGTGCAAGTTTGCACTCCCACCAGCAATGGATGAGTGTTCCCCTTGTTCCACATCTTCTCCAGCATAAACTATCATTGGTGTTTTGATCTTAGCCATTCTGACAAGTGTAAGATGGCATCTCAGAGTTGTTTTGATTTACATTTCCCTGATGGCTAAATATGTTAAACGTTTTCTTAGTATCTTTTGGCCATTTGAACTTCTTCTGTTGAGAATTCTCTGTTCAGTTCTGTACCCTATTTTTAATTGTGTTATTTAGAATTTTGATGTCTAATTTCTTGAATTCTTTATATATTTTAGAAATCAGTCCTCAATAATCTACCTTTTTATCATATCTATATCCTCCAAATTTCTTTTCAGCCTAGATTCATAATCTACCTTTCTATCATATCATTTTTATATCCCTTTATCTTTTCCTTTCTTGTTTCCTTTTCTTTCTCTTTCTCTCTTTCTTTCTCTCTTTCTTTCTTTCTTTCTGTCTGTCTGTCTGTCTTTCTTTCTTTCTTTGGTTTTTCAAGACAGGGTTTCTCAGTAGCTATGGAGCCCATCCTGGAACTTGTTCTGTAGATCAGGCTGATCTTGAAAACGCAGGATCGCCTGCCTCTGCTTCCCAAATGCTGGAATTAAAGGCATGCACCACCACTGCCTGGCCTTTTTATTTATTTTATTTTATTATTGTTTTATTTAAAACAATAATCTTGAACATAATTTCCTTTGTTTATCTTTTTCCTGACCATTATCCATCACAACTTGTAACCAACACATTAAACAAAAACAAGCATTCATAATCCATTTTGGGGGAACGTAGGCATAGTTTGCCAGGCAACTTCCTGCTGATAGGGGCACTGATAATCTTCTGGGGACCCTAAGAAAATTTAGGATTATGGTTAAGTCCTTACTGGAGTATTCTATGAGGCTGGATCGTGTCAGCCAGCAGTCTTGAAGCTGTTCTGGATGTAGAACTCAGAGGAAACTGCAACAAATGTCCTCTGAAGTGTTGGATCATCTGGGTCAACTGTTCCACTGGAGCATTTTCAGGGGATCTTTCTTGATCAAACATTATTTTTCTTAATCCAGAATGAATTCACAGTCCTTCATTTTCTGTGGAAACAAAAGAAAAACCTCTTTCCCAAAGTAACATATCTTTTGAATTAAAATTTGAGGCCAAGGCATTTTCAAAATATATAAATTGAATTAATCCAGCAACATTTATAATCAAAAATATTATAGCAGCTATTGCTCTTTATTCAGCAGTCAAACAATTCAAAGACAACATAATAATATACAGTGTCTAGGTTCTCTGTGTATTTTCCATCTTTACATGGAAGCTAAAATAGGGCAGATGGAAGCCGGGAACTTTAGATTTTTCTCCTGAACCTAGATAGCTAGATTTGGGTTCTGAATCCTAGAACTGGAATTTAAACCCCAGTCCTGGCCTGGGTTGATAGCTTAAAAGGCTCAGGCAACTGGCTTTTTCATAAATTCATGCCACAAAGAGTTGTACACCAAATGAAGCTCAGGGGTTCAATCAACGGATCTAAAAAGCAAAACAGCCAGCCACTGGTTCTTACCTCGACCTCAGTCTGAAATGGCAATCCTGCTTCCCAGAATCTCAGAATGAGGTCTGTGTTTGAGTACTGTCTCCCCACGTCTTACATTCCTCTCTAGGGCTGGGATTAAAGGCATGCACCACCCAATTTCTATGGCAACTAGTGTGGCTACAGGGATTAAAGGTGTGTATTACCATAACCTAGTCTGTAAAGCTGACCAGTGGAACTGTTTTACTCTCAGATCTTCAGGCAGTCTTTATTTAGTGAAATACAATTGAAATAGCACTTCACATTTTCAATATGGAATATATTTTTATACACTTGTCCCACCAAGAGTGAGAAATCCATGTCAGAGTTAGAACTAGAAAAACAATTAGCTTTATTATCCACTATCATAATTCATGTCCATTGCCTACCTAAGTCCTTCCTCACCTCCTAATGATTTAGTCTTCCTTGTTTTCTGTTATATGTGTTATAGTACAGCCATATGCACATTTCTTTACACATTCACATGCGCATGCACACACACACACAACACAAGCTATGTTCCATATGTGAGAGAGACTCTCACATTTCTCTCTGAGAAATGTGAGCTAAGACAGTCAAGGGAAAAGGGAGTCATGATTAAAATTAATAACAATGAACTAATATCACAACTAATGGTAGCAAAGGTAATATCACAACTAATGGTAGCAAAGTTTATATGAGACATCTACACAGTATTTGCATATTGAGCCCATTGTTTAAATTATATAACTCCTATTTCTCTGTTTAAAATATAAGCACATAAACTTGAATAATTATGAAACTGTTAAAATGTGGATGAATTCATAAAATTAGAACAGAAAAAACTTAGAATAATTATCGGTGTATAAGTGATTTAACAAAATATCAGGGAGTATTGCCTTGAAAGAGAAATTTACATTAATTGCCCTTATATTTACAATACTTGAAACATTGTAAGTGCTGAATCTGTTTGAATGCATTGTAAATAATGAGGTTCCATAAATAAACTGTGGAATTAAATGAAACATGTAAGAGGTATACCTTATCTTAACTTCTATATTTAAGCACATTCGTTGATAGTCACTATCTCATACTTCAGATGAAATACACAGACCAAAACGTATCATCCCTGTTTCTGAAAAAGAAAGGAAACAACTCGGTGCAAATAAAAGCACAAATTTCCTGGCTCCTGACTATGATTTCTTAAAACTAATACATTTTAAAATCCATTTTCATAGATAGTATTATATATGTGTCCTGCCACCCTTTGAAATAAAAATTAAATGTACAAAAAATGTGAAGTATTTATAATATAAAATGAGAGGCCAGCCAAATGTATTTTATATGCACAGCCCATTATTTTCCTAATTCTGCCTTTCTTACTCTCCTACCTTCTCTATTAGAATTACAGTGCAGTTTACCAATAGATAACACAATTAAAGTCAGAAAAGAAGGCTAAGTAAAAAAGAAGAGATAGACTGAAAGGTGGTTGCTCATTGACTAGACACTATACCCACACTTAGTGTTTTTTGATGGGAAAAGTGAAGAGTCAGCATGGGTCCTCCTGAACTTGCTGCTGCCATAGTGTTAGCTAGCCAGGACAGGAAAGTTAATTATTCGAGCATTCTTGTCACCATCTCCCTAGAGAAAACACAAAAAGTGCTGAATTGCTGACCCAGGGAACATCCCAGCAAGGAAAGCGCTGGTTTTTAACCATCTGGATGCCATTCAGATAGAATTGGGTTAGAGAAAGCTCAGAAGATAACAGAATTGATTACAGTATTGATTTGAGAGAATAAAGAAGCAAAAGAAACCTTTTCTGTATAAATTCCAATAGCGGGTTTTCTTACTACAGCACAAATGCTTCAATAGCAGACTATAAACCTGAATAAGCAATTTCTCTCACAACCACTCAGTATGTACAGAAAATTCCCCCAAGGAAACATAGGGACCATAAACTTAGAACAGGAATCTGTTTCTTTGAATGTTTAGGAAGATGTGCATGGTCTGAGCCCCATATGAGGAAGGCAACTGGCGATGACATGTGAATGCGGAATGGAGGTGATGAAATGATGTGGAAATTTCCCAATTTGTCATTGAGTCATCATACAAAGAAGTTGTCATATGCCAAGAACTTTACCGGGAACCTTTTTCTTGTGTATAAGGCCAAATTAACTAAATTCAGTTATCGGATCCTTTTTTCCTATTTTCATTTTCTTCTTTTGGAGGAAGATAAAACTTATGATGACCAATAGATAACATGCTTAAACATCTATCCCCAAAGAAATATTATCTCTGCAATCAATGTGTCATAGAAAAATAGTGTTAATAACAAAAACGTTATGCAACAAGCCCCTGTTAGACATCTATATTCACCTAGAGTATACTAAAAGACTATGAGAGGTTCTTGAATAAAATTCAAGTTTAATAATGCTAACACTGACATCCTATATATCACCTATTCTCAAATTGCTAAGCTAAGTGATTTTCAGCTAGAGAACTAGTTAATGTTTGCTCTAAGAGGGCAATGGTAGAATTCTATTTGATTTTTGTGGTGTGACAGTCTTGGAAAAAGTAAATACATTAATTTAGATAAGAGTAGCTCACTTTTATCTTCTCAAAATCATTCTTTCTTTTGTTGGGTTTTTTAATCATTTTTGTATTTTAATTTCATTAACTTATGCTCTGATCTTTGTTATTTATATCCCTTTACTGCTTTTAGAATTGTGCCTCATAGATTTGGACACATTTTTATTATCATTTAATTCTAGGAATATTTTTATTTACTTCTTGAGTGCTGCAGTGGCTTATTCATTATTCAGTAGAATGTTATTTAATCTCCATTCATTTGTATATTTTCAGTGATTTCTCTTGCCGTTGATTTCCACTTTTATCCAATGAGGGTCAGATTGAATACAGGATGTAACTTCAATTTTCTTATTTAGTTGTGACTTGCTTTGGGTTCTTCTGTGTGGTCTATTTTAGAGAAAGTTCTATGGAATATTGAGATGTATATTTTGTTGCACTTGGCTGGGATAGTCTGTAGATGGCTGTTGGCCCATTTGATTTATAATGTTATCCGATTACAGAATTTCTTCATTTTTTGAATAGATGCATTTATATAACACCTCCTCCTCAAGGCTCAGGCAATATCACAGTACAGTATAATGGTGGCCTGATGCTGAGAGAACCTATGGAGATGTATTAGAAGATACAAATCTACTGGAGAGTGGGAGATACCTCATTAAGATATGTGATGACACTCTGAACCTAAGGCTCAGAGACTAACATGGAGAGGAGGAGGAGGAAAGGTCACAGGGGTCAGAGGTGAGGGAGGATGAAGCAAAGCAGTGTCATCCAGACACAACAGGGCCATTGCCTTAGGAACGCACAGTAGCTGTAACTGTATGCACAAGATTTGCACAAGATCAAAACAATCAATCTTCTAGCATGGAGGAAGAAAGGCGATCATGAGCCCCTGCCCCTAAAGATCTGCAGAGTTGATGCTTCTAAGGGAGGAAAGTCAGCTTTCATTAAGAGCACAGCTTCTGTTGGATGAGCATGCTTCAGTGGATCTCCCTTTAGTCACTGTGCAAACATCACAAATTGGATTCCATAGGTCAACTTTTAAGAACAAGGAGTTGGGGAATGGATGGTGATAGTGCTTCAGGGAGGAATCAGGGAAGAGTAGGAGACAACTGTTATCAAAATATATTATGTGACATTCCCAAACGTATTTTTAATTATTTCTTCTATTTTTGAGATTATAATATAATTATGTCATTTCTCCTCTGACAAAGTCTTCTCCCTCTGAAATCTCTTACACACCTCTCCTTGTTCTTTGCTGTATTTATGACCTCTTTTTTTATTCATTATTGCAATATACACATGTGTACCCCTCAATGTAAAAGTGCAATCTGCTTAGGGTGCATAATAATGTTTCTATATATGTTTTCGGGATGACAATTTGATATCAGATAGCCTCCTGGTGTTTTCTTCTCTGAGGAAGCCTATTTCTCCCACTCTCAGAATTCCTTAGCTGTCTGTCAATCTTTCTGTAGGATTGAAACATCTTAGGCATTCCTCCATTCTTGTTAGCATGCCTATTGTTGTCCCTGTTCAGGTCTCCTTAGGCAATCATATTAATGAAATTAATAAAAATGTATTTTTTAAATGCAACTGAATCAATTTTGTGGTGTATTAGAAACATGCTATAACAATATACGTGTTTATACATATATTCACAATGATATGCTTGTATGGATGGAAATGAAGATTAAACATACAACCCTGATTTTTAACATTGATTTTATACTTATAGAAATTAGAAACAAAATTATTAGCTTTCTCTTTACAAACCTTTAAATTTTTTCACCTGTTGCAACAAGAAAGCATTTATCTGAGTATGTCTCTCTATCTATCTATCATCTATCTATCTATCTATCTATCTATCTATCTATCTATCTCTCATCTACTCACAACTATTTTAATGGGGAAAAAGTCTAGGTTGATTAAAGTGATTAAAGACAATTGATGATATATATAAAAGGAGCAGTCCCTATCAAATTATTTAAGTATCATTTTTGCTCATCCCCATAAGAACCTAATGGCCTCATCCTACTTTAAATGAGTAGTGATCTGTCCCATAGAACTGATGAACAAGTGTTTGGTTGCTACTGTATATTCATCAGTTTGAGCAGTAAAATTAAAAATCTAGATCATCTATCCTATGTAACACACAAGCAAAGTCATCAAGTCTGTGCAAACAAATCTTGTCCTGTCTATTCCTCTTCACTGTTAATTATATGACTGAAGATAGAAAACTTGTTTGCTGCTGTCTCTCCGTGCTGGCAGGACACTAGCCACTGCAGGGAAAGGAAACAGTACTCTGAGATCACCTTCACACAGAGAAAGGGGCGAGATGGCAGAAACAGTCTCTGCTGGTCATTCCTTGCTGAGATCAAAAGCACATGTCTGGGAGAAAGGCAAAGGAAGGGGAAGGAAATCAGCAAGGAGGAAGCTGGATTCTCTTTACAAGGAGTTTGGTGGCAAGGCTTTTGAAAAGAATAGCAATTAAATAGGAAACTCTCACTTGTCATACTGAATATTGAGCCAATTTAAGAATCCGGGATGGGGTGGGGGGGGGGGGAAACAAGGTACCATCTCCATCTCTAAAAGAATGTTGGTAGACTTTTAAGCACTTTAGAGACAACATCTTTGCAAGCCAAATTGTCTTGTCTTCTTAATGCTGAAAAGACGGAATTAATCTGTTCTAATTAAAGAGCTCCTCGAGATCACTGACACATTACTCAAGTAAAAAACGTGTCAAAAAAAAAAGTACAAATTAGAAGTAAAAATGGGAGCGCATCATTTTCTTATAGTGTTTTTATGTTATCTATAAATTAATATCATTAATGTCATTCATTTTGCATGAGGATGACATGAAGATTTATGCTGCGCTTTGAAACACTCCCTTTCATCCTAGGAGGTTCCCCGTCTAGGCTTTGAAACAGGGATGCTGGCTCGTGGCTCCTAGCCAAGGTGCACCTAATTAATGGGGAGATCAAATGAGCACGCTGCGGGAGGCACAACCACAAAACCACAGGTGGCTGCCAGTGGCTTCGTTTAATAAAGGTTGCACAAACAGAGCAGCGGGCTGGGGTTCCTGTCACCTGCCTGCAGCTCCACTGCCATTTTGTCATTGACATGAGAACAGTTACTGTGTCATAATGGCTCCCAAGCTTCTCATTCCACTGAAGTTCGGCTCTCTGCTCCTTAGAGCAACCCCACAACATAATTGAGAATGTAAAATCTGTTTGTTTTGCTGGCTTGTTGTTATTGTTGAATTTACTACTGGCTTGTCCCAAGAACATAAAACCTTATGATTCCATTAAACAGACAGACAGTGCTGGCAGAGAAGGGCATAGGTTTTCGAGTTGGGACCTGGAGTCCAATAGTAATGAATTCTCTCTGCTAATTATAGACTTCACAGTCATATAGAAGTTCGTCTCTCTTTCTGCTCATCTGTAAAATGAGAACACCAGATCTGCTCTGTAGACCATTGCATGGATTAGATAGAATATTTGGATATAAATTCATTATATACAGAATTCACTTAACAAACAATATTTTTAAAAAATCTAGGAAACCAACTGCTAAAGAAAGGAGGGTGATCAATTTTCTTTGAACATAGCTCTAAGAAAACCCAGCACTTTCAGTATTTCGTGGGTTGTGTATTAGTTTCCCAAAAGCGTGCATTTCTCAGTGTGACGTTCTAAATCTACAGGAAATTTGGGGAACTAGTGAGATGGGTCAGTAGGGAAGAGCACTTGTGTTGCAAGGCTGGTGACCGAAGTTCAGTCCCTAGATCCTATGGTGGAAGGAGTGAATCAGTTCCCATAAGTATTCCTCTGCCTGCCACACAAACATATTGGGTGTTCATGTACATATGAGCACACGCACGCACATACACACACACACACACACACACACACATATAATACACACCACCACCACACAATAATCATCATCATAATAATGAAACTTATTTAAAAATGTTGAATAGTCTGGGAAACTAAGGCACATGTGTTTAAATGGTTATTCTTTAAAGTGTTTGCTTGGCATGGGTATCAGATATCTCTTCAAATTTCATTAGAATGCAGGACAGTGATGGAAGAGATATAAGAAAAAGAACGTGGCTCATCTGTTCTTATTGGAAACCAGTAAAAGTCTAACTGGTAAAAAATTCAATAGCAGAGTCTTGTATCTGGGCACCAAATCTGGGTTGCCTTTCCCTGTTAGAACTGTTGTGAACTTCAGATAAAAGACCTCTGAATCTGAGTTCCTCCCAAAACAGCAACTATTATGTTTTCAGGTGAATATGAGGTTAACATTCAATGTATAACTTATAACTCTTACATACAAAGTATGATGAATGTTTGCAGTAAAATTTCAAACACTAAATTAAATGAATTAAAAATAAAAAAGTAGAAAGAAAGCATTCATGGTGTATCTGTCATCATGAAGTTCTACAATATATTCACAAGTGTGAAAAGTTCTTCTTGAAAATTTTTCTCTACTGTACTCATCAAACAAACCCTGAACATCTTACAGCAATTACTATCTAACTGTCCTGTGTCTCTGTTTCCACGCAACTGACGTAAGAAGGTGTGACAGCATGTACTCCATTGGAGCAAACCGTGTGGTCTACGTGTTTCGTAATAGCATTGATAATTTCTATACCCTCTTAAAGTTTAGAATCCCCTGCTCCAAAACCATGCTTTTAAAAATAGCAATAAGACAGCAAATAAAATATTTCTAATATCTGAAGTTGAGCCAGCTAGTGTCCCTTTACTGAATTATTACCTTAGGTACACTTAGTAGCTAGCTCTTTTATCAGAAACAGGCAAGGCCAGTTGTGTGTGTGTGTGTGTGTGTGTGTGTGTGTGTGTGTGTGTGTGTGTCTGTGTGTGTCTATGTGTCTGTGTGTCTATGTGTCTGTGTGTGTCTGTGTGTCTGTGTGTGTCTGTGTGTGTGTGTGTGGCTGTGTGTGGCTGTATGTGGCTGTGTGTGACTGTGTGTGTGTGTGGCTGTGTGTGTGTGCAGGCTCTCGGTAAGATGAAAGGAAATTGGAAGAAAGGAAAACACCCACATGACTCAGAGTGGGTTTTTCCATTAAGGGCCTGGTGGCTGTGACTGCATGATAACACTTGCGAGTGTGATACTAATGATGTGGTTGCCTAATGGGCTCAGCACAAATAATGCAGAAAATTACAAATAATGCAGACTCAATTACTAGTGGATGCAGGCAAAAGGCAATCAAAGATATAACAGATTTCTTTCTATATTATCCTCATCCCCCTATTTGGTTAAGATAGGCACAGGGCTAGGGAAATTCCCTTTTCCAATTATTTTCTGTGTCCTCTCGAAGGCATTTTCCTCCCCTCCCCCAGGTGTTTTATTCATTCTAATATTCAGGCCAGTGACTATTTAGGATATCTATACAGCCCAATTCATATCGTAAAAGAAACCAAGGCAGCCAGACTGCCTTGAGGGAAGAAATTAACCTGCCCTGCATACTCACCTGAGGTGAGACTAGGCCATAATGGCTTTGGATGTGTTCAGCTATTCTGTGTGATTAAAGTGTTATTGTCTCCACTTATAGATAAGAAAGGTAGGAAAGTCAGAGTCCAGTAAATTTTCCTTTATGATGATAAATGGTATTGTAGGTGTCAAACCAGTCATGTCTGATTTTGCAAAGCCATGCTTTTTTTTTTTTTGAGTACCAGGAATTATGCTAGACCTAATGAAAGAGCAAGTGACTCTAGTTCCAAACAACAGAAACAAGATTTGGCCATCAGAAAACAAAGTGAATTGACTAAAAGACTTCTGAGCCATTTCCAGAATCATGGGGAGGGCAGAAGCAGCCACAGACATTCCCTACATAGGAGAGATGTCTCTCAGACAAAAGAACCCATCCATTGTGGGTGAAAGAGGCTCAGAAGTTGGAGCAGGATTCTAGAGCCCATGATTGTCATCATGGGCACAAGGTCTGGGAGTTTCTCCCCAGGAGCACTCCCTGCTAACTCTGTCCCTCTGCACAACTAAGAACCCAACCCCTTCATCCCCATTATACACAATGTTTCACATCATCTGTCTTGTGTGCACTATCTCATTTAGTTCACAGGATGGCATTTAGAAGAATATACTCCCATTATCACTCAATTTTAGACAGAGAGCAGAGGTTCAGGAAGGTTAAACAACGGGCCCAGAAATACACAGCCTCTTAGGAAAGGGACTTGGCTCCTATTGACTAGAGATGTGAATTAGCAAATGGGTAACCAAGCATCCCAAAAACTGAAGCGCAAGGTCTCGCCTCTCTGATGAAGCTGGTGCACAATATAATCATCCACATCTCATTGGGGAAAAAAACACGGTGAGCTAGTGCCTTGGATTTAAAAGGCTGAGAAAGTTCATATCTGGCACTTTTCAATGTTTTGGTAGGATACAAGTTTTACCTCATAACTACATCATGGAAATCACAAACAAAAGATGAACAGACTACAAAGAATGTGAACAACCAAAAGCTGTATCCACTACCATCTCCCTTTAAAGCACAATTAACTAATATAAAATCACAAAGTGTGTCCCCTGGCTGTTCCCACCAACATAGTCAGTCACTGCATCCAAACCAAATCCAGACTCTCTGAGAAGTCCTCTTCTCATCCAGGTTTTTTGTCCCAATTTTATCACTTTGTAACTTGCTGTTTGATTGTAAACATAACCCACTGCCAACATGTGTTTTATATAGGTTGGGAAACTGGAAAGTGGAAGTATGTACATGTTACCTCAGCTATTTCAGAGGCTAACACAGGAGAATCAGCTGAATCCAGAATTTCTGGGTCATCTTGGGCAATATAATGATGCCCTGCTCATAAAGTATGAAATTAATAGAATGTTTTATTAAGACATGTTGTGTAAATCAGAACAGACTACATTTGCCAGAGTTATACCACATTGGCCAACAATGCCAAAACTCACTGACATCCAACATGGAAGGCCCATTCCTCTCTTGCATTGATCTTTATTGTGGGCTAACTGAAATGCCTCAGACCACATTCACTTTGAAACCCACACTGGTGAAGAAGCAGTCCTGCTTAGAGTATTGCTGATTTCACAGCATAAATGAAAACAAACAGAAAGCCACTTGGTGACTTAAATTTTTGCTAGTTGATTCTGCTATTTCTGTTCACTAGCTAGGTATTAGGATAGTTACATCTGAGGCTAATGAAGTAGAAAACCACATTTATCTCTATGGGTAACTAACAAATGGGTAGGAATAATAATACAGTATACCATAGATAAGGCTTAAAACTCTGAGTACAGGAAGGAAAATAAGATGGATTCCTCTCTAGATATGTAAGGACATGGTTGATGTATTAGTCTGTGTTTGCTCGTTTGTTTTATTTAAATTTATTCATTTTATTTTGTGTGTGTGTGCTTTATGTGCACGTATGAATGTGTACCATATGCATTCCTGTTGCCCACAGAGGTCAGAAGAGGAATTAAGATCCCCTGGTACTAGATTTACTACAAATAATTGTGAGCAACCATGTAGGTGTTAGGACCATACCCATGTCCTCCACGAGAGCAGTAGTGCTCTAAGTCATTGGTCCATCTTTCCAGTTCCTAGTACATCAGTTTATAAACACATCCCCTTACCGCATTCCAGCACCGACTCAAATGACCAGGATGCTATCACTGACAGGCTTAATATGACAATTGTGAAAGATATGAAGAAAACTATGGGTTCCTGTTTATCTTAGGCAATCCATTTTGTGCTGCTGAAATAAAATACCTGAGAACAGTGATTGTTTTTAAAGTAGAATTTTTTCTCCTACTTTTGAAAGGTGAAAAATGCAAGGACAAGATGCTAGCATGTAACATGAAGGGGCCTGCTTGTTGGGGTTTCTGTCCTTCCCGGTACCCCAACAAGTCAGCAAGCTCAAAAGAAAATCACACAGAGGACTCCATAAGTTATAAAACTGATTGGCCCATTAGCTCAGTATTCTTATTTGTTCTTGTAGCTTATATTAACCCATTATTCTTATCTATGTTAACCACATGGCTCCATACCTTTCACAGCTGGGCAGATTACATCCTGCCTCTTCAGTAGTCTGCACAGGAGTGGAGGAGGGAGCTTCCTGCTTCCCAGAATACTCCCATTCTCTTTGCTTCACCTCTATTTTCTGTCTGGTTTTCCTGCCTATACTTCCTGCCTGGCCAATCAGCATTTATTTAAAATATGATTGACAGAATACAGACAATTCTCCCATACCACTAGCATGTCCAGTGTCATGATGGATGTGTACTTCCGAAACCATTGGTTGAGTGCTATCATTTCAGAAAGGGGAAATTCTCTGTCTTCATATGACACATGCAAAAGAGGAGAAAGTACCAATCTCCATCCATCTAGTCTTTTAATAAAAACAATCATTCATTTGTGAAGGATAATCCCTTATGACTTAAACACTCCCCACAAGATTCCACTTCCCAACGCTACTGAATTAAGCATCATGCTTCAGGCACATAAGTTTGGGAGGACACATGAGTCTGTAACACCTCCACTCTTTCCTCCCATATCCCATGATGTAGCAACTACCATAATACAATTTGGATAATCAGGATCAATTACTATGTCTCTTGTTTATTTCTTTTCTTATTTTTATTTTTCCATTCCAATATTTACACTTCCTTCCCTCCTCTCAATCTCCTCCCACTCCCATCCTGCTTGAGAGAGGGAAGGGAACCCTGCCCTGTGGGAAGTCCAAGGCCCTCCCCCCTACATCCAGGCCTAGGGAGCTGTGCATCCATAAAGACTAGGGGCCCAAAAAGCCAGAACATGCCTTAAAAACAAGTCCCAATGCCTTTATCAATGGTTTCTCAGCAGCCCCCATTGTCAGTCACAATTAAAGAGTCCAATTTGATCCCATGCTCATTCAGACCCAGTACAGCTGGGTTTGGTGAGCTCCCATTAGAACAGGCACACTGCCTCAGTTGATGGACCAACCCCTTGCAGTCCTGACTTCCTTACTCCTCGTCTTCTCCCTCCTTCTGCCTTTCAAGTAGACCTTGGGAGCTCAGTCCATTGCTCTAAAGGGGGTCTCTGTCTCTATCTCCATCTGTCACCAGACAAAGATTCTTCTTGCTTATTTCTTTACAAGTGTTGCAATGAACTCAGTCTTGTCATTCAAATTTTTGGAACCATAGTAGTGATACCATGCATTAAAATTGCTTATTTGGGAGGAAAATTTTCTAACAAAATTTAGCGACATAGCACATGCTGTTCATATAGAAGGGCCACCTGGATTGTGATATCTTACCATGGTCTCCGAATTGGACTCTGACACCAGTAATCCAATCAGATTTGTTGATGGTAAATAAATTTTAGTTCATGAACATTCACTATCTTGATCATTCATGGTTAAAGAGCCCTCTGAAGAAAATACATCAAAATGGTTAGGAAAGAAAGCTGCTCATGGGTGTAATGCAAAACATCTTGTCTATTCTAAAGAGCCCTTTCTGCAGAGAAAGTCAATAAGTATTCCGCAGCAAAAGTCAGTAAGTGTTCATATGGGAACTAGACTTAGATGAAGATATCAATACAGAGAGGTTAAAAACAAGCTCCCAGGGTCTATCTGCCTATTTCTTCCGCAGTCCTCCTTGTCACCAACGATCTGGTGTCATTTGTTCAGAACTCTCTGAACATCTGGCCAAGGCAAACAGCATGCTTATGAAGAGAGAAATACTCAATATCAGATCACTTTCCCTTTCAGATAAATTATAGAGCAGTTTGCACTATTCAAACTGTATTCCTTGAGAAACTTTATTTCATTGTTGTTTGTTTTTGAGGTGAGGGCTGAAAGATACATATAATGAAATTCTAGTACTATTCACTGTGTGATTGTGTCTTATCCTCTCTCCTGAAGTACAACTAATAAAAACTCGGGGACCTGAAGATCTGAAAAGCAAAACAGCCAGCCCCTGACTCTTACCTCGACCTCAGTCTAAAATGGCGATCCTTTCCTCCTGGAATCTCAGAAGGAGACTGAGCTGAAATCTGTCTTCCATGTCTTATATTCCTCTCTAGGGTTAGGATTAGAGGTGTGCACCACTGTCATTAAAAGCCCAGTTTCTATGGCAACCAGGGTGGCTACTGAGATTAAAGGTGTGTGTTACCACAATCGGGTTCATAAGGCTAACCAGTAGGACTGTTTTGCGCTCAAATCTTCAGGCAGTCTTTATTTATTAAAATATATTTGAAATGTCGCTGCACCCTCCTCCCTCTGAAACCCATCTTCTTTCCAATAAGTCCTCCTCCGTGTTAATGTGAGCAAAGGGTTATCACTTTCTTCAGTAGCATAACCACTTCTAAGTTACCCATGATCCTACTCATACTCACTCAGGCCACCCTGAGGTGATCGTTGTCTTTTGGAATCATCGCCTCATGGGACAATCACAGCAGCACACATGATCAGTGCTATGATATTATATACCGTCATCTATTGTATAGATCAGATTCTTTCTTCCTCAACCAATGATATTAAGGAGGTAAATATAATGTTATTACTATTGATTTAAAGAGGGCTGACGAGTTAAACAAGCACACTGGAATCATAATCCATATGGGCCTACCTCTTAGTTTGCCTTCACCCTCTGCTCAGGCCTAGTCTCAGATATCTCATTTAAGTTCCGAATTTACATCTTGAGATTCGGGTAATTTATAATGTATGTGGAGCAGCCTGGAGATGGGGGAAAGACTGACCACCTCAAACGTTTTTCAGATTTACTCTCTATCAGAGTCTATTAACAAGGCAAGATCTAACTTTCAGGGAGAGAATAATTACTTACTGAAAAGTGTATGGCTTCCCTCCAAAGCCCTAGGTATTTCCACTCTGACTGTCCAATTTCCAGTGAACATCTCAATTTGTTCCAGACACTGTGACCACAGTTTATTGGATCCACTACCTCATAAGAGCTGGAAGAATTCTTAATATTTATACAGTATCTTGAACGAAATGGACAATCTTCTTTTGTTCTAGGTAGTACACAGCTTTCGCAAATGACCCATATATTCTATAAAAATGGTTCCAAACTTCAAATAAGTACAAGAAACATGACCTCTCACTTAACTTATGAAAAAAAAATCCATCAGTTCATTGTTTGTTACAATTGAAAAATATTCCAGATAATTCTGGGAACCAAAATGTAAATTCATATATTTTGAAGAAATATTCTATCAATTCTATGAGTATTTCATAGTGGATTTTGATAATATTCACTCCAACTCCCAGCTCTTCCCCTTAACTTCTACCAGATCCACTCCTACCTCCATATTCCCCAGCTTGATAGCCCCTCATTTCTACTTATGCTCTTTTTATTTAATGACCCATCTACTCCAGTTCGTGATATAAATATATATATTTGAATATAATATATATACATATACATATATATATATATTTCTGGGTATGAGGTTATCCACTGGAGCATGATCTAGCAAGTTAATATGCTAAAAAAAATACACAATTCTCTCTAACTAAGAATCCATTAACTGTCAATAGGAGGGAAACACATGAAGTTCTTCCCACTGAACACCATAACGTTGACTGGCTTGATCTCCTGCAGGTCACATGCAGGCAAAGACAGCTGCTATGAGTTGGTGAGGGGCAGTGGACCCGTCATGTTCAGAAGACAGTTTCACTTCAGTCCTCCCTGACCTCTGACTCTTATAGTCCTTCCTCCTCCTTTTCTGCAATGCTCTCTGAGCCTTAGGGAAGATGAGTGATCACACATTTTAAAGGGGTATCCCCCACCTCAGTGGGCAAGCATCTCCCAATGCATTGTCTACACATTCTCTCAGTGTCGTGCCATCAGACTGATACACCAACGTGGTTTTCTGTGGACTGATGAAACAAGAAGAATCATTGAGAAGTGAGTTGCAGCACACAGATAAAGATCTGAAAAAAAACCTCCAAAGCTGTGAGGAAGTCACATAATTATGCCCATTTATTATGCAATGGCAACCCTTTTTCTGGGCACTGGGTGGGCACTGAGATGTAGGGTGGAGGTGGGGCGAAGGTAGAGTTAAAAACTTCCAGCTCTCACCAAGTTCTCATGAATAACCCAAGATTCAAATAGGACACCTGAATAGAGAAGGGAATAGATGCTCCTTCACTATAAACTCTAGAACACCTTCAAGAACAGAAGGATATATGACAGTGTAGGAGGAGGCTGCTAGTTTGTTCCCGGCTGCTTAGCCCTGAAATAATCACACAGAAGCAATATTATTTAAGTCACTGTTTGGCCCATTAGTTCTAAGTTCTTATTGGCTAACTCTTACATCTTAATTTAACCCATTTCCACTAATCTGTGTATTGCCCCATGGCAGTGGCTTACCGGGTAAAGTTCCCAGTGCCTGTGTCTGGTGGCTCCATGGCTTCTCCCTGACTCTACCTCCTTTCTGCCAACATTCAGTTTAGTTTTCCCCTCCTACCTCTATTCCCTGCGCAGGTCCAAGACAGTCCTTTATTAACCAATGGTATTCACAGCACACATAAGGGAATCCCACATCATGATAGCTTCTAAAATTTCTCCATCCTCTGCTGCTAGATCTAACCTCTCACGTGACTGGATATAGCACTGAACAGCCTTCAGTAGAAGTTTGCTTTCGTTCCATTGCTACCAAGGTCTTCCATGTCTTGGCTCAGTGTGGGTCACATATACACTTGTCAGTGAGAAAGAAATAACTACTCCACTGCATAAGACACAGGTATAAAGCACTAAGGTTCAGTTCAACTACTTCTCTCAACCACAGAATCCTCCATTTGTGGAACATCCAGCCTTATCTTCTGTTAGATGTCCTACCGCCTTATTCGAATACTTTAAATGCTTCTAAACTCCTTTAGTTCCTGTAAACATATCTAGCCCAAATATTTTAACCTTTGTATTTATGACTTCTTTCTGACAAAAACAGCTTAAGGAACAGTTCATGCTGACTCCCAGTTTGGGACTACAGTTCCTCCTATGGAGAAGCCATAGCATCAGGAGCAGCTCTCAGCTCCTCCTGGTGGAGAAGCCGCAGTATCAGGAGCAACTCTCAGTGCCTCCTGGTGGAGCAGCCACAGCATCAGGAACAACTCTCAGTGCCTCGTGGTGGAGAAACCACAGCATCAGCAGCAACTCTCTACTCCTCACAGTGGAGAAGCCACAGCATCAGGAGCAACTCTCAGCTCCTCCTGGTGGAGCAGCAACAGCATCAGGAGCAACTCTCTGCTCCTCACAGTGGAGAAGCCACAGCATCAGGAGCAACTCTCAGCCCTGCACGAGGACTGTGCAGATGCCGGCTCACTCCTGGATAAATCATAGAGCAAGTAGATTAAAAACCGCAAGGCTCATCTTCTAGTGACCTTCATCCTAGCCAAATCCTACCTCTTTTTGTTTGTTTGTTTTCTTTTGTTTGTTTTCAGGACAGGATTTCTCTGTGTAACAGCCTTGGCTGTCCTGGATCTCACTCTGTAGACCAGGCTGGCCTCAAACTCACAGAGATCCTCCTGCCTCTCCCTCCCGCGTGCTTCTGCCTACCACTTAAAGCTTCCACAGCTCTTCCCAAATAGCATCACCACCTGAGGACCAAATGTTCAAACACACAAACTTGTGGAGATTTTTTTCACATTCAAACCATAATAATCATTTAATACCGTGTATTTAATACTTTGTATATTTAATACTTTGTTTTCATCTTGAATCCTAGTGAAAATTCTGGTCATTAGATAATACCCTTCTTTAGAGAGAGAGGGAAAAGATAACATAAAAGATATTGAAAATAATGGAAAACTGCATCAAAATACCTAGGAGGAATGTGAAACCTTTAACCACTTGAAGCTTTGGTATAATATCTCTTCAGTGACCAGTATTTAACGTATCTTGCGCTGTACACTAAACATTTGGGCATCATTTTACTCATTAATTAATTAAATAAAGAGAATTAATTTTATTGCCTTCATTTTACAGATGAAACTAAGATGGGAGATGAAATGATTTTCCAAAGTCACTAAGACACTCCCAACAACATCACTATGTTGGCATGAATCACTCATTCATCTTTTTTTCTAACATTTCTTCTGTTTGATGTATAAAACTTTAATAGCTTTTTTGTTGTTGTTGTTGTTTTTACTCTAAAACACAACAGAAAAACTAGGGGCCAGACCAGAGATCCTACTGATGCCTAAATATTTTGTATATCACATTAATCTACAGGTCCCTATTCTGAAAAGAAAGCATGCATAAACAATGAGAACCCTAAGAGATTCTTACATAGATCTAATCTACATGGGAAGCAGAAAAAGACAAGATCTCCTGAGTAAATTGGGAGCATGGGGACCTTGAGAGAGGGTTGAAGGGGAGGGGAAAGGCAGGAAGGGGAACAGAGAAAAATGTAGAGCTCAATAAAAATCAATTAAAATATGTTAAAGAACATGTTGCAGGGCTTGATTGGCAAGCAAACTACAGGCATAGCTGCTCCTCTTTAGCTTCAAGTTAGTAAGTCTCACCACACTGACTCAGTTGCCCCTCTCGTTCAAATGAAGCAAAAGAAGAGGAAACAGCCAAGAGTGTCTATACCAAGAACTCCTGCTGTCTCCCTAGCCAGCAGCCTAAGACTGAACGCTGAGTGAACTTGACTTGATTTCCCTGGGGCAGTCGTCTTCCCTACAGCCTTCCAGGGTGAGAGAAGATGATGGCAGAGACAGGCTCCCAACATGACACTTGGCACACATGCCAGGGCTCAGTGATTGCCCAGGGGCATACAGTATAGCCTTGAATAAATGCAGGCTGAGCTAAGGACTGTGCTTCCTGAGTGGCTTGCCAACGATCCACTATCTTTTAAAAAGGACTAGTGTCTGCCATTAGAACTACCATTAGAACCTTTGCAGAAAACACCTTTAACTGGAAGGCTTGCTAGGGGTTTTATTTCTTCATATTCTGGTTGTTCATGCTGAAAAAAGAGACGAGGAAAAGCAAGACTCAGGACAGACGGAGGCTTTCTGATTGGAGGGGGAGATAGAGTCTCAAGTGACGGCATAATTCATACCTTTTTTGACACTGTCCATCTTTGGATGTAATTTTAATTGGATGTATTTATAACTATTTTAAGTGCTACAACGAGCATCATTCTGCCCCCCAAATTCACACAGTGCAGGCAGTGTTGGCTATGACTTTTAAAATCATCAAAAAAAAATGTGTAGGAAAAAATACTTTAAAACCATCTATTTTGTTGATTCAAGCTTATTCAACCTTTTGCTAGTGGGAGCTTTTACTGTACACTTGAGTTGCTTGCTTGATAGTATTTGCCTCCAGTGAAATCCTGTTTGGGAACTCGTATTCTTTTATATGCTGAGATTCAAACTGTTTTGAACAGGGCTGGCTTCATTAAAATGATTTCCTACCGTCACACAGTGACCTAAATGACAATTGACTTTTGCCTTCCATTAGCCGAATGCATTCACATTTCATTTTCATGTATGAATGCAATTCATGCTTCACATCATGTTATTTTAAACAATGCCACGATGTGAGTGTGTGAATAGTGCTTGAAAATCTATTCCAATGTTGGAGTCTCTTAAAGGATAAACTGTTAGGAGTTCTGTGCCCCCTCTGTATTCTAAGTCCCTGGGAATGCAGCGCAGCATTTAAAGGTGATTAGCCTTGTAACTCTTGGGGAACCATAAGCATCTATTGCAATGTGTTCTATAATCAGAAACAAAGGCTTTCTCCCTCCCTCTTCCTGTCAGGCATCAAACACCACATAGAAGCAAATACTTGAACTAGCATAAAAATGTCTTTCAAACACTGATTAAATAGTAGTAAATCCTTAAAATGATTCCCGAGCATTGCCGCACATTTTGGCTTATCCTCTCTCCTACACTAATTAATAACAACAAACAGAATCAGCCAGATGGATGACTCAAAGATTAGTCTGTGGTTTTATCTCAAATTATAGAAATACAAGATGGGTTGGAGGGGAATAAAGGAAAAAATAAACCTTTTATTTTTCTCTTAGGGTCTCCATCTCATTTTTTGATTCAGATTTTATTTTCCCAGTTTTGGAGCTGAACGAGTTACTGAGCCTGAACTCTTGATGAATATAAAAAGCCCACAATGGGTATTTATTTGATCCAACATATGATTAATGTGACAAAATGCATGTAGTCCCAATCTTTTAAATCTCTCTGAAGAATTACATTTCTGTCCACAGGCATGTCACTGTTAAAAAAGGAGCCACCTAATAAAGGAACACACAGTATATTAATATGTAATTTCTTTCCCAGTATGAATGCTAATTGCTGACAGAGCAGACCTTTTGCTTGGTCCTTGATACAGATAGACTTTCCCAGCATTTTCTTGGGTATCTTCCTTTTCATTCTCCAGTTCACCTGGATTCCTTTTAAAAGTCCCTGAGTGTTGGCAGGGGGCTACTGTATTCTTCTAGATCTAGCATAGGTTAGTCCTGTAAAGAGGGAGTGTGGGCATATTTTAACTTGCTTATAGAAACAAGCTCTATGTTTGCATGAAAAGAAATGCCATTTGCACTGTGGTCTACAACAACCAGTCTTCTCGCTCTATTCATAGAGGTCACCTGAATGACGCTTCCTTAAAACACAGGGTCCCTAAACAATATACGCAGAGAAGGCTTCTTTATTTCAAATTCTGAAATGCTAAAAACATAGGGTGGTGTTTTCTATCAGCCGCCAGTGTTCTACCTCCCTTTTTACATTCTGAACATCTTTTGATAAACATTGTCAGCCGAAAGAATCTTATTCCTAAATATCAATAGTTTATCAGGTAGCAAGCAGCGACTGCAGATCCACTCGAGAGCACTGTCAAATTCCAATAACAGAATAAAAACCTCCTCCAAAAGATCTGCTTGATGTAATATTCTAATCATTAATCCATAAACTCTCCCTGAACATGTTTGGAAACTCTTAGCACCCCGCCCTTGACTTGGCACTCAATCGCTCTTATTTCTTTGTGCCACACAATGAAGGAATGTGGTGTGAAGCAGTATTTATTTATCTCTAACTCTGATGCCTGAAATAAAGAGAAAGGGGGAGTAACAGGGACAGTTCGGGAAAGGAAATGAAAGGAGAAAAGCATTTGAACCAGAGGTGGGTGATTTCTAACAGCTGTTTTCATTTCACCATTTTGCCATTTTCTCTTCTCTCCGTCCCAGGCTTCCCACATTTTCTTACACTTTTTACAAGGCACGCATGGTTGCCTCTACATTCATAAAGGAAACATTCTACCTGCGAGGGTGGCCAAGTCATCTCAAAGCCCTGAAAAGGTTTGTTTGTGTTGATTCTTCCAGCAGTAAAAGAGATAATATAAAAAGTCAATGGTCCGTCGATCTCTGAACACATCTGTGTTTTTTGTCTCCCTTTGTGCCTGAAATATTTGCTTTCACAACTGCCTGAGCACAGAGTTACGGTTTGTGTCTCCTACTACAACATCCAAATTCCTTATTTTATTTACTGATTGGTGGCTTAACGTGTAACTAACCAGTCATGACCTAAAACTGCTTCCCACATTCCTTCGCTGTTCACATTGCTCAGTCTGCATACGGTGGTCTACCTGGAGAAGAAACTCAAACAATTTTTAAGGATTTTACAACTGCACGTTGTGTGGGCCTGTGAACATCACATCAGGTCAACCAGTGAACATCAGAGTTCGTGCCTGTTTCTGAGACCTTGGTGCCCAGCTGTCCCTCAGTAGCTAGTCATCAAGTCTCAGCTGTCTGGAAAGAGCTTTGACCTGTCTGTCAAAAGGTGGTGATGGCGCTAAACACAGAGGAGAAGCAGCTAGTGTGCTTCCTAGTCAAACATGTTCGGTTTCACCCTTCCTCCAACAAAGATGGAGATGAGCTGACAAAGGGTGACAGTCAGCAGCAGCTCACAGCATCCCAGGAGGTGACTCAGTGACAGAATCTACATCTCCCTTACTTTATGCTTCTAAGACTTATTTTATTTTATGTGTATGAGTGTTTTGCCTTCAGGGATGTTAAGTACAGCAGATGCATGTTCTACCCCAAGAAGCCAGAAGAGGACACTGGATCCCCTAGTACTGGAATTACAGATGGCTGTGAGTGGCCATGTGGGCGCTTGGGTCATCTTCTAGAGCAGCAAGTGCTCTTAACCGCTGAGCCATCTTTTGAGTACCTACATTGCTGGATGTTCTGGACACATACATAGCAGGGCTCTTGATGCAGAGGGCCCTCAAGCAGTCACATGATCAGCCACCCTCCCATCTCCAAACTCTCTACCTGGAGCAGGTGTCGCCTACCTCTTGCTCCTGGTAGTGACTGAATGGCCACAGCACTGCCAGCAGTGACTCTTGGTTGCATGACCATCTTTGGGAGGTTGGAGAACACTCCGCTGATTAGATGTTGTTAGACTCTCCTAACTTTATCCCTTTTGCATCTTTTCAGCGACTCACTTTAGCTCCTCGACTCATCTTAATTGTCCAAAAGTAAAGTCACCAGACTATTTTTATGCCATTTATTCTTTCTAGAGATACTGATGTGAAGTTCTACTTTTAGTGACTTCCTTTCACTTTTCAGAGCCCAAACGTCCATATCCAGTTAAGAGCAATTCAACATTGCAAGGAGTGAAATCTCTTTGGATGGGTTTGCCATTTGTCTGGTGTTTACAGTGTGAGCTATCCATGCTTGGTACTTTATGCATCAGCATCCCGTTTCCTAGCACAGAAAGTCTGTGAACTGGGGCTGACCAGCATAGAGAGAAATCATTTTCCTACTTCGTTTCAAGACAGCACTTCGTGCCTCTTTTCAGCAACTGCTTTGCTTCCTTCCATTCCATAGACCAGACAATAATATCAAATGTCTCCTCTCTATGGCAACTGAAACCTTGGAGTCAAATTTGCAGACCACCTACAGGGAAGGAGTCCTCGTTCAGAGCACTACTGCCTGCACTAGCCTTACTGGAACGTTCCTTCATTTTCTTTCCTTGGTGTTTCCTTTACTGTGGTTTCATTTTTATTAATTCTTCAGCTAGGGTTTTGTGGGCGGTGGTGGTGACAGAGTGGGTTATGTATGTAGAATAGTAACATATACACATGTGTCCACACCGTGAGAAAAGTGTGTACACTGTGATAAAACTCTCCTGATATGGTCTATTCAAGGATGAGGTGGTGTACTCACGTCCTCTGTGGTGTGATCACCTGACACAGAAGAAGCTGTCCCCCGCATCTGCGTCCGATCCACAAGGACGACTGACACTGCCTGTTAGCTAACCTAGGTCCATTTGTCAGTACAACCCTAAGCAGTTGCAGCTACCCCCAAACAAGCAAGACTTCTAGGACGGGGGAAAGGCTGAAAAAGACACAGAGATGTAGAGAAAGGGAGATTTAAAACTAATAAAAACAAAGCAGCAGTTGCCCCCAAGTTGACTTCCCTTTCATGACAAGTGACTTTCACCTCTCTGATGGTTGCACATTAGGGCCCCTGAAGGTGTATTCTGTCTGCCCCCCTCTTTTTAAAAGGCTAAAAGACCATTTTGTTCCTGTGGCTTTTAGCTTTATTTTTTTTTTCTTCCTGTTGGTATAACATGGTGATGCTTTTGAGTAGACTCCCCCTGCCCACCCCACTGATAGTGACTAATTCACAGGGCTCTCAAGCCATTACTGCATCCCATCACCTACGGGTCCCAGCTCAGGAAGCAAATCCTAGCTACCTTCTCAAGGGGTTAATTCCGCTGCATATGGACCACTAAATGCAGGTGATTGTCTACAGAAAAAACCCCAGGGCTTCCGCAGAGTGGCCATCATTACCATTACTCTGAGAGTAGTAATTTGACTTTCATTCTGTATGTTAGCTAGGGTGCCAGTGGCCACATGACAGTGCAATAAGGAGATGGCAGTCACTCCTCTGCTCGACCCATGGCTGAAGCCTTGACTCTGGGAACGTGGCCAGTTACCTTCCCTGGACAGTTGTCTGCCTAACTCCAAGGAGGAATGTGAAGGGTTTTCCGTCTCCCTCCAAGATGTAAGCTCTTGTCTTTGCATCCCAAGTTGGGAAGAAGGCTTTGCTGAGAATGACACCATTTGCTACAGACCTTGTCCAGTGTTAGGGGACACTTCAGAGAGTCCTTACAAACACTCCTTGTAGTAAAAGGAATAACTTTTTTTTCAAATGTCTTAACACTGGTCTGTTCCACCTGCATCCTGGAGGAAGGAAGATAAAAGACAGAAAATTACATTAAATCAATAACTCAAGGAAGTCTCTATAGACGTAAAAGGCTCATCCTCCCTAATTTTAACAAAATCTTGACATATAACCTTGTGCAAATACTGAGCAACATTTTCATTCTTTCTACTCAAAATTAATTATACCACTATCGCTGTTTGTGTTGCTGTGCCCAAATACCTGTCCAGAAACAATGTAAGGGAGAAAGAGTTTGCCTGGGCTCATAGTGTGAGGGCAGCCCACAGATTATGGGCTAGAAAACTGGACAGGAGAAGCCGCTCCTAGCCCTGAGGTGTCAGGAGCTTAAGACTGACTGATCTCAAATCCCTGTGATTCGGAGAACAGAGACAGCACAGAAAGAGGAACCACTATATGAATTTCAAGGCCTACACCCACACACATTGGCCCACTTCCTTCAGCTAGCCATCCACCCTGTGACTTTCTAAAGTTTTCATAAGCTTGATAAACTGTGCCACTCTTTGGAGACCAAGTGTTCAAAGCCACAAGCCCATAGGACAACCCCTTTAGGTAAAGCATGTTGAGATGCACAGCACAGTGTAATAGAAAAGGTAACTTTTCCAGGACATTGGTCACCCTTCCACGAAGGGAACAAAGAGAGAATGGGCATCACGATGAAGAGCATGCTGGAAAGGGGAAGAGCAGAGCTACGTATGGAAATAACCATTAGCTTCCAACTCCTAAGTACAGAAGAGCCTGTCTTCTTGGAGCACCATAACTCCTTAACTGTAATTTCTTACTGATTATGACTAGCTTTGAACCTTACCTTACCCTTACTTGGCATATTCTCTTTTGACTGCCTCTTCCTTAGAGGTTCATAAATGCCAATACTCATTTCTTCCGTATCAGTGGTGGAGTGAGGTGGTTAATTCACACACTTCTGGTCAACAAACAAGCAAAACAGAAAACCAAAAAAGACCTTGCAGTGAAAGTAGCCAAGAGAAGAGAGGTGTCTTTCTTTCACGGCAACAAAACATTGGAGACAATCAGCTTGAACAGAGCAAAGAGCTGCTGTGGCTTACGTGGTTTTAGGAATCAGAGTCCTGTAGCCTGTTGTTTGGTCTCTGGTCAGGTTTAATGTCATGGTAGACAGTCCATGGCGAGGAGCCGTCTCTCTCACAGTAGCCACAAAGGGAAAGAAGGATAGAGAGAGACTAGAAAAACAAAGCCCTTACAAGGAAAAGCACCAGGGTGGTGCAGGAGATTTGTCTGTAATCTGTCAATCATATTTTAAATAAATGCTGATTGGCCAGGCAGAAAGTATAGGCGGGAAAACCCAGACAGGAAGCAGAGGTGATGCAATGAGAACAGGAGAATTCTGGGAAGTGGGAAGCTCCCTCCACCATTCCTGCCCAGACCACCAAAGAAGCAACATGTGAGCCGACAGCTGAGAAAGGTACCAAGCCATAGGGCTAACGTAGATAAGGATAATGGGGTAATATATGTTATAAGAGCTAATAAGTAGCCAGAGCTAAGGGCCAGTCAGTTTATAATCTTATGGAGTCCTGTGTGTGATTTTCTTTGTGACTTGCCGGCTGTGGGGTACTGGGTGGGACAAAAACCCCAACAAGCTGGCCCTTCATGTTACACCAGAGTCCACAGTCCTTGATACTGAGCCTTGCCTTTTAAGGGTTCCACCACTTCTCAAGAGTCATATGGAAAGGAGCTTTAGCATGTAGGCATGTGTAATGATTTCCTTACTGCACGAAAAGGAGAGGACTCTTTGATCAAGGAAGATGGGAGATGTTCATAGCCTGCCCCAGTCTTCCTTTCTTCTTAAATCAAATGTCCAGTTTTCCTTTCTTCTTGAATCAAATGTAGTCTCAGTGAATGAAGCTGAAACCATGAAACAGTAAGCAGGCGGGTTAAAGCAAGGACATTAAGGGTGTGTGTTAAGAAATGGGAAAAAATGGATTTTCCATGCCATCACTGAGCAGCTGAACCAAGGCCAGAAACTGTATGATTATAGACTCTTTAAAAACAGAAAAAACAAAAAAATCTTATCTTGCTAAAAGATACTCTTCTTTGTAATTCCAAGCATTGCTGTACACACCTTTAATGCCAGAATTCAGGGCACAGAGGCAGGTGGATTTCTGTGAGTTGAAGGCTAACTTAGACTACATAATGAGACCCTGCCTTAAAAATGAAAGGAAGGAAGGAAGGAAGGAAGGAAGGAAGAAGAAAGAAAGAAAGAAAAAAAAAAGAAAAGAAAGGACACTCTTACACTCTTATTTGGACATATTCTTGCTTGCACCCAAAACATATTCTTGATTGACCCAAAGGTTTAGAGATTTGCAAACACCAACTGTGGAAGAAATAGAAGTCGATGATTATAAAATTCTAGAGTGTGAAAATGGAGGGATAATGTAGCACCTGTTTTGTTCAGGTCTCGCCAGTTGGGATACCTCAGGTCAGAAGGGAATGACAGGCTGTGAACAGTTAGCATTCTTCTTCATTTACATGTTCCTGACAGCTAAAGTCTCACTGCCCATGGCAAATAGGGCAAAACGCCAAAAAATTGCCAGAGAGCAGCGCTCTCACTCCTAAGTTCTCTACTCCTGCATCTAGGAGAGGGCTGGAATATTTCTTGCTTAATCTTGAGGTTTGGTGATATACCTAATGTTGCTGATAGCATACATGTAGACACAGTGAGACACACACAGACACACACATGCACACATACACACAAACCTTCTTAAAGAGACTGCACATTAAGGGAGCTAGTCCTGAGTCATTAGAGACAAACTCTTTGCCATGTAAACTATGTAAAATGCCCTGATTGTCTAATTGGTCAATGGAAAATGGTACAACAAGAGAGAGGGAACCTAGCACTTAGCGGAAAGATTCACTGCTGACATTTTCATTTGGTTGTTATGAGAAGAAAATTCACAGCCACTGGCTGTCAAGTCCCAACACACAGGAGTTAACATGCTCCAGTGGTTGACAGATGCACTCATTTTTACCTTCATAAAAGAGAACAAAACAGGGTACAGGGCACAAGGAGTACAGAAATGACCACATCTAACTCTTTCTGACACTCACAGTTACAAAGTTTGGTGCAAATGCACACATTAACCCCTGAAGAAACCCAGAGCTCAAGGAATGGAAGAAAGCCAGAGAGCAGCCTTCTCTTCACTCCACTTCAGCTTCCGCCTTGCACTTTTGCCAAGTCTTATCAGATGAGTGCTATAAGCAACGTAATTTATGTAAATAGAATCCATTATGCAAATGCTTCCAACTTGCTTGCTACTTAGAAATTTTGTTCTTTTATGTTTAAGAAACATAGCCTTTATCCCCTGGAATAGACAGATTGGTTGTGTTTATGTTCCTAAAGCCTTCTGCTACTGTTCTGGGCTTTGAGGAAAAGTCATCTTTTATTTTTAAAAATGCTTTGCCTTGCCTCTCATCCCATTCTGTAAAAATAGCCTCTTTGTTTAGTTGGGTGGTTTGCACACTGGCTTAATGACTGCGGTGCTTTCTCAGAACCTTGGTGGGCAGGGTAGTACACAGAGATGAATGCATAGATTATAGCCTCTCCTCCACGGGGAATCTGTTGTTTCGTTGGGTTGGCATGAAACTGAATAAGTCGATTAATTCAGAGATCTCTGTGAGCTTTAGCCTCTGCTCTGTTTTAGTCCTATTTCCAAATATGAACTTGATAAAATGCTTGTCTAAAGCCATGAAGAAATAGGTATGTGTTCTTCATGTTAATGTTCTCTCCATATCTTAAAGTTGGAAGCCAAATTATAGTAAGATATAAGATAGCATGAACCTCAGCACACATGAACATATTAAAATGTTCTTTCTGCTCGCACAAGCTGCATCTCCTATGTTCTTATTGATCATGTTTGCACATCTATGCATAAAGCAAGCTAGAAGGAGAGGGGAAGGCATCCTGTCACGACATGGGAAGGCTGGAAGAGATGCCTGTGCTTTAATAAATGAACATTGCAACAAATGAATTATGAATTTCAAACTCGCCTCCCACCCTGCAGAAACACATTTTTCACACTGATGAGTCACTGTAACAGAACTGCAAGCTCCGAGTCATTTTAACATACTGCTGTTTTCATAAAAGAAACAAAACATCCTAACACTTCCGCTTTGACTGATCTTTGTTTTGTCACTGCATAAGCAGCACAATCCAACAAACTGTGACTTAAGTGCATTAAGTTTTGGTCAGTCCAGTAAAAATCCCTCTTATTTCATGTTGGGTTAAGCATTTTTTTGAGCATCTTGCTTGAAGAACTGCCCTGTGTTTTGCCAGTTGCTTAGGGATGAACGACATTGGATGACTTCCTTGTAATGCTTTATTTGTGTTCAAATTAAGTGGGCCTATTTTCAGGTCAATTCTTAAATTTTTCAGAAAAAAAAATATTTACTGAGTACCAAGTAAGTGGCAAGGCATTGTTCTGGTCTCTGGGATCATAGCAATTACCAAGAAAGACAAGGTCCCTGCCCTTGTGATACTTATATCCTAGTGGAAAGGGACAAACAATACATGTACACATAAATAAATAAGAGGGCAGGATGACTTCACACAGCAATTGTGCTATGAAAAATTGGATGGACAAGTAGATAGATCGAGGAGTGGTTACAGAGGATATTAAGTAATAAGCAATCTTCTGGGCAGGGGCAGTGCCCTGAAACAGAAATACTTAGGAGATCTCAGAAGAAGATACACAGGGTTCATCCATAATCTCCGCAGAGCAGACGGCTGAGACTAAGGGCCAGAGCGAGGAGTGAACTTGTCCTGTTTCAGGATTGGTGGACAAATAGCTGCCCCTGGACTGAAAGAATGAAGGGGGTGAAGAAAGTCAAGGTCTTATGAGTCAAAAAAAGAATTTGGCATTTTGTCTTTCTTGAGTCGAGAAGCCTTTTTTTTCACCCAAAATAAAAGGCTTTATTTCTTCTTATTTAACATGTATGAATGTTTTGTTTACATGAATATAAGTGCACTATGTCCACGCCTGGTGCCCTTGCAAACCAGAAATAGGTACTGGATCATCTGCGACCGGAGTGACAGAGATGTGTGAGTCCCGTGTGAAACCTAGGTCTTCTGCATGAGCCACAAGCGCTGTGAACCATTGAGCCACCAATTCTTAAGGAAATTTGGCGTGAATCCAATGAATCCTTAGATTTGGCTAATTATATCAAGAAATATTGAATTTGAGAAAGGTTAAAATGTATTTTGATGCAGCCAAAGCAGTTGAAAATATTTTTGGAACAATTTAAAATGACTGTTCCATCATGGTCAGCATTTACTTCACTTCTTAGTAGTACCGCAGTCGTTGAAGCTTGTGTTCTTTTGGGCATAATTTGTTCACCTGTAGTTTTTAAGCTGATTATGAACTCACTGTGGCAAGTGGACTCGGAACTTCATGGAGCAAAACTCTGCACACTTCCCTAAAAACTTAACAGAGATGGGCAAGTTTTGGGGGTTATTGTTTTGTTTTGTTTGTTGCCTCTTTTCGACCTAAGACAGGAGATGGATCTCTAGGATCCATTTTCCCATGACGGGTAAGACTAGAGTGAGGTAAGGAACCCCCAAGGCAGACGCAGTCTTCTGAGGGACTCTGAGAGGTCATTAAAATACAGTGTAAAAAGGGGAATGTGTGGGAGCCCATGTGTGACTCAGTTTCCATCTGGAGTCACTTTTTGACTTAAAGAGGTCATTTGAGTTCAAGTTTGCATGCTCTGCTTTTTGCTATAACCTTGAGGGCTGTGAGAGACTTCTGATTTAGCCCATGAGGAAAGAACACTCTATCTAGTAGACACTATACTGCTGACGACAAACCTCAGAAACATCAATATGGAATGTAAGACTGCTTCTGAGCAGCAAGCACATGTTGGAGAGGCAGCTGCTCACTCAAGGACAGAAATGATCTTGTAAGGTTAGATACTGACTGACCATTTGTGCTGGGGTTTGTTCTGTTTTTGTATATAAGCAAGTTCTGAAATAAACTCTGTGCTGTTTGGCTGCTCCAGCATGACCAGACAGACCTCCTGATTCGATTCTGACTTCTGTTTCTTTCATATGACTTTTCTTTGGCCTCAAGGATCCCCTATCCAGAAACCCTAGCTGACGTTGTAAAAGCAGGCTCCGAAAATTTCCTCTCATGCTGCCATACTGGTTCTGACAGGCAGTCTGAGACAGATTCCAAGAAACTTAGCTGGCCCTTTGCACTTATTTCTCTCCCACAAACCCATGTCTACAAAACATTTATTATTATGACCTGAATTTCAAATTTCCTTAAAGGTATGCTGTAAGTTTGCTCATGAGTCTTTGACATATTTGGAAGTGACGGAATGTTTGTCACAGGACAAACATTACCTCAAATTTCAAAGCCACTCCCTCCTATCTTGTTTTCAACCCAGCTGGGAAACCTCACCAGGAAGACAGGTCACAATTCAAACAGTGAGGCAATTTAGCTTAGACTTGGTGAGTGGATCAGTTCCTTTTCTACGGAAATTTTTCACGAAAAGAGAGAGAAGCGAGAGGATAAGGGGAGCTGAGCTTCTGGCTGTAGGAAACCCCAGGCTCTGAGACTAAGGGGAAAACAGCAAAGCCTCCAACTCCAGGTGAGAAACTCCACCTCTCCACACAAGCAGGAGGAAGCAGGTGTAAGCGGAACTCAGCTTTCTTCTACCGCTTGGAGCCCAAAGATGAGAAGCGGAAGGAGCAACATTGCCCATCTGGTCCAGATTCTTGAGGAAGGAGCTGTCGGCTCTGTAATGGCTAGATATGCGTCAACTTGACACAAACTGGAGTCATCTGAGAGGAGGGACCCTCACCTGAGAAAATGCCTTCATAAGATTGGGCTATCAGCAAGTCTGTGAAGCATTTTCTTAATTTAGTGATTGATGGGGTCGGGCTTGCCCGTTGTGGGTGATGCCACCCCTGGGATGGGGTCTTGGGTTCTATAAGAAAGCCTGCTGAGAGAGCCATGAAGAACAAATCCGTAAGCAGCATTCCCCTACAGCCTTCACATTGCCACCTGCCTCCAGGTTCCTGTCCTGTTTGAGTTCCCGCCTTGATTTCCATCGGTGGACCGTGACACAGGCTATCTAAGCCAAATAATCCTTTCCCTCCCCCATGTTGCTTTTGTTCCGGGTATTTCATCACAGCAATGGGAAGAGTAATCATAACTGAAACAGGCTCCTGTCACTACCGTGTACATTCAAAGTAAACTTCAGAAGCCAAATCTCAGACTGAGTCTCCAACACCTAGTTAGCTGTCTGCTCCCCTCGTCATCAGTGGTAGAGGAAACAACTGATCTCAAGCCCTCTGCTTGTGTGGAAACTCCAGGGCCTGAGTTCAAAGTAATCAAGAGAGAAGTCACTGCAACACTACAATCCTCTTTAACTTCTTGCTGCTACATTGTTTCTTGCCCTAAGTCTACTTATTATACAGTTAAAGGTAATTGTTTCCACATTCCTCTTCAGAGAGCACTCTCCGTTACTATTTAAGTGATTGCTTGTTTGTGCGCTGGGTCATTCTCCAACTCTGTGTTCTGCTAATTTGGCACTCCTCTCACCTTTCCTATCTTTCTCAAATAAAAGGTTATATTCGCCCCTCTTAGGGTAATTTTCAACTGTAATATTGTTCTTCCTTTATGTTGAATTATTAAAACCCTGGCTGGAATTTTCATGCAGCGTGAGAAATACAAACCCCAAAACACAAATGCAGCTCACAAATCTGGAGCACTTTTTCCAACACCAACCAGGAACCTGAAGAAAGGCTTTGGGGACTGATCCAGTCTGCGGCTATTATTTTTAAAGCAAACAACCACTGATTGTTTCATTTCTGAGTCTTCTTATCTGAATTTTAAGTATGAAAGGAGTCTAAGCATATGGAAATCATTTGGAGGAGGAAAAGAAGAGACCTGAGCTTAATTTCAGAAACTAAAATAACTATTACTGGTTGTGAATATTTTACTCTTCTTATTTTAGCTCATGTTCTTGTTATTTTGAAAATAACATGGGTAGAAATGCAGCTAGCCATCTGGATTTTAGTAAGAAGGGTTTTCAAACCAGTTTGTATGTGACGTCTGAGAAAATATGCCCTGTAATGGTGGTAAATTGTTTAACTATTATTAGATGCCAGAGCATGGTAGAGATGACACAAAGAGCATTAAGGTGGACGGGATTATCTTTACCAGCTCATAATTTGGTTTAAATTAAACCAACAAATCAGAAAGGGGAAATTATAAGGAAAGAAAGCTCTCCACTCAGTGAATACAGAGAGTGTATCACAGTCAGCCATTTCTAGAGGGCCCAGAGCAACACAGAAAGAATTTTCGAGTAAGGAATGGTTTGAAAATAAACACCACAGCAGACAGGAACAAGAAGACTTGACAAGCTCGCCCAGGAGATGTGCGCACGGATATATTATTCATGCATAATCTAAATACATCATGTTTTCAATGCTCACACAGTTGTCTGCTTGTCTTTGTTTCTAGTGTCACTGTCGGTGTCACGTGTCACCTATCCGAGCTGGTTAGTCCTCAAAGCAGTGAGCCCCAACCTTCTGAGAGCTGAAAATCGGTCCTGTTTGTTCTGTGACAACTTCCCTGCCCCAGCCTCTGTCCCCCTTCTCCAAAAATAGCAGAGGAGATCAGAGAGCTTGGAATTGTGTGAACTTTCACTTTACGTAAATGGGAACAATTCTAGTTTAGAAGCATTCTGTAGCTCCAACTGGGAGAGCCAAATATGTCCACAGCCTTCTTCCTACCCTCGTTTATAAAATTGAGTTTGCAAGCCATTGTCTTTAGGGAAAAGTTGTGCCTGACAAAACTTTTTTTCTTCAGAATTTTAAATGTGCGATGGGTCTAACTATATTACAGCAAGGACAGAAAGAAAAAAATCAGAGGAAAATCATCCCGAATCATGTGACCGAAAAGAAGAATCATTTTTATTCATTTGCTCTTTAGCTTCTTTGGGCTTCATTTTTAGTTTTTCTATTATTTTAATATCATCCAAGAAATGCATTATTCAAACACTTGAAAACTCAGCCACACAGAAGTGCCTATAGAGTAACGACTGAAATTTTCCAGTGTTCGCTGTTTTCATATGTGGCCTTTTCCAAAGGTCTGATCTGTTAGAATCTTAAATTTATTGTATGGTTTTATTTATAACTCCATGTTTGAGCTGTATTCATACATGATTTAGGTCATATTACACACCTACTTAATAACTTGACTTTCTTTTAAGGGTACGGCATCTCAAGCTGGAGAAGGGGCGCAATCTATAAATTGCTTATCTTGCAAACATAAATACATGAATTTTATTCCCAGAACCTACCCGCCAATTAAGAAGATGGGCATGGTAGAGGGAGGCAGCAGGTAAGAGGACACTAAGCAAGCAACCTGGAGCTAGTTGTCCAGCCAACCTAACACAATGAGTCCTAGTCAGTTAGAAACCCTGTCTCAAAAATACATCTATATACACAGTCCTTGAAGAAGACCAAGGTTGTCCTCTGGTCTCAAGTCATGTATATGTGCATTCATGAAAATAAACACACATGTTCTCTCTCTCTCTCTCTCTCTCTCTCTCTCTCTCTCTCTCTCTCTCTCACACACACACACACACACAGAGAGAGAGAGAGAGAGAGAGAGAGAGAGAGAGAGAGAGAGAGACGAAATGACATGTCTGACACATGTTGGCCTAAAACCCAGGCACCTCTGCTTCACCCTTCTCACATGAACTTCCAACCTCATCATTGTACTGGTCTTGTTTGGGTTTTTGTTGTTCTTGTTTTGTTTTGCTTTGTTTTGTTTTGTTTTAACCAAACAACATATCTTAGAAATATCTACAAGCTACCAGATCAAAAACATCAGTTTAAATTTTTGTGACAGGGTCTTGCTTTACAGACCAGGTTGGCCTTAAATACCCTATACAAACCAGTCTAAACCCAAACCCATAATCCTCCCGCATCAGCCTCCTGAGTGTTCTAATTCCAGATGTGAGCCACCACATCTGCCTTGATATACCACTTCTTTCATTCCCTATGCAATATTCTATTACAATAAAGGTCTAACTCGAACTCCATCATATCTTTATTATTAGAGATTTCAATTATTTCCAATACTGTTCTGAACCCAATGCCCCTATGCGTGTGTTCTATGGCTCCATCTTCCTGTGTATGTTCTCTAAGACATGAAGTGACAGCCGTAGGTCATGGGATGCGGATTGCCTCGTTACTGTCCAAAGTTGGCAGACACATGTGACTTTAAGAGATATGGCCTGCCTTTTTCCTCATTGTGTCACCCGGACACACGAACAATATCTTATGCATTTTCCTATGGGTGAACCTTTTATTATTCAAGGACTCTAGAGTTCTACCAGTACAGAAAAAATGAGATGTGGTGAGACTCTGGGTGAGGGCACAGGAGCTTGTATTTACCTCCCCCAAGCTTTCTCATGAGACATGTGGTTCGTCTCCTCTAAAATCCTATTCATTTTATCTGGCATCTACTGCCGTTTACCAAGCTCAGAAGGTAAAGTAGGGAGGGTAGATGTTTTCCTCTTTTCTACATTTCTTTTTATATACATTTCCACTGTGAACTTTTAATTAAGGGTGTGATTCTTGAGAAAAACTACTTTTGCTATTGTTGTGTTTCATTTTGCTTTGCTTTGTTTGATACAGGGTCTCACTCTGAAGACCAGTCTGCCTTTGAACTCACAGAGAAATGCCTGCCTCTGCTTCCTGGAGGTTGGGATTAAAGGTGTAGACAATAATACTTAGCACAAACTGTTTGCTTTAAACAGTCGCCATGGAAAACAGCATGAAGTTTCTTCCAAAAATAAAAAAGACTACAACCATCCCATAATCCAGCAGTTCTACTTTGAGACTCACCCAAAAAAAATGAAATTGTATCTTAAGGAACTACGTGGACTTTTATGTTGACTTCAGCACCATTCTCAATAGCAAGATATGAGAACAACATACAAGTCCATTAGCAGATGGACAACTATACAAACTGGGATACACCCATACATATAAATATACATGTACTGGAGCACTACTCAGCCATCAAAAAGGAAACTGTCATTTGTGACAACAGCAATGAACCTATACTATTATGTTAAGTGAAATAAGGCAGACTTAGACAAGGGTTGTTCTTCCCTTCTTTGTGGAATCTAACAGAGTCAAACTCAGGGCTTGGGATGTGGCTAAAAGATCAAAGAGCTTGCCTTCCATGAGTGAGACACTGGATTTAGTCCCCAGTACTATGCACACACACGAGGGACAAAGGACAGAAAGGCATTTATGGTGCTGAGGTAGGTGGATGGGGAGAAAGAACTCAAACACACCAACTTTCAGTTATAAAAGGCGGGTAAATTCACTGGAAATCAAGTGTACACCGTGAGAGATGCTGGTTCTACTCATAAATTTAATTGTGACAGGCATTACACAATGTATACATTTAGCAAACCATACTATTCACCTTGAACATATACAACTGATATCAAACATTTTAAATTAATGAAAGACAATTAACTTTTACTTTTCATATTTTTGGAAACTTTCTCTAGATTAATCTTTCATTTCTAATGATTCTATTTTTGCTACAATTAATAATAAAATACTGCTTATAGTAAATAATATTTGGGATATTTATTCTATTTTGCTGATTAAAAAACACTAAGTAGTTTTATCAAATAACCTTATCATTTAGCCTAGGACTTTAAAAGAAGAGAAAGTCAGCCTCACTTTTGAAATTTTCTTTCCAGAAAAGAAAGGTAAAATTTGCTTTTAAACAAATGAAATTAGATCCTCAACTGACAAAAATCAGCCTTTTGGGGTATCTGTCCCTAATACTAATTCTCTATCCTTCATCAGCCACTGTCCTTAGTTCTTCTTCTAGAGGTGAAGCGGGTCAACTGATTTTGTCATTATTCGGGTCCTGTTTAGGAAACCATAATGTTGAGATTTCATGGACATGGTATCCCTGCCTTGTCTAGAAGGCACTGTCTTACAACAAGCATCCTGGTCCTTCAGATCATGTGATCTTTCCAATTCCTCTTCCATTAAGTTCTCTAAGTCTTAGGTGTAGGGGTTGCACCATAGATAAACCTACCACGGCGCTAGACATCTGCAATCACTTAATCCTCTACATCTTGACAAGTTGTTGATCTCTGCGGTAGCTTCCAAGTTTGTATTTCTCTCTACTTTTTAATAGTTTTTTTTCAACATTTTCTTGCACTTATTTATTTAGTGTGTGTGTATGTGCGCGCACACACACACACGCACGTGTGCAATGTGCACACGTACCATGGCATGGAGGGGGCAGTCAGAGGAAAACCTACAAGAATCTGTTTTCTTCTTCCACCGTGTGGGATCTAGAGATCAAATTCAGGTTGTCAGGCTTTAGCAGTAAGCACCTTTGTCCCGGAAGTCATCTCTCCACACCATGGTTAACTTTTCTAAATCTTCCATGTTTATGTTGATCTAAATCATCAAGCATTAACATGAACATTTTCCCCAAAACTATAATAATGCATTTTTCAAATCCTCCAACAAAATTAAAGTATACAATGAGTCAATAATCAGTGCAAAGATGAGATGAATGGAAAAAGAGAGAGAGAGAGAAAGACTTTCATAGATGTGTTCTTCATAAGTCCAAAGAAGGGAAAAGAATACAAGAAACATGAAAAATACATAAAAAATGATGGTCTACAGATCTGATAGAAATTTTTCTCTCAATTATTGCACTCATACTTTGTAACATCAATGTTTTTCTAGTATTCAGGAAGATCAAAGAATGTGATATTTAAAAGAGAAACAAACCACAATGTACTTTTGCAAAGCACAAGGTTACATTTTTATTTTAATGAACTAACTTTTGCCAAACAGTTCTGACCTACTGGGATACATGACCCATGTTCCTGACTCTTTAAATCATGCATATTCTCTAAGCTCAGGACAGGGTTTGGGGGTCAGTATGCACAAAACAACATCTAATTAACGACCTTAGAAAATGGCTAGAATCCACATGGTAAGAATGCTGGATGTTATTTCCACCAAATAAGAGCTGCTTATGCCTCTAAGGAATCTGCACCATGAGATACAGTTCGTGTTCCTTCAGTAACTCATGCTCACAAATGCAACTGATGAAAAGACAAAACACAGAGTCCTGTAGACGAGGAGTGGAAGAAGGAGTCCTGAAGAAATGGTGTTTGAAATGTACTCAAAGCTTGAATTTGAGCTAACAGGTAAAGTGGGGGAAGCAATGTAACACACACACACACAACAGAGAGAGAGAGAGAGAGAGAGAGAGAGAGAGAGAGAGAGAGAGAGAGAGAGCAGATCCTGTGATCTTCATTGTGACTAAAAGTTTATCTTTCAGATAGCCATCACAACGCCTGTCAAAGAAAATCAGGAAATTGCAGTGGAGAAATAGGGGCACCTGAAATACAAATACTATCAAACTGCATACTGAAAAAAATTACATGGCAAAGAAATTAGGATGAAGTGTAATTTATCACCCACTTCCTAAGCGACTGACTTGAAGCCTTACTTGTGATCTTGCCTTCAAGAGAGGTATCTATACATGTCAGAGACCCCCACAAGCCTCATTGCCCGTGGACAGACAATTAACACAAGGTGAGAAATGAAGTCAGTGGCACCGATTTTTCTGGTGGGTGGCTCAAAACTTCTAGAGTATGACCTCAGGGTTTATTTTTCTGACACATTTAAACACAGTAAAACTTTGGGGAAACTTTCCATGAGTCAATTATCACAAAGGTGTCACTACATAGACACTCCCTAGAAAAGTAACAAAGCACCTGTGACTTTTACAATAAGCATGCATTCTATTAGCTGAGCCTAACAAGGAAGGATTTGTAATAAATGTAAGGATAGAGTCTATTGGTTGAGGATGCAGAGGTTGCAAAGTACATGGGACCTCTTTCATGATGATGGGTTCTATTCACTAAAGATTAGGCCCTAAACAATGCCCAGAACTTTAGGAGTTTCAGGGTGGCTGGCTCCATAAAATAGCAAAAAAAAGAAAAGATGATCAGGTTATCAGATACTCCCTCCAGCCTTCCTGGCGGCCAGGAAACATTCATTTCCTTCCGTTGAAGAAAATAAACCTGTATGACTGACAAGCCTGGTTCCTCCAATGTTTTCTTTAAGCTGGGTCTTTTACATATCCATTCTCTGTGGTGCCTTTGACCACTCTGGAATTATGGGACACCTGTGTGACTTGTCACTAGTTAACATGCCTTATTTCCTCCAAGATATGCCTGTCAGAAACACAGGCATGTATAAGACAGCATCCTAGACTCATATAAGACAGCTCAGCATAAATGAAGGTTCTCTGAGGCAGGTATATAAAGAAAGGACCCTTCACCATATTTTCTCAAGCCAAGCTCATCCTCTCGAGGTTGATACCTGTCACCATGACAACACACGTTCAAAACAAATTGTAAAAGTGTGTTTGCTTTTTACACAGGACGGGGAAACAGAAAGGGCCTTAAAAAATAAAAATCACCTCCACCTATAGGAAGAAATTTTGTCTCCAGAGGTGATGTGTGTGTTCTTGTCACTGTTTCATGGACTCGAGGCTTGATATGACGTTTGCCCAGTAGCATCACATATGTCTCAGGCAGATCAGAAACAGAGCTCCTAGAACACCCCAGCATATTTTCTGGTCTCCAGTGTGGATCACAAATGCATGCATTCGGCCTCTGAGTAGCTTTTTAGCAACCTAACCATGTTCCATGCGATAAAAGACAGAAGGAGAATGAAACAGAGCCCAGAGAGGGCTGGAGTTACATGCCCACTCCATTTTAGACCTACCTTCCTCAATAGTGCTGGGGTGCAGGGTAGTTGTCTCTTTGTCTCAAATGCTTTGGTTTGTCAAAGTCCAAAGTGAAATAAGGTTTTAAAGCACTTTTTTATCTACATAACACACAGGGTCTGTCCCTTGCTGTGACGAACAAGGCGGTTTCCTATGCCCTTTGTAAGGCTGCAACGAAAGCCCCCCTTCTGGCTCACAAGAAGATGGATGAAAACTCCTCCTCCCTGACGCATTACCCCATCAGGAAACAGGCTCTCATTGGAGTGGCAGCTTCAGTCCCCAGCAGGGTGTTCAGGGTCAGAGGCTCCCAGCTTGAGCAGCCTCCTACACATTTTCTTGACAGATGGGTATCTTTGGCATCTCAGCCAGTAAACAACATTGCCAATGACCATGATTACTTACCCATCTCTCCTACAGGGCTGTAAAAGACTTCTCTTGCCTTAAAAAAATAAGTTAACATTGTTCTCTCTGTAATCTTGTTGTTCTGAAACAAAGCCTTGGGAGAAAGGCAAGTTTCATTCTTTAAGGGATGTGCTTTAGGAATCATTGTGAAGATGCATCCGGGAAAGTCTCTATTAAAGAGTGTTTTTATTAAGAGTTATTTCAGGTTTCCAAGTAGTTCTTTTGCTCAGTAACAGAGGTGATGCCCTTCCCTTGCCCAAGCTGAGAAGGACAGAGACTTGAGGGGATCTCTTTTCCAGAGAACAGTCTGCAAGCATCACTGAGGGGGAGGATTTCTCAGACCACTCTTATGCTTCTGTAGATAGTCCAGTTGTCCTGCCTTAACAGGGCAAAATCCAAGGAGGCAAAAATGCAATGCACCAGGATGGCTGATGAGCTATAGTGAACAACCAATTCCATGTATTACCAGCAAGCTAGTAGAGAAGTCATTAGCCTATCCTTACCTCAGTTCAGCGTAAGGGTGTTGTTACATAGCTATTATGAGATTTGGGTTAGAGATATAGACAGGGCTTGGTATGTGGTAAGTCAGGCACAAATGCCACGTGTCTCTCTTCATCTATTCCAGGAAATAAGAACGCTTTTGTGTCAGGAAAAAGAAAGCTGTCTCCCTGTTTTGGGCAATATACAGTTATACTAGCATGTGAATCGAGTCACATTTGACACTACGAATATGCCCATTTCTACATGTGTAACTCAGATGTGTCTGCTTTGTTTCTACAAAGACAAGGGGGTGATAGAGGTAAGAGCGTGGAGCTGGAGAATAAAGAACAGCAGGAAGACGAGGAGACATAAACTCTCCCCAGCTGAGCTGAGGTGTGTGCTACCTGCATAGATGCAGCTACTTGACTCTTCGCATTTCCAGACAAGATAAGTACTGTGACCCTAGTGTAGTGATGAAGATGCTTAAGCTCAGAGCTAAGAACGCCAGCCTCGGCCCTCTCCACTGTAGGAGCATTAGTATTTTCACTACATAGGTCTCTCCTCACTTAACTCTTGCTTGCTTGGCTAGCTAGCTGGCTGGCTGGTTAAATTGGTTGGTTGTTGAGGTTGGTCGATGAGTTGATTGGTTGGTTTCCTCTCTGATATTTAATTAGTATCAACAATCTATCTCCTAAATTATTAGGAAAATATTTGCATCACAAAAAGGGAAAAACCATGAAAGCCATCGCCAGTGCTCAATAAAAAAATTAATATTGCAATTCTGTCATTACAAATACTGTCACTAACACAGGGTCCTGAGGGCACTGAAAATTAGAGAAAACGGATCGGTGGCATGCCTAAGTGCGTTGCATCTTAGCAGTTGCTAGGGTGAATGGAAACTCATTCTGATAGAGTGCTTTTCCTTGAGCAGATTATTGATGTGATCCAAATATTGAAAATCAATATTACATGTGTCCATACTTTGAAAATACCTGATCCACTGGTCCTTTAGAATGCTTTGAACAAGATGTTTGAAAGTATGATTGATCACTCTAAATTACAGCCTAAAAACATGAACTGACTGATAAATTTGCTTGTGGGTTTCTTTAAAAAAAAAAAGCCTCCAGCAAACAATACTCTACTCTTTGATATGTAACCATCTTTTTGTTATATAAGTATAGCAACTTTATAAAACTTAAACAATCTTCTAGAATAAGTCTGTGGCATCAGAGAAAAGACAAACAAAAAAGGCATCAAAGACAAAGGATTTCATGGACAAGATCCAGACGCCACCAAGGCAACCAGAAAATCCTGTGACATTTTGTCCTGTTCTATTTACACAACTCTTTGTGGGCATGTTATATGAAGCAGGTGTTACCTCTGAAAAGTACCGACCCTGTGCCTCTTAAGCATACTGAACAATCAGGGCAGAGCAAACTAAGGGAATACTAGGAAAATTCAAGCCCAGCCCCAAAAAGTTGTTGACCTCTGACATTAGACAGTTCAAAGAACTTGTCTTGTTGACAGGCAGTAATACAAATCTTTCCAAATTAACTATTCAATATTAGTCTCCTAATTAAGCAAGTAGGTTAAAAAGCTATATCATGACTGTCAGGCATGACCCCAGCTCCAAGGAGTATCGCATGTTCATTGCTAAATGAGTTAAAATCCTAGAGGACACAGGACATTGAACCTTGGGACTAGAACATTCCGAAATAAAACTGTGATGAAAATGGAATTCTCCAGTCTTTAATTTGTTTCTTTTTATGTTCTCGTCTCATGTTATTCCCATCTCTGCCTCCCAAGCACTGGGACTGTTGGCTTGAGGCATCCTGCTCTGCCTCAGGTTTTTGTTTTCTAAGAGAGATTTCAAGTGCACATCTGTACAAGGAAGGAGGTTTGACAAGGCCGTTATATTTTAAATCAATGGGAAACTAAAATGTACACATGGTGGGGGTTTGGCCACTGCTTCAAGTTCACTTCAATTACAATTCTCCCCATGTCACGGCTGCTCAGACTTTTGCCACTTCCCTAATACACCTTTGTCAACTGATTTTCCTAGTCCCTCACCGAAATGAAAGCTTGATACCTTATAAATACTATTCGTTTGTTGCACACACGGGAACTCTTTATTGTTATCAGCCTGTATAATCTTGACCTCCCCTAGTGTTCACTCAGAATGCCTTATATGGGGCTTCCTGTGTGTGGACCTCCCACTCACTCACGTCAGTCTCCAGTTTAAAATGTCACTTTGCATATAAAGTCTCTCGTTACCATGTGACACAATTTCTTTCCCTTTTAATGACTCTTACAGGTTCCACGTTACTCCTGATTAATTCAACAGACTTTTAATTCCAACTATCACGTGTAGCCACTATGCTAAATATGAGACAGACGAAAATAAATTATGTCAGCCATAACATCAAAGTTTTCAGCTTTAAGAGGCTCAGGCAAGAGTCTTAATTCTTAATTATATTACAGTGGGCCAAATAATTTAAAGAACTATGGGTTTGAAGAACATGCCATATACTTCACAGTGGGGCATTAGCTTGGCCTCAGAGGCTCTAATTTATGGTTGTCTTGATTTTCATTTACTCAGAAACCTGGTTTTCATTTACACAGTGACCTAGTTTCTTGTATGTGCTTTTATATTGCCCAAAAAGTCTGCAGGTGTATTGTGAACCAACACATGCCTCTAAAATCTATCTGTTCCTCTAAATACTTCAGACATACCCCAAATTACTGATGCTTCATTGAGAATTGTTTCGTGTGTTTCTGTTGATGAGACGTTTCTGGAATAAAATGTTTAGAACCAGAAGCCACAGTCAGGAGTCGGGCTGATTCTGCAAGAACTCATTGCCTATATATATATATTTGCTTGCAAAAAAATTATCCTTTTTTTAAGCAACATCTGTTCTTTCAGATTTGAGATATTTAACCTAAAAATCAAGATATCTGCACTGTCTTGGAAAACTTAAACATCCTGTGCCCCGCGCTCGGCCTCGCCTGCAAGAACCACGCGGGACACAGGATTCTTCTGCAGAAAAGCTTTATGTCTCTTGGGAGTTAGAGCATAAGCCACATGGCGGAGACCCAGATAAGATGGAACCCATCCCTTATATAGGAAACAGACCCTGCTTCGGAACGTGTCACTCTTGGATTGGTCAACTGCTCCCAGTCCCAGGTGATACCTTGGGAGTAGTGGAAAGTTACTAACAAGTGTGAGCTTTCTAGCTCACCTGGCGGTGCAGCGCCATCTATGGTGGAGAGTGTGGTTGCGGCCTTCTACAATCCTGCCAGGGTTCGAACCAGTTTTCTAATGGTCATGGCTGACTGGGTCTGTGAAGGAGTTGGGAACCAGTTTTCTTATGGTCATGGCTGACTGGGTCTGTGAAGGAGTTGGGAACCAGTTTTCTAATGGTCATGGCTGACGGGTCTATGAAGGAGTTGGGAGACTTCCTGGCCTCACTCATTCGTCTTCATTGTCCTCTCGAATAGGACCATGGGGTCAGTTTGCAGCCTGTTTTAAGCATTGAGATCTTAGCAGGTTTGTTACTGGCAAGTGTCCATGTGGTGGGGATAACAGGCAACTGTAGTCTGTATGACCTTCATCCTTTACCCCACATTTGAAAACACCAGCGGTCCAAGCTTTGGGGTGAACAGTGATGGCCCATGAAGACATAGGTTGTATATGGTGTCACCTATGGCTTAGAAATGACAAATTGCTGCTAATTGTATCCTCCAGTTGAGAAATGATTGATGCTATGTTTTCAGAGAAGAGAACAGAAGGAACGAGAGGAGAGGACAAGGTGTCTATGCTGGCTGTCTATCAAGGCCCTTATTGCACTGGCTGCAGCTCAGAGCCCAGGCATTCTGTCGAATCTCTGAAGCTTTCTCGCAGGAGGAAGACGGAGTACACTCACTTGGCCCTTTGTTATTAACGACAGGGTATTAATGCACAAGCCTCATCCCTTAATCCTCGAAGAATCATGTCACCCATTAAACTACAATAGCAGGAGGATGTTTTTCTAATAAAGTCGTGGATATCTCATTCATCATCATCAAGCACCAAAATAATCCCCTTGTTGAGTAACTGAAAGGATAACAAACTAGCAGCTGGGGGGACTAGCAAAGGACTCATTTCTCCGGGCTTCAAGTTCTTCATCCATCAAACAAGAGGATTGAGTGGGTTCCAAGTTTCCTCGCAGCTGTAAGACTCAATGATTTGTTCAAGGGACCGCCTGAGAGGCTAAAGAGTTCAAGAAATGCAGCCATTTCCCTATCCTTCGGGAGCTCAATAAAGGAAGGGATGACCACAGGGGGAGCGTTCCAAGCCAGTTACACAGCATACCCTGGACATGGAGGATAGAAGTATAAAAGACAAGCCAGGCCCCATAAGAGAACAAAGGTAGTCCTTCAGAGGAAGAGATCGTTTCTAAGTGTAGGGATGCTAGAAGACCCACAGGGGAGCTGAGAGTCAGGCTAGGAGTTGGAAGGTGTTTGGATGCTAACCTTCAAATGAAGTAGGCTCGCAGGCAGCCTTCCATCAGCAAGAGTTACATGTGGCTTGGCTCATGAAACATGTTTAGAGAGGTCTTCCCTCCCTCTTCCATTTCCCTTGCACATATTTCCACACAGAGGATCCTGCTAAAAGACAATAAGGCCATCTAAGGAAACTGTTTAAAGCCATCCTGACTTTTTCTACAAGATGTATTCCAAATTCTCCCGAACCTCAGGAACTCCCTCCAGCCCTGTGAACCCCCTGGCTCACAAGCTATAAGGACACAAATATGAGCACGCCTGAAAGGATCACAAGTGTATTCGACAAATGCGCCCAATGTGAGTTCACTTGGTGAAGCTACTCCCATCCTTTCAAATGATTCCTCTTACTCCATCACCATATGAATTTCCACCCCTCTGTGAAGGCTCAGCTCACTCTCTCTGGCTTTATGACCCTTCATTTGTTATATTATATAGATATATGTATGTGTATATGTATATATATATATATATATAAACAATACATGCTATATATAATACTATGTATACTAATTACTTGTTCAGTATCTTTCCCCACAAGGTAGTAAGTACAGGGCTTAAATCCATCCTGTTTGCCCCCTTCTCTTTCCACTACCTTTTAAAATGTTCAGGTTACTGTCTCAAGTATTTGTTGGATGAGTAAGTTATGGAAAGAGCAAAAGGGAGAAAGAAATTGTAGTGAAGCACATGCGGTACCCAGCTCAGCGCTCGGGATACACGTGAGCATCTAACACCGGCCTTACTTAACTCTAAAGAGCACACTGACATGAGGCGGCTATAAATATCTGCTCCACTGATAGTTCAAGACCCAGAAGTCAGGCAGGATCAAATGCTGCCCAGTTTCCCACAGCGTGCTCACTCTTCCATGGTATTAGAGCCACAGTGTTGGAGCGTTTCAACATGAATGCCTTTAGGTTCGGGCTTCTCTCTGAAACTCAACCAGGTTGTTATAGAAAAACAAGATTCACTTTTTTGCTCCTACCATGTGAAACTTGAATCTCCTCTTACAATATTTTTTAGCTATAATGGAAACACAGGCTGAGACAGATAACTCATAATTACGGCAGGGGCACTGAAGATGAGCTAAGAATTCGGGGTTTTGAATGCCAGTGCATCTTGTTTCCTCCTGTAAACCCTTGTCAGGCCTGCTTTTAAGGGAGAAGGAGAGCACGCACCAGGTGACGGCCACTTATGGGGAGATTGCAGATGGCCTTGAACGGTTTAGGCTGGCTGCCTTAAAATGCTTCGGAGTTTTGTTTGCTCCCTACCTTGGTGAACAGGAACGCGGGCGGGCTTAAAACTTGCTTTAATGCCAAACAGCTGCTGCTTTGCTTTGTTTCAATTAGAACTGAATGTTGCTACCCCAGACGCCCTGCCCGCGTGGAGTTGCAGAAGATGTCACTGAGCATCACCACCAATCCTGGGACAAATATGGCATTACAGATGCATAGTAATGAGCCATGGAGTGTCTGGGAGGTCAGAGCAATTCCGACATTTATTATATCATAGCACCATGGGTAGCTATCAGCATACTAAATTCATATTCATGTGACTCAGAATCAGATATTTAGAATTAAGCCATCTTAGAAATTACTGGTCAGATCCCCCTTCACACTTGCAGAACTGAACCCAAAGGATTTTAATAATTTTCCAAGGTTGAACAGCATATGTTGAATAATCTCCCTAGCCAACACACCCACGCTAATTCCCATGAACGCCCTTTCTTAATACTTAGACTTGTATTCAGGTCCACCTTAGTGTGCCACCAACAGCTGATGAACTCCCACCCGCACATTCGCTCCTCTTCTCCGAATCACTTTTCCCCCTTAGCCTGAACTCCTGTTTTGATCTTGGTAACTTGTCTTTATATCATCCTGATAATCAGACAGAAGTAACCACAATGATAATTTTCCTCCATATGATTCACTTGGTCAGTTCCACGCTAGGCACGGAGGGGGCAATCTTGGTGAACTTGAAAGGAAGCTTTAGCATTATGGAGTATCCACTATGGTTACAGAATGTGTATGATTCCTTAACACAGCTTCCTGCCTTTCTTTGGTGTTGGGTGTTTCACGGATGCCAGCAGACATTATGTTACTGACCAAGGCATAAGACTTGGGGAATTTCCCTCATGCCCTAGCAATAGAGCATGCCTAGTAGGTTAAGCTAACTCTAGCAATAAACCCCAACATAATGGTTTACTGTGTCAAATGTTTGTTTCTTACTACCATAACAGTATTGGACACGTAATGAATTGGCCCACTTTGAAATGATGCAGCAAAGACCAGGTTAATGATGAGACAGTCTTTCTGCCTTCCCCGGATAATTTCCTCGATGCCCCTGGTCACATGCATTCCTGCTGGCTGGGGAAACAAAAGGATCATCAGAAAGCAAATGAGAGGTTTGATGAACCAGGCAAGAAGTGGAACACAGCACTGTGTTTATCCACAATCTCCTAAGGACAGCTCAATCCCACGGAGTCTCCCAGTTGCAAAGGAGGCTGGGAAGTAATATCCAGCTGGGTTTCCACAGGGGAGGGAGCCTAACACTCCAGTGATGTGGAGTCTGCTTTAACCACTGTGAACTGTTATGTGTCTGCATTTCAGACAATATCCCAGGGCTGTGTACATGAGAGACATCTATTTATATACTCAAATTCTTCCATAGTTGTGAGGCTAGAAAATGGGAGATATAATGCTTCTCTCGAGTGAACTAATGACCTCTAAGAGTAAAGATTATTTGCTGACCTAAGCTAATAAATGAGAATGTGGACAACAAGACAAGTATTTATGGTGGATCTTATGTACAGCCTGTCATAGCAAGTAATTGGTTTGACTGATTGTTTTTTTCACTAAATCTTCATACCCCAACCTTTATAATCAGGTTTTGAATTAAGTTTCTTCCTTAGTTCAATTTTAAAGAGAAACCTATCCAATTAGACACGAAAACAGCATTTCCTGGAATCTGCATTTCCTCAGGAGCTCCCGTTTGCTGAGCACTGACTCTCATCCAACACCCACAGAGGGGACTAACATGCTGAATTCATGTCACCCATTTTTACATACGGAAAAACAGAGGCTGGGAGATGAAGAACTTTCTGGAAGTGCCGAGATCCTACCTTCAGGCTGACAAAGCCACGTTTCCCTCTGTGACCCAGTGATTCCTGTCAACTTTACACAGTGTGCAAGAGCAGCGTGTAGATTCTGCCTGGGTATCTGGTCTATTCTAGAGAGTTTCGGAGAGTTAGAATAGACTAGCATCATGCCTTCCCTGGGCACTTCACCTCCTTCCACAACCAGCTACTCACCCACAAGAAGCACCAAGCGCAGAAATAACTGTGAGGCATTGCTCCTGAGTCCACTCTTTCATCCAGATGTATGCCTTCCCAGCCTCCGCTTTGGGAAATGCAAGCTGGGAAGGCAGGATCAAGACTACTCAGAAATACAAGCCGAGGTATTATCCTAGCAACTCCCCAAAGCAATTGTACAACATTGTTTGCCTAAGCCTTAAGTGCTCATGCCTGGCAGTGTACAAACCAAAGTTCAAAGGGTTCCTCATTACCATAATGGGATGTAAGCCTTTGCTGTTGGCTGTGGAATAATGAAGATAATGCTTGTGGATTGTTCCTTCAATCTGTGTTTGTTTAGGTTAAAGAAGTCTATGGCATAGCTGGGTATTTTTGCTTCTCACTCTCTCTCTCTCCTTTTAAATTTTTTTTCTGGAAAAGCTCTTATTTCTATGGTCAGTTCAGAAAAAGCACTCAAAAAGATCTTTTATAAGGGTCAGAAAATTGTAAATTGGGTTTTTATCTCATAAAACATCTTATCCTTTTATTTCCCATGGCCAATAAATAGCACATTAGATTAGTATTTCTGTATTTGCCAACAGCAAGAGACTCGTTAGCCTGACAAAGCCAGATTTAATTAAAACACATACACCCCAAACATCTCACAATACCACAAAATATTGGCAGTAAACAGATGAGACCAGATTGAAAAATTCAAACAGCTCTTTCCCCTCCATGGTAAGTTCATCTGAAAAAATTAGAAGGAGCACACAGAGCAATACAAAATGCAAGTTTTCATGTTCTTAGGATCGATTAACTTTTGAAAATTAGTTTATTTCTCTTGGATGGGGCCCTTACACTCTCAGAGTCAAAGTCAACAACCTATGAAGCATTTGTTTTCAACTACATAAGCTTCCTGTGTATTCTATAAATGGGCATTCCAAACGTCCTAAGGTCTCAACAGGGCAACCCAAATCTAAGGGAGAAATAAGGAAATTTTTATCACTCTGAACCTCGTGTCATGGAATGTGTATGGCACCCCCAGCTCACAGGTCCCTCCTGTATGAACAGCAGAGCATTGTGCCAGGAACTGTGGACAAATGGCACGTCCACAGTGGAATAAAAACTAGTTTACCAGAAGGGACATCCAGTATGGGTAGAGGAGGGCTGGAGGAAAAGGAGAAGAGAGCGGGTCCAACTGGTCCTTCTGCTCGGTGCCTTCTCACTTACCTCTTCACCCCTTGTGAGTACCTTCCACCTAACCTGTGCACGTACCTGTGTTGCAGAAACAGAGAATCCTTGCTTGGTAGTAAGGATAGCAGAAGAAGAATGGTCTTCACTTTGACTGCCACCTGCTTTGCTCTCCCTTTGCATCTCTAGGAAGGGGGCTTACGGCAGTTAACTGCCCTCCAAAGACTATTTTCTTGTCCTAGGCTGCTTTTCTGTGACTGTGACAAAGCACTCTGACCGAAAGTAACTTGGGGAGCAAAGGGTTTCTTTCAGTTTCTAGTCATTCCATCGTGGAGGGAAGTCAGGGCAGGAACCTGGAGGCAGGAACTGAAACAGAGGCTTGCTATGGAATATTCCTTTACACTGTGTGAGGATATGTTGCTGAGACTGGTTTAATAAAGAGCTGTACAAACAACCAATAGCTGGGCAGGGTTTCCAGGCACAGAGGACACTGGGAAGAAGGAAGGGCAGAAGTGAAAAGAGACAGAGGAAGCCAGACATGCAGGAGGAGAGGTAAAAGCCATGAGCCATGAATCAGCATGTAGATGAATAGAAAGGTTAATTTAAAATATAAGAGCTCGTGTGATAAGCCTAAGATACAGGATGCCTATGAAGTTACAAGCTTTTATAATTAATAATAAGTCTCCATGTCATTATTTGAGAGCTGGCTGGTAGGACAGAGAAAGACTCTTTACAGAGGCAACAGAGAAGAGCTGCTTATGTGCTTGTCCCTCTGCCTCCTCCATTTGCTTTCTTTTACACTCCAGGATCACCTGCCCAAGGACAGCACTGCCCACAAGGGCTGAGCCTCCCATATCAATCAGGAAAATGACCCACAGGCTTGCATACAGATCCACCTTACAAAAGCATTTTCTCAGATGGTGTTTCTTCTTCCCAAATGGTTCTCTAGCTGCTGCCAGGTTGACAAAAGCTAGCCAGAACAATGTTAAAAGTTTGTCTGAAGCTTGTGGCAATATTGAGACATGTCAGAGCCTTAAGGAAGTTGGCTTTGGTGGGAGAAGCGTAATTCGTTGGAGAACACCTTAAATAAGGGTTACTGGTCCACCCCCTTGCTTCCCTGATGTTGTGAGCTGATCAGATCTCCTTTGCCACATGTTTCCATCATGAGGAGCTGCCTTAGCACAGATTCCACAGGACCAATCCACTGAGTGTCTGAAATCTGTCAAACAATGAGTTACAAACCATTCCTCCTTTTCAGCTGATTGTCTTGAGTATTTTTGTCACAGTAACGGAGATTTGACTAACACAATTGCTGAACTGTGAGAAAAGAATCTACTTCAGGGACACCCACCATCTCTCAGCACATTCTTCCTCTCAAGTCATTCTTACCTTCACCAAGAGAACCTGGTGATCTCCCTTGATTCTGAGGGCCAAATGATTTGGTCCCCCAAAAACATGTGGAATTTCAATCCTCAACACAACACAGTTAGGAAGCTGAGCCTTACGGGAGGTATCTCAGTCGTGAGGACTCTCTGGGTTGTGCAGATGGATGTCTCCACAAGAAAGGCAGATGAGGAATGAGTTTTCTCGCTCTCTTCACTCTTCTGCTATGTGATGAACAGTATTTCTTCCCCACGGAAAATATTGCATCCAAAGAGTCATCTTGGAAGCAATTTATCATATATAGTCTATATACACCGAGTTCTTGGACTTCAAAATGATGAAAAATACACTTCTATGACTTGCAAATTGCCCAGTCAGTAGCATGACTATAATAGTCAAAACAGAGCTGAGATGCTGGAGAAACTTCACTGCTCTTGGATAGAGAAGGGTTCTTGATAGCCTCCCATGTGGTTCAAGCAGTAGCTTTCTCAAGCTCTGTGAAGGTGCTAATTGAGGTTCCCAACTGTAGCCACAAGAAGGGAAGGGGGAAGAGAAACGTGAGGTCTCATTCAGAAGTGAAAACAAGGGCCATTGCTCCCATTCTGCTTCCTTTACCTCCTCATGAATAATTACAAGTGGCTTCCTCAAACAAATATAAAGAAATAAGTTCATGCCAAAGCCAGCAAGTCTTCCCTGGAGACAATGGAATCCTGTCATTTATGAAAAGACATTCTTTCAACCAACGGCTTAGAAACAAGACTCCTAGTATTCTAAACTAGACATTGTTGGCTCTTTTCTGAACCATGTCCCTTTATAAGACCCTTCAATAAACTAGAACAAGCACTCTCTTTCCATGCAATCGGGATAATATCTGTTCTCCTTTTATTCTAAATCCCCATGTAACATGAGGGGCCAGGCCTGCTTGTTGGGGTTTTTGTCTTGCCCTGTTCCCCCAGCCTGTTTAGCCCCAGTGAAAATCAATCACACAGAGATCTCTATAAGTTATAATGCTGATTGGCCCATTAGGTCAGGCTACTTATTAGCTAACTCTTACATCTTGATTAACCCATTTATCTGATCTATTTTAGCCATGTGACTCAGTACCTTTTTCAGTGGGGCAGCTCACATCCTGCTGCTTTGGTGGCCTGGGCAGGAGTGGGAGGAATCAACTTCCTCCTCCCCAGAATTCTCCTGCTCTCCTTGCATAAATTCCACTTCCTGTCTGGTTTTCCCGCCTACACCTCCTGCCTGGCCAATCAGCATTTATTTAAAACATGATTGACAGAATACAGACAATTCTCCAGCACCATCCCCAAATCAGTAGCGTTAATGTGCAGGACAATGTTTATTCTTTCCACTCTTTCAAAAAGTCTAGATGATGACACAGATGAACAACAAGAGAAGAAAGAAATTCTACATACAAGCAATTAACCTCCGGGTCTGGTGGAACCATACTGGCTGTCTATTGATGTATAATAGATTGTTCCAAAGCACAATGGTAAAAAAAAAAAAAATAGTGCTGTAACCATGATGTCTGTAGTATCACTATACCAAAAACAATAATGCACATTGAACAGAGACTTATTTGGTTCACAGTTCTACAGACTAAGAAGTCCAAAATCTAATGACTAAGGGCTTCCTGTTGCTCTCCCGGAAGAAAAGAACAATGACAGAGCAAGGATAGAATGAGCTGAACTTATTCACTTCCAAGATGACAAACCTACTCCCTAGATAACATCTAAACCCGCTTATGAGATCTGAGCCCTCCTGGCACTATCACCTGCTGAGGGTTTCACCTCTAAACACTGTTGCACAAAGGACTGAGTCTCCACTCCAGGAACTCAGAGGTTGCCAACCCTGTAGCCAGAACTGGGTTCAGGTTGGCCAGGTGTGGCTGGTTCAAGGGTTCTCACGAACTTACAGTCAAGACGGCAGCTGTAGTCTATCTGAAAGCCCCAAGAAAAGCAGCCACATGCAACTGCACTCACTTGGACCTTGACCCCTTGCCATAGGTGTCCTGAATTGTGATTTGCTTCCTCCAGATTCCAAAAGAGAATCAAAGAAGTGTTCACTATAAAAGCACGCTGTTCAATCAGCTGATGTCGGCATTGACATCTCACCACTCAAGGATTGTAGAGTTAGTTTGCTCTTTTATTTCTACAGATAGAAAATTAGCCGCTTGAAACTAAATTTCCTCATGGTATGGATGAAAGATGAATGTGTCCACTGACATCAGAGTTCAAGTCCCAGCTCTCTCACTAGCAAGACCTCTTTGGGCATATTATACCGTGACTCAGAGATCCCTTGCCTAGAAATCTATGAGACTTCTACTTTTCAGGGTGACTGCGAGAAATAAATGTATGAAACATATCCAGTCTTTGACACATGATGAAGTGTGCATTGTCTCATGTCTCTAAAAGAATTTCTTATTATTCTTTGTTTCAGTCGTGCAATACAGTCTTGTTAAATGATGATGATGAAATGATCCATGCAATATAGTTATAAACAATATTTAATTGGATAATCAATTTATCCAATTAAAAGTTTTAAGTCCTTTTTTATTGATAGCCAGAAAAGAGTAGGCTTATGCCTCTGGAAAATCTCTTGGCTCAGGGATACTAATCTTTTTTAAAAAGCAAAAACCACAAAGACTATATTTACATCAGGATTAAATGAGGGTCAAAGTGGCCTTGAAACATTTATTCCTGGCAGAGCATAGTAATTGTTTAAAATATAACATGCTAATTAATTTACTCATATCTTTTCTAGTTATTTTGGTGATTATTTTGGTAATACATCTAGACCATGGCCAAGTTCATGGAAATCTCAACACTGCTGCAAGAAATGTCTAAGCAAACTGCCTAAGTAAATGAAAAGTGGAGTCAGAACAAGCTGGCATTGCCTTACATTTCACTGATAGATTAGGTGGATAGATAGACAGACAAACAGACAGACAGACAGACAGATAATGGATGATTGATAGATGATAGATAGATAGATAGATAGATAGATAGATAGATAGATAGATAGATATAGTAGATAGATAATGGATAAGAGATAGATAGATAAATAGATAGACAGACAGACAGAGAGGTGACAGATAGATGAGGAGACTGGCATGGAGAGAGATAAAATAATCACATAATATATAGAAATAGATAGACTTTAAGTAGGGAATGAAAGCTATGAAAAGTACTTTAATCCAAAGGAAGACATTATCAGAGTCAGCAAAATGAGAGCACGGGCTTATGCACACTGCATGACTGAGCATGCAGGAGTAAACAACTCTGTCTGTTGGCCAAATGAGTTCCATCTTTAGTATAAAGGTCCTTGGGCGTACATTTCTTGCTCAAATAATGGTCCTCAGTCTGTCCAGCTGGCCAAGAAAGAGTGGAGATTAACTAGACACATGAATATGACCCTCTAACACTGGATAGACTAGTGTTATTTTTTCAGAGCTCCTGGTGCTGAAAACGGGAAGTTGTAATGAACTGGGTTCCTAGGATGAGGGCAGGTATTTTATTTATACATTAAAGCCTCACTTCAGGCTTCGGGTAGATTACAAAAACAAAAGCAATGCTATATCATGTCTACTTTCAAGATAAATAACTCAGGTTAACCACAAAAGAATGTCAATACCAGCAAAGAGAGCTGGTGGTCAGAAATACAAATAAATAAAATCATGTGTGTATGTATGTATGAATGTGTGTGTGTGTATGAATGTGTGTGTGTATGTGTGTGTGTATGAATGTGTGTGTGTGTGTGTGTGTGTGTGTGTGTGTGTGTGTGTGTGTGTGTGTGAAATGAGCATAGAAGCAAACTTCCCAGAAGAACTAAGAGGCATAGTGGGAAAGGGAGGTGAGACTAGAGAACAGTGGGACACGGCAGGAAATGTTGTTAAAGTGTATAAGCTACTACATGAAAACATCTTTATGTGGTATGTGCGGTGGATACACGGCCATACAAAGGAGAGAGCAGCAGAGACAGAGACAACAGGATGCAGCATTGTCAGAAGCATCCTGGGCAGGGACATGCCTTGGATGATCAACCTGCTTTACCATTCCTCCTCGTTTCTCTTCCTTTCTTCTGCCATTTTCTCACTTCCTTCCCTCCTCTACTTCTGGTCTACCTATTATTTTCTTCTTCCTCAAAGCTCCTCCCAATTTTATCCCCTCCCTAGCAGGAGGTAAGAACAGCCATTCTCTTCTCAGACTGACAAAGACAATAAAGGACCCTGGCTGGTCCAGATCAAGTGTCTACTGCACAGTCCTTCAAGACAGGGATGTTCCTGCCTGGAATCGGTTCATTGTCTCCCAAGAAGACACAAAGCATACCAAAGCCCAAGCTCTGGGCTCCTCCTAAAATACCCTCCAACCTTCTGGTTCCTGGCCCTACACATAAGAAAATGTGTGACTTTGTCTTGTCCCTGGGAAAAATCCATTCTGTCCAAGTCGACAGGAATCCTGTAAAACTCATCAGAGACGGTGCCAGTTATTTGAAGCAGAAGACATCAATATCCATAGTTATCAACGTTTTTTAAGCGGTCTTGAGTCTCAGGAAAGGGAGAGAATCAAATCGTCAATCCTGAGAAGTTTGCAGGCATCGTTGCTCATGCTAAGGAAAATGTATCCGGTTACAGCAGAGGAGAAATGAGGACTCCAGCTGATCACCAACGCATCTTCTATAAGAACATAGCCAGATGACATTTCTCAGCTTCCTCGGCAAATACTGTTTCTCCAAAAACAGCTTGTAATTGCAGATTACTTATCTAGCATACATGGGGCCCTGAATCCAATCCCCAACACCACAAAAGATAAAATAAAATCGGCTTTATCTGAGTACACAGAAACTTCTCATATTGAATGTATATAATTTCTCAGATTGAATGTGTATAATTTGATAGGCTGGGGAACATGCATGCACCCACGAAGCTACTACCACACTCAAAATGATAGAGATTTCCATCATTCCAAAGAAAATGTCCTGTTTCCTTTGTGAGGTTTGGCTTTTCTCTGGTTTTGAAGTTTAGCTTTAGGTTGGTTGATTTCTCTCTCTCTCTCTCTCTCTCTCTCTCTCTCTCTCTCTCTGTGTGTGTGTGTGTGTGTGTGTGTGTGAGTGTGTGTGTATGTATATGTGTGTGTGCATGAGTATGTTTGCATGCGTGTGTGTGCATGTATGCATTCCTCTATGTGTGTGTATGTGTGTGCATGCATGCATACCTCTGTGTGTGTGTGTGTGTTTATGTGTGATTTAATATCGAGGACATTTAACATGAGATATATCCTCGACAAACATCCATCAACAGATATTAGAAAAAGAAAATGTAGTTAAATAGATACAAATATTGATAATACATGTGTGACTAACAGATTTCACAAAGAGAGATATGCTTACAGCGTAAATCAACCTTTGACAAGAAAGTCATCCTGCCATTTATAACAATGGAGTATATATTATGCTAAGTGAAATGTGTTGATCACGTGTGGACAAACTGTATAGGATTCCACTTACAAAAATGACCCAGAGTAACCAGACGTGTGGAAGGAGAGAACATAATGGTAGCTGCGGGACAGAGGAAAAGGGCATTTGTTTGGCTGGCATGACGTCATCACGCAGAACCAGGCACCTGTAAAGAGCGGCTGTCCAGCATGTTGCAGACAGTGAGCAACGCTGCAGAAGTTCACCGAAACGTTCCTTTCAATGAACCGCAATCTGGCCAGTGCCCTGAGGAAGATAGCACCAGCTCTCGTAACTGTGGAAAGCGAGATGTCCCACAGGCTGCTGCCTGCAAGCTGAAGTCCCGAGGAAGCTGGAGATGTAATTCAACACAAGCCTGAAGGTCTGAGAACCGGGGAAACGATGGTGTAAGTCTATGTACAGGTCCAGCTACCATGAATGAAGAGGGCGGGGGGCGTAGTTCCTCCCTCCTCTGTTTTCCCTATTACCCAATCGCTTATTAGGTCAGACAATAAGCACATGCATGGGGAAGGCAATGACCTTTACTGAACCTGCTGTCACTCTCATGCAGAAATAGTACTTAACCTCCAGTCCCCGTGGCCTCATCAGGGTGACGCATGGCACTAACTCACCGGCAAGTCCTCCCTCATGGAGTTCAGTCTGCTACATGCAGACAATGACCTATCTGTCCTCCTCCCAAGCTCCCTGTCTTTTTCTAATGTTTCAATTATTCGGTCCATAACATGCTGAATGTTATTTCTGAAAGTTAAATCTGAATTAACCTGGGGAATTCTGTAGTCTCGTTGATGATTTTTTGCTCTTTTTTTTAAAATATATTTCAAATTGAAATAGAATTCCATCATCTCCTCTGTTCCCCTCTCCAGGCCCTCCCAGGTATCCTTCTTCCAGCACGTCCCACGCCCCCTCTCTAGTTGACACCATCTTTTTCTTAGATTAGTATCATTGTTGCATATGTACATATATGTATGTATGTTTATATGCAAATACATAAATAACTGCTGAGCCCATTTTTTTGTTAATGTGTATATGGTTATATGATTTCAGGACTGACCACTCTGCATTGGACAGCCAAGAAGGGGGCTCATTCCTAGGACAGGCTAATATAAAAAATTGCATCAAGGATAACATACATTTTTTTGTTGTTGTTTCCATAAGACTCAGCTTTTCCTTCCTGGTCCCCATTTCTTCTTTGCATCTAGCACACAAGTGATGGGGTTCGTTCCCCTCAGCCATGCTTTCTTTCAGCTGGTCCTTCTCCCTCAGTCCCCTACCCCATTCCCAAGTCCCATCCACTTTGATTTCTTAAAAACTACAGTGTCTAGCTGAAAATCCCTCCTAAACTTATTACCTTCCAAAATCACCACCAGAATACCTTGCTCGCATGGATCTCCTCTCACCACCTTGTCTTTCTACGGAATTGTTGTCCTGGAAACTGTTTACAATAGGCCTTGTGAATCTGGACCTCTGCTGCCGCCTGGTGGTGATGCTCAGCAACTGTCCGATTCCGGCTAACCCTGAAACCCTGTAGCTTTCCAAAACAAAACTGAAGGGAGGGAATACTATTTTTATTTTTCTTTCCGCTCCCTCTTCTCCCCTGACTCCCTCCTTCAAATTCCCCTCCGCCATCCCATCATTCACTCCTACCTTTATTTATTAGGAAGGGAAGGCCTTCCATGGATATCAGCAAAGCATGAAATATCCAAGTAGCCACAAGACTAAGCACCTCCCCTTGTATTACGGTTGGTCAAGGCAATCCACTTTGAGAAACAGGTTCCGAAGAGGCACCCAAACATTAGGGACAGACCCACAAGTAGACCAAGTTACACATCTGTCACATATATAGAGAAAGAGAGAGTGCCTAGGTCAGTCACGTGCAGGCTCCCTGCTTATTGGTTCAGACTCTGAGTTCCTATGAGCCAGGTTACTTGTTTCTGTGGGTTTGCTTGTGATGTCCTTGACCCCTTTGGCTCCTTACAATCCTCCCTCCCTCTCTTCAGCAGGATTCCCTGAGCTTGGCCCAGTGTTCAGCTGTGAGTCTCTGCATCTGTTTCCGACAGTTACTGGATGAAGCCTCTCTGATGACAAGTGGGATAGTCACCAGTCTGAAGACGTGAGATGGCCAGTTCAGGCTATATATCCACTAATGTTAGAAGTCATGACTGAGCTCATTCTTGTACATTCAGAAGAGTTTCCCTTTTATCAGGTTTCTAATTGACCCCAAAATGCCCCCTTTTCAGTCATCTCTTTCAGTATTCTCCTTCTCCATCTCCCATCCAACCTGATCCCTCCGTTTCCCATCCTCACCTGCCCCCAGTCTACCCAAGAGATCTCTTCTACTTCTTTTTCCCAGGGAGATCTGCGTGTCCTCGCTTGGGCCCTTCTTGTTACCTGACCTCTCTGGGTCTGTGAATTGTATGTAGCATGGTTGTCCTTTGCTTTATAGCTAATATCCGCTTATGAGAGAAAGAAAGAGAGTTACATACCAGTTTCCCTCCTGAACATTAATGCAACATACTCAATGAAATCCTGATGAACTGGATTCAAGAACACATCAAAAAGATCATTCACCATGATCAAGTAGGCTTCATTCCAGAGACGCAGGGATAGTTCAACATGCAAAAATCTGTCAATGTAATCCACCATCTAAACAATCTGAAAGAAAAGACCACATGATCATCTCATTGGATGCTGAAAAAGCCTTTGACAAAATCCAAAACCCCTTCATGATAAAAGTCCTGGAGAGATCAGGGATATAAGAAACCTAAATATAATAAAAGTTATCTACAGCAAGCTGACTGTCAACATTATATTAAATGGAGAGAAACTCAAATAAATTCCACTAAAATCAGGAACAAGACAAGGCTATCCACTCTCTCCATATCTACTCAATATAGTGCTCAAAATCTTAGCTAAAGCAATAAGACAACAAAAGGAGATCAAGGGGATACAAATTGGAAAGGAAGAAGTCAAACTTTCACTATTTGCAGATGATACGATAGTTTACATGAGTGACTTCAAAAATTCTACCAGGGAACTCCTACAGCCGATAAACACCTCCAGTAACATGGCAAGATACAAGATTAACTCAAAAAAATTAGTAGCCTTCCTATATACAAATGATAAAAAGGTCTGATAAAGAAAGCAAGGAAACAGCAGTCTTTACAATAGCCGCAAATGCTATAAAATATCTTGAGTATCACCATTTTAAAAAGAGAGTCAGACCAGACTCTAATCCATAGTATTTCCCACACAGTCCCTGTTGCCTCTTTCTTCTGTCTTTAATTTCTTCAGCTTTTTAATTCCCTTGTCGTGGTTTTGTACTAACACACACACATATACAGACACACACGTGTATGCATGCATGCATGCACACACACACATGCATGCGTGCACACACGCACTGAAGTTTCAATCCTCACTGCTCAAAGCCATCAATTCAGTCTTGTTGCTAAACAGGGTGAGCCGCTGCCAGAAGCCTGTGATTTCACAGTATTCAGGAAATGACACACCTGAATCCCATGCTGCTCCAGCCCCAAAAGACTCTTCCATGGTGCCTCGCATTACTTCCTTTATTAAATAAAGATGGACTGAGCCTGTTTGGTGTAACAAACACAGTCCCAGGCACTAAGATGCATCAGTTGAACAAAACACAGGGCAAATATTTTTATTCCGCAATTAGGGCTTCTTTTACATGCACATGTGTGCACATTTACACGAACACTGAATTATTCATGTATGCTTTCAGATTCTCTGTGTAAGTCTCACGTCGGCAGGCAGAGAGGAAGAACTGCTTAAGAAGCAGGACTAGCCCCATTCTGGCTCTCCTATGATCAAAATAGAAAAGCTCTCGTGATAGCATAATTGGAGAGAGAATGCACACGCTTTGAAGTCACATAGACATGGGTTTAAATGTTGGCTCTGTTACTCACGAGCTCTGTGACCTTGAGCCAGATCGTTAACCTCTCTGAATTTCTTTGCTTTTATCTGCAGAAACAGAGAAATCGATATCAATTTATCTGGACTGCAGAGGGAGCTCACACGTGCGGAGTGTCTGGTACAGAAAGAGTCTTCGCCGCCTCGCCATTCCCCAAGTGTCCAGGTCTGTGGCCAGAGACCAACCAGGGAGCTGGCGTGATGCTAATTACACCGGCACTGAAGGGCCGGGGTTGTTGTAACAAGGGGATTGAGATTTTTGATTTCGCAATTAGAGTTGTTTCCATGATTAGCAAAATTGCCAGACCTCATTTGCCAGCCGATCATACCTTCTCCTTTAGCGAGCACAGCCTGCTTTGGCTACTCAGGGTGCCAAGCACAGCAGCTCAATTCTCCCAGGGCCCTGGAACTTGCCAGGGCACTGAGTTCTCACACATGAGCTTGAACAAAGACCTGGCTCTGGAGAGCTGAAGGGCTGTCAGACTCTGGGGAGTCACAAGGGGAGAAAGCAGGCACGGAGGGGAAGAAAGGAAACTACCTACCCCATGTCATTTTCCACGTCTGATGTCATTCTGTGTCATTTTATTTACTGCCTCTAGGAAATCAATTAAAACAGCGCTAATTTATGGGTCTTAATGAACAAGGTATTATGCAAACTGTTTGTAAGCATGGCAGGCTTCTGGAACTGGAGAACACTCAAAAGCACAGTCATCTGACGTGACATTCTCTCACGGCTGCCTTCCCCTCCACACTCCAAAATGGCATGAGGAGTGAGCAGTGTAGGCTCACACCAGTCCTGCAGCTTGGGATGGAGTCTGTGTAACCACTGGGATTCCAAAGAGATGTGGGCAGAGAGCGAAGAGGTACCGTCTCCTAGCCTAAGACATGATATAGGAAGTAAACGTTATTGTGGATTATAAAGATAGTCTTGTATTATTTTAGAGAAGAGGAGGATACTACATGTAGGGTGTGTCTCACACACATACACAGAGAGATACACACACAACACACACAGATAGACACACACAGAGACACCAACCAAATGTCTAACCAAAACTTCACTCAAGAGTTTTGGGTTGGCAGCCGAGACACAGACAGAAGGCACCACTTGCCTCTCTGTTGCTCCTGCAGACAATGATGTGCCAGACGGCTTTGATACCTTTCCTTAAAAATTGCCTTATCCCCAACTTGAAGCCTAAGGCTTGCCAGCTTGTAGGAGACACACCAGAAGCAATGGTTTTTACAAATCAATTTAAAGGTGGGGACAACTGTCTCAGTATTCCTTGGGCACAAATGAGAATGCGTGTTTTGGTTTCTAATCATAAATTATGACTGTGTGCATGGTGTCCGATGGCACACAAAAGATGGCTGGAAGAGACACCACTGACTCTGGTGCTCCCTGCTATCTGCATGATTTAATCCATTTTTACTCCCAGGAAAGACTAGACCATCATGGAGAAACTGAGGCAGTACCGCAATCCCATACTTACTTTGGCATTGGAAGCAGAGTCTCACTCTATAACCTAGGGTGACCTGGAACTACAGGTAGCCCAGATGACGACAAACTCGTGGCAATCCTCCTGCCTCTGCCTCAGCTTTCTGAGTGCCGCCAAACCAGCCAGGTACCTCCCATGATTTCTAAGGGTAAACATTGACTTTGCTCGTAGTGAGTCTTGTGCTCTGGAAACAACGGGATAGAATGCTGAGAGGCAAAGAAAGGGGCCACTGCCGGTTCCCGCCAGGCTTAGCTGAGCCATCCATGGGAAATGGCGCCAAGCACAATGATCAAGCCCCAGGTCTCAGTTCCCCCGACATGAAAAGTGAGGCATATGCTATGACCGCCCTCAGAGGAGCTTTGAGAGATGGGATGTAAACAGGGTCATATGTACGTCAGTGCTTCCCCTGTGTTTTGGAACAGCATTATCCCGGCATTGGGGTGGCTTAAAGTACCGTGAGATGAGAAGACAAAATGCCAAGACGAAAAACCAGCTCATGAAGAATGTTCCCTCTATCTAGCCACCTCAGGCAAGGCCTGGCGGCGAGTGGTAATTACCGTAATTAAAAGCAAGTTTCAGTGTCTCTGCGAAGCAGGCAAGACAGAGCCACTCGTCAGAATTTCAGTCTTGTGAGAAAGTGGTGCTGTAATAGGCCATAAAATTGTTCTAACCTTCCTTCCCTAAGCTGTCACATGTGGCCAGATCGATGGCTCCCTGGCACCTGCCTTGGTAGTAATTCCGGTTTGCTTTCAGCAACCCCTCTGGGCTGCTGCACCGTGCCAAGAACAGCTCAGGGGACTGATAAAGAGACGCGAGTGCTAGGGGCACGCAACTAAGGACACAACGAGGGCATGGGAAAGGGGGCGGGGCCGCGAGCTGGGGCAAGGGGAACGAGGGAGGTGATAAAGAAAGCCAGGGTGGCCAGGATAGAGCCAGTCTGGCTTCACTGTTTCTCTGACCCGAGGAAGAGAAATAACAACAGAAAGCATGCTAATAGCAGCGAGACACAAAGGCAGTCCTTTCTCTCCTCCACTTTACACGGGGCCTGGGTGACACCGTAACCTGATTTGTGTTCTCTGTACTCCTTGGTATTTGGCGAACGGGTCTCTTCGTTTTTTTTTTCTCCAACCTTTTAAAGCATAATAACTGCCTGCACCTTTCTGAAGCATGTGTTGAAGACAAAGAACACGGGAATATGTCATTTCCGATAAAGGCCAGAAAGGGTGTCGTGACCAGCGAAGTGCTAAAATGGCATTTGCACTTAGGTGACAAACCAGCCCATTCCATTCCAGGTAGAGGCCAGGGCTTTTTCCCGTTACTATAAAACGCCAGAAAGTCAAGGCTGCCCTCCTCAGGCCGCTTTGGGGGTGACAGCTGATGCTTCTGATGGAAGCTGCGGAGGGGAAGCCTTGGAGGCAGCCAGGTAGACTACAGGTAGACTCCCCAGGACAGCAGCACATTAAGAAACACCCAACCAAGAAAGAACCTGCTTTATTCTGATCAACCCAGCTGCCTTCCACATAAAACAAAGCCTTTGAAGCCTGGTTTCAAACAAACCAAATCTGAAGGACGATATTTTTGACACCAAAAGAATTTACAATAGAGACATTGGACTGACGCACAGTCTGTGGCCAGGAACAATGCGCTGGGAGACTCGAGAGGCAGGGAGCCATTTTTTCACCTGGCAAAAGCAGGAAAATATGAACATAACAGTCAAGACTCACAAGGTCACTGCCAGTCTCATCGCCAGATGAGCAACCTGGAACAAGGCTAAGGACACATCCCCGCCCGCTGGAGTCTTTCTTCATCCACAAAATGAGGTTCCTGGACTGCAGGATGTCCAGACTCTTCCCATCCAAGAAGCACTATGATCCACAACCTTTATTTCGTACTCTCAGCTAGCAGTGTGATCACCCTGAAAGAAACAAAGGAACGAACAAAGTAAAATAAGATGTCACACAAGGCCCTGGTTCACTCTAACTGAGCATCCTCCAAGTTAGGGGGAAAGGGTCTCTCCCTACTCGTGCCAAGAAGCATTGGCACACTGAAGACATTTAAAACACAGGTATGATTTTTAGAAGTCATTTACCAACACAATAAACTCTGATATACTTATTGCATTTCTTCAATTAACAGATACCAGAAATGTGAGTGTTAGCAGATCAATGCAAACTTCAGGTATTTTATAAAGAGGTTCTCAAGCTAAAGAGCTTGGAATGTACATTGTGGAGTTCAAGGGTGGGTCCCCAAAATTCCTAACAACAATGCATCACATACACACGCCACACACACACACTCATTTACTCTGATACACAATACACACACAACACATCCACACACCACAGACATTACACACACTTTCACACACAACACATCCACATCACACATCCACTACATACACAACACACAAACACTCAATCACGTTCTCTCTCTCTCTCTCTCTCTCTCTCTCTCTCTGTCTCTCTCTCTCTCTCACACACACACACATAACTTCTCTCTGTAACTCACTACTGAAAGCAAACAAGAATTAAATATAGAAAAACAAAAGGAAAGTCTACTGCAGACTGCAGTAACAAGCTAGTGAATCCTGGGGACAAGTCAATTTCTAAGGAGAAAACTCTGCAGCCACTCTCGGTGGACAAGCAAGTGGGCTGCTGGGCGGACTTTGAAGCCAGTGCTGGGGAGTCTGTGTCCTTATTTGAGCCCACACCATGATCTTCTCGCGCACGCACACACCTTTAACCTATGCCAAGTGGGTGATTTTAAAAGGTTCAGGACTCTCTCTTTACTCAGCAAGCCCACGCGTATTACAGTCAACTCTGGGGCTCTTTTCTTGACTCTTGTTCTGAGGCACGGTGAAAAGACAGCCCTAGCTAGCTCTGCATTAAAAGGCTGAGCAAGAGACCCTGATTCTGAGGCGAATAATCTTAGGAGTTCCTTTTGTCAAGTGTGTGGAGCCACCATCGTCTTGCAAAACCACCACCCTCTTGTCTGTAGAAAGGAGCTCAGCAAACAGGAAGACTCCAGGGCAGCTCGCCCCGCTCTCCCGCACCTTCCTTCTGTCTCCCTGTCCAGATCCGCTACAGAAGAAGGACTGACGTAGTCCAGCTCAGATTTGCAAGGTGTGTTTAAAGGAGGAACACACTGCATCCTTAGGGGCACAGCCCCACTCAGCCAATCAGTGTTTACAATGAGAAACTCATCACCTGAGTCACTGCTGCCCTCCTCTCTCGGTGCTGGCCCAAGCAGCTCAGACTGCGAGATATTGTATTCTGTCTTTAGATACCACCCTTGGACCACATAGCACATCCCTCCTCCTTTCTGACTGCATCAATCTCTTTATTGCCTTTCCTGTTATCACTCCATGTCTATCTTCCTCCCTGCTTCTTTCTCCCTACCTCCTTCCTCACTTTCTCCTTCCTAACAGAAACAGCACCCCATTTGGGTTCTTATGGCTTTCTGTCGTACTGCTAAATGAAATCTTCACATCCACAAGTATTAGGCCCTTTGCCAACTCTTTCCCGTTCCTTTCTCTGGGACACATGGGTGAGTGTGAAGTCTCCAAGCTTACACACCCAAAACACCAGTTGTTAGAGTCCTGTCTAAACATATTGGTTCTGCATCTACTCAGCCCTCAGGCACGTTAGAAGCACCTTATCTTGTCACACAGTGTGTTGCACTCAGCCCCCGCACCCCACAAAATAAAGCTTTTTCTGCCTATACCAAAGCCTTTTCTATATAAGAGTCCCTTTATTCGTATGACATATAGGCATTAGTACCAAAGCTGGCGCTCCTTCTGCTAGAGGGAAAATATGGATGAGCAAAAGATAAAACAAGAGAGAAGATAAAGAGACCAATGCATGCAAGGAAAGAGAAGTCCAGGAAAGGTAAAGAGACCATGGGAATGTCTTATAACCCAAGGTGGGAGGGGGCACCAACACTCAAACAGGTGGGCAATGATAACTCAGGGGTCTGCACAGAGAACAATGTCATATTGTCACAAGTTGCATGCTATTCAACATTATTAGCAGAAACACTTGAAGAAGCCCCAGAAGAAACATGGAGTAAGTCCATGTGACTGAGAGGTGGAGTTGGCTCAAATCTGTCACTCATTTTACCAGGCTGTTCTTTAAACTGAGTTGACATCATGCTTCATATATTCTAGACAAAAGTCTTTCAGCAAGTAAATACTTTGCAAATATCTATATACACATAATTTGGTTTTGCATGATCTTCAAACACTATTAATAGTGACTTTTTGGTCAAGGCTTAGGAGATGGCTCAGTCAGGAATATTGGTGCTCTTTAAGCATGAGGACCTGAGCTTGGATCCCCAGTATCAGACAAAGCTAAGTGCAGAAATGCACATGTAATCCCAACACTGGGGAAATAGAGATAGGAAATTCCTGGGGCTTGCTGCTGGTCAGTCTAGTCAAATGAGTTCCAGGTGCAGGAGAGAGCCTGAAATAGAGGATGATGAAGAACTTATCTGGCCTCAATCTCTGGCCTCCACATACTCTAGACATAAATGTACAAGAAAATGGACACATACACACACACACACACACACACACACACACACACACTAGAATAGATAGATAGATAGATAGATAGATAGATAGATAGATAGATAGATAGATAGATAGATAGGAAGGATTGTAGTTTGTAGTTAAGGAAGACACCCAGTGTTGACATGTGGCCCCGACAAGCACACATGTATACACATAGACATGCATACACACACAAAAATAGTGCCTTTCAAAAGACAGACATTTCCAAGCTTGTACAAGTGCAGTTGAGCAATTTTTCTGCAATGATCTGTGGTTTTACTATTATATAAGAATATTTTGTTTAATTCTACACCACAAAAATCTGTGTGTTTGCTTCTTGGGTTTGTATAGCTCTGGGTTATATACTTAGGCCACTCTGAGCTAATTATTTTTGTTATGTATGGATCTGACCTAGGGCTTGTTTTGTTTTTAGTACATCAATGTCCAAGCACTTCTGTCTAATTTGGGAAAAAAACTATCCCTTTGTCACCCAATTACGACATTATTGTGGACAGCCATTTTCTCACATGTGTGGAGGCTGTTTTCAGATTCTCTCCTGTCCCCTTACTCTGTATGCCTACATCATAGACACTTGCGAAAGAAAAATGCAGGAAGCAAATAAATGCACGAAAATAAGCATCTGAATCCATTTGCAAAACGCACTTTTGAAAGTAGATAGTGTGTTATATATTAGTTAGAACTGCTAGTGAGAATTTGCGTTCACTGTTGCCCATTGCTGGTAGATGTCAAAGTGCTTGGGAGTTTCTATACAGGCCATATACAGCTGACAGCTATGTGACCCAGGCATCCCGCTTACAGATTACCAAGAGAAATGGATATGTATGACTACGCAAGTATTTGTTGTAGGTGAACCTGGCCATCATTACCAGATCCTGGGAGCAACTCACGCATGTTTGTCAACTAGGAAGTGGATAAACCAATGCATGCACGTCACCACAATGGAAGCTACAGCGATAAAATGATAAGGCAACAACTTGGGTGAATCTGGAAAGTAGGTAATGCTGGGTGGAAGCACCATGTTCAACAGGCTACATGCTGTCTGAGTTTTTTGGTGTGGTATTTTTTAAATGGTCAACCATTGGTGACAAAAATCAGTGGTTGCTGGGAGCAGAAGGTGGGAAAGGACATAAACTATAAAGAGCACAAGAGAACCTTCTAGATAATAGATACCTCTATGTGGATTGTGATTATTATGCAACTGGATGCATTTATCCAAGATCACAGAACTGCGCGTCTTACAGGGGGATTTTCACTTACGTGGAGAACACTGTAATCAATCTGGCTTAAAAGAACACAAACGCTTGCTGGCAGGCACCAGATCAGCAACGGGGTGGTGACAAGAGAGAGCTCGCCAGCCCAGGTGCCAGCAGCTGAATTAGTGTTGTTTTATGTTAATTAAATTTATTAATATAACTCCGTGATAAGAGTACCTGTCTTCTAGTTCTGATATTCCCAAGAGCAAAGGGAGCAGGGGAAATATGCCAACGTGGCAAAATTCTATGAAACTAATTACCACAGGAATTTGTGTAAGAATGAACCCACACAGGTGCTACACTCACATAACAAATTAAAAATACCGGTCTACAGAGAGCTTTGCAATGTGCCCAGGAGAGCTTGAACCTCCCAGACAAAGCAGGGATGGTGGTTATTTCGAGCTTTTGACACTGTTCATCTCCTCTCAGCTGCAGGCGGGCAGTGGAGGGCTTCCTGGCACCTGTGCTTCATTTTCCATGAGTCTCCCTGTGCTTTCTTCGGGCCTCTGCTCAGCAACCGTTGTTCGTGGTCTCTGTATGGTGGCTAGTGGAAGACTGGGCATGCACACAGCCCTCCAAGCAGCAGAGCCCTGGGGGTCGCAATTCCACATCGCGGGTCCCTAGGGAAACCCTGCAAGCTCTCTACTGTCATGTTTGGCCTCAGTCATAAAGAGGCCTGTATCTCCCAAGCTCCCAGTTAGACCAGAAGGTTTGTGCTGACCTTAAACGTCTCAAGACATAGGTGTTCTTCAATCACATGGCATCACAGTGTCCACTCTTTGACTCCAACCTTCATTGTTAACAGAATTCCCCGGTCGTCCCATCTCAAACTAACTCCACTATCCATATGCTCCCCAATACAACAGTATTAGTGTTCACAATGTATCTGCTGGCCTTTAGTACCCATTCTATGACCCTACCCATAATGGAGGCAGCCTCAATATCTGCTCAATGGGACTATACTTAGATCTAGCCCAAGGCATCCCTTGCCTAAACATTACCCTGAATCTTTCCAAATAAAACAATGTCTTAACTACAATTCCTTAGGAGACAATAAATGGCCTCTGAGAGGAAATTTTCACTCACATCAACACTGTAAATACAGACTCCAATATGAAGACCAAAGAAAATACAATCAATCCAAATATTATGGTTTATTGAGCCATAAAACAATTGCCTTGCTGAATGCAATTGCTTTTTTTCTTTATTCCAGTGTGTGTGTGTGTGTGTGTGTGTGTGTGTGTGTGTGTGTGTGTGTATTTTAGTTTTTCGAGACAGGGTTTCTCTGTAGCTTTGGAACCTGTCCTGGAACTAGATCCTGTAGACCAGACTGGCCTCGAACTCACAGAGATCCACCTGGCTCTGCCTCCTGAGTGCTGGGATTAAAGGTGTGCGCCACCACCACCCGGCTCCATTGTGTTTTTAAAGATCTGTGTATGTAGACTTGAGACCAAAGTGTTCCAGCACAGGTTGCCCATCTTGAATCCATGACAGTGACTCGGAAACTATTCTTGGGGATCCTTTCTACATACCCTGGGAATGCCAGCAGGGTGTGAATATGCCGAGAGACTTTTTATCCGAGAAAATGCAGTACCTTTATTTTGTCTATAATCGTGTGCTAGCTGAACTTCTACCTGCTGGTTAGAGAAAAATAAATTAACTAAACGTCTAACCTGCTTTAAATTTAGTTTGATCCAATAATTTAAACAGTCGCTTTAGGGAACACCCAGTCTCTCCTGAGTAAATCGTTCTGCCTTTCAAATAACGTTCCTCTCTGTCTGCTTCACTGCCGTGATGGATCTCAGGGCAGCATGGGATGGTCCCGAAGGGAGCAGACTACAGTATCTGCTGGCTTTAGACTCATCCCCCTTGTTAACAGAAACTCAAAGCCTGGAAATCAGAGTCCTTCAAGAGAGCTGGCTAGACTGTCTCCTGTCATGCACAGCCGTTTCCCTTTTTAACTCTGTAGCCACCCATGCTGGTGAGGCCCAATACCTCCCAGAGTCTCAAAGCAGAAATTGATACTCCTTACCTGGTGCCTTATATGCCTTAATATTCCCACACAAAAAAAAAATAAAATAAAATAAAATAAAATTGATTGATTGATTAACTGATTAATTAAAATAAAAGAAGGGACACACACAATCAACAACTTCACTTTTCTCTCTAATACCTTAGCCCTTACTACACTCTTGGAAACATAAAATCCACCTGAACTACAGAATATATCCCTATCTCCTGCTCCCCCATCTCAGCCTACCTTCACTCCTCCTCCTACCCCTATGGAAACCGTATTGGAATCCTGTAAAAATATAGGCCTTCGAGAGCCTAGGGACCTGTGTCCATCCCAAGGTTGAATTCTATGATTAAAAGTAGCTCTTCCTTGAAAGAAGCCATGCCTGCCTTGTTTTATTTGCCTTGGTGGAGGCAGATGGTGGGCAAACACCTCAGCCATGCCGGCTGCATATGAATGTGTCCTGCCTCAACAGAACCGCAGTGGCTACTGACAAGCTGTCAATTTTCCTGGAAGAGGCAGCAGAGTTATGCAGACACTCTCTGAAAATGCATTTCAGTCAAATGCACATCTGACCTTTTGCCTCCTGTCTAGCGTAAATCCTGCCATGTCTGAACATGGTCCAAGCTTTCTCCCGTTGCCTGGCTTCACCTTGAAAGCGTTCATCTCCGCTTCATTTTCGCCTCAGTGCTGCATTGCTCCCAGCACTAGCCTTTTTTTTTTTTTTTTTAATTCTCTCATTCTTTCTCCTGCACAGGTAGGAACGCTCCTGCAGTTTTGACTGTCTCTGCCAACAATGCATTTGTATTCCAAACTCATCTCATCCAGATCTCTGGCTTCTACCTTCCTAGGCTCCCTCTCTCCTCAGATCAACCTTCAGGACCATCCACTGGCCTGACACCTGAAGACCCATGCAGATGTCACTTGGCTGGTGACATCTGATGCTTGTAAACTCCCCCTTCCCCCAGGAAAGGCCTCATTGTTCTTTGATCTCAGTATGGGAACCTTGGCAAGGCAGTCTCTACTCAACCGCAAACCGCAAACCGGCAAATAGATTCACACCTTTTCCTCCATCTTCAAACTTTTTATTTTGCTTTTCCTACACAGAGAGAAGGGGGAGAGAAGGGGGAGGAGCCTATTCCCTGGTCAGGTCAAGAGATCTAGAACTATCTTGGACTCCAGCCTGAATAAAGTGACCTTCAGTGAGTCTTCTCCTCCTTTTTGCTTTGACAGATTATTCTGTAAATTAAGGGGACTGGATCACCACAGCTTGTTCTAGTCAATGACAACAGTTTCCACCGATTTCCATCCTCTCAAATGAGCCTTTTGTTCACGTGAGGCTAATAATAATGAGATTTTTTTTTTATCTTTTCCTCTTTGCATACCTGCATGCCACCTCTGAACTGGATGAATCAAAAGAAAAGCACTCTTCAATATTAGAGCTCACTCGCTTTCCTTTCCAAATGTTTTCATACATTTCTAGGGGTGTCAAGCAGCCTTCCCCTCACCCATGGGATTTCACAGATTGTGTTGTCGAGTTAGCCAGTCTGCTAGCATTTTTCAAACTGAAGCCATCAAAGCTAACAGAGACAAACACAAAGGCCAGGCTTCATTCAGAATGTTTCCTTGCATTGGGGAAGTTGTACATAAAAGTCAGCCAAGAGCATGTTTTTCCTTTTCCTTGAGTCAATCCTGCCCTGACCATCCCAACCCTGAGAGCACACTTCCAAGCTCCCAATTCGATGATGGGTTCACTGTCTTCTGTAGCTTTCACTCTTTGTGAGAGTTGGCTTGTTGCTTCTGGTTATCACTAGCGCTCCTTTCTTCCTGTCTTCTCCATAATGTGTCTGTTCTGTGGCCATGCTATCCTGGTTGATATCAGAGCTTTGATCTCTAACTTTTTCCCCATAAATTAATATATTAGGTATGTATGTATATTTTGCACCACTTACAATTTTAAAGGAACTGTGTATACGCTGATATTAAAATCAAATATATGACTTGGGCATGGTGACACAGACTGGAATCTCAGCACTCAGAAACCAAAGATAGGAAGATTGCCATGAGTTCAAGGCCAGCCTGGACTACATAAAATCACATCAGTCAGGGCTGCATAACAACACTCAAAAGAATAATTGTAATTAAAATATAAGGTTAAATACTTTATCCAAAAAAACCAAAGTAAGGAATAACTCACATGGCCAATGTTGAATCTCTGCAGGCATGTATTTTTAGAGATAGAGAAAAGGTTAGTATAGAAATACTTCAGTCAGCTAGAAATACATTTTTCCAAAAAGAAATGTTTTATAACATTCACAAAAGGAGTCCGACTACACTCTAGTTGTATCAAACAATTGATTAATTCAATAAAGTTGCCAAAAAAAATAGCAATCAATTCAGCGAAAAGAAAATCAATCATGGAGGGTTGTTCGGTTGTTTTGTAGACAAAACAGTCGGTAGAGTGATTGAATTTTTCACTTCTCAATGAGTTGTTTTGGCCTTGTGTGGATGCAGCCATTAACTCATTAATCACCCAGAACTCCTTGGCGGCCGAGTGAAGGAAATCATTACTTTGCAAGTATAGATTGCATATTAATAATATGCAAAAGGCCTGCCAGGGTGAATGGGCTCGGTGACCCCATTTGAGAAAACTGAGCTTCCCAAATATTTTATAACATATGGAGGTAAACACTACCTGATCTATAGCTTCCCTTTCCTCTTGTAAACCTGTGGTCTTTGGGGTACAGTCCCCAAGGATATAATGCATAGGAAACGCACATATGTAATCCCTAAATTGGAAGGAAGCTTAATTCTTGGTGTGCTAAAAACTAGTCTTTGCAGTATATTACATCTCCCAATCTTGGTTTTATGCAATTTCAAAATGGAGGAACGTCACAGACATCACAATTAGCTCCCGCCCATGTAGCATACATATATGCCATTCTGATAAATATGTATATGTTCCCATATGGTGTTGAATGTTAGCTTCTAATTTACCTCTTAATTTTTAATTAATTTTAAATTACATTCTAAATGAAGCCGACAGGAGTCTAATTTGCATGCTTATTTGCATATCTGTAAACACACTGCTCGCATTGTTTAACTAGTCCCTGTCCCTGTGACACACAGAGGTTTCCCTCACCCCGTGAGGTGATTTGGGACCACCAGCAAATCAAGGTGCCCTCTAAGCCTTGCCAAGACCCCTCTAATCCAGAATGGATGATGCTGGCTCTCTTTTCTCCACAGTGACCAAAGAGGATTCAGAGAGGCCAAGGTCAATGATGGTAGTTAAGCTGTGTGCTTTCTCAGACGGATAGCAGGATCCGTGTTGCATCTTTAGGAAAAAAAAAAAACTGTAGACTTTTTGCACACTGTAGAGTTTTCAAATACCCCATAGCCTGAACTCTTGAATTATTAATGCCAAATCAGAAAAAGCGACACGTCCTATCCATCCCCTGGATTGATGTGTTCCTAACCCAGTCAGAAGGCGACCCAGAGTGAGGGCTATTTCCTCCGTGATAAACGATCGACGAGTCTATTTTTTGTTTGAGCGTACTGTCCTCTGGCCACACTAACGGCAGCTGTGGTCCGTTGGTACCTTGTCTTTTCATCAGAACACACGAACGCACAACACACCACACGTGCACCTGCAGTTCATCAGTATGTAAGCCGCCTCAAAGACCCTTTGAGGCTAACAGTGAGTCCAGGATACAAAGAGATTTGTCGCCTTCCTGTATAACTCGCACCACGGAGCAAGGCTACACTTGCAGCTTCTCCAGCCCTGAGCGATGGGTTTTCCTGGCTCCCAAAGTTAAGGTGGAACCTTACCATCTTGTCCCTCTGTTGGAGTACCAGTATTTCTTGTTCGCGGGAAACTTAGTGACTACATTCAGGGTAATCCCCACCGGATTTTGCACCTCGGCCCCTCTGTGACCTGAGCCAAATCCTTACCCGCCCAGCATTTTGTTTCTACATATTCTGAAGAAGCATGTCAGACAGGATCATCTTCTCAGGTTATAGCGAAGACTAAAGAGGATGGTAATCTCCTGGAGTCATTTTCTATATGTTCCTTTCCTCTCCAGGAGGCAAGGGATACTGAGTCCCTCACCTACCAGAGGCTGAATATGGTACCTCTTGACACTGAAAGGGAACAGACATGACCTAGGGTTATACACAGGTAACCTGATCTTTACTCCAAGATAGGGACACCTGCTTTCTCGTGAATATACTTCCGGGTCCGCCCTACCGAGAGATAAGTGCTCCCTTTCTGCCAAGTGTTTATCAAACTCCAGCCTGCCCTCAATGGACCAAATTCAATATTAAACGTGCCAGGATGATGGTCTCTACGGCTGTACTGTCATCGTTCAATCAATCCATCGCCCACAAGAACAGCAACACTTTTCCTACAAAATATTCTCCTTTCCAACTAGCCAGGACACATTTGCGTCAAACACTGACTGGTGAACAGCCTGTTGTCATTTTGCAGGATGAACCAGGACTGCACAGGGGCCCCTTGATACTCCTCTAAGGGGAATGTAGCTTCAGACTCACTATGTGCACCACCGAGGCTTTGAGTCCACCAGCATATATGTGTGCAGATGGATAGAAACATGCAAACATGCCAGAGAAATAAGAGTGGCAAGGATTTCAAACACCAAGACCGGGAGAAAATCATCTTGCAAAAAGATTGCGCCCAATTATAAAACCAAAAGCCCGAAAACTGCTCTTAGCTCTTCAGTATTTGATGCAAGATAAAATAAAATAAAAACACTTGGTTTATTTTCAGAAATGCACTCTCCATAAAATAAGGCAATACCCTCTTGTCCAAAAGAGCAATGTTTTCAGGCACTCAGCTCTTCGAAAATGGTCTCCTACTGGCCCCCTTACAGGGAAATCTTTGAGTTTGAAACTACCTACAAATGCATCCCATAACTGTGCCTTTTAGATAAATAAAAGGCTCAAAAATGAGTCTCCCAGCCCTTTCTCTACTCTAGCCTTTCTAGTTAGGGTACTTTCATGAACTATCTTGTTTGAGAAAAAAAGGCTCTCATCGAGGAACAATCTAGGATGGCTTTGTTTGGCTGGCAGGTATTGCACGGCATGGCCCTAGGCTAAGGTGACCAGTGTGCCCCCAGGACTTAGTTGCTCACCATCCCTGGGAAAAAAAACACACCAAGTCAATATTTGTTTTATTACCTGAACATCCTAGATCTAGAGAAATGTCAGGTGCAAAGATTATGCATGTGGCCCTGTTAAATATGAATTCTAGCTGTCACTTGCTATGCGACCTTGCAGAGTTACCTAGCGTTTTAGCTCCACTCTCCCTCACATAAAATCTAGATAGTAAAATGACACACTTAACAGGATTAAAGACTCTGTGCATACAGAGGACTCAAACATTTAGCATAAGTACTATAGACTCTTCCAATGCAGAAAATACCCTGGTGGACTTGCAATCTAATGTTCCTGTTGGGATAGACACATGGTTGCACTCTTGCTGAAATGTGTGTTTTATATTAGACACTGCAGTAGTTTGCGCATTCCCACAGTCTCCATCGCAGGGAAGAAGGAAGGGAGAAAAAGACAGGCACAGCTGAACACTACTCTCGGCTATGAGCCCGGCACTGGGAAGGTTTTTCACACATACACAATCTCATTCCACCTCCCAGCTATCTAGTGAAACAGAAATAAATAAGCCATGTCCAAAAGCAAGTTAAGTCCAGGCAAGAGTGAAAATTGTGTCACATGCCCACTTGCTAGAATCTACCCTACAAAAGCCCTCCCCACAGCCCTGGGAGTCTCTAGAACTGACTCTTTGTCAGTCGCAAAGTTTGTTTGTCAGGGGAATCCTGTGTCTACTGGATGTCACTGCTTCTTCTGCTAGGCACAGAACTCTAAGGGACCACTGCCAATTCTGCTGGTGGCATCTATGTCTGTCCAAAGCCACCACTTGTCTGGGCACTGGTCTTTCTTCTGTGTGCCACCGTCACTGTGGGGGAGCTCTTGGCACCTCCTGCTGGTACCAGATGCTCACTGAGGATCATTAGTGTGGCTGTTCCATGCTTTCGCCATGTTTAAATGCTCATGGTGTGTGTGGGAAGCCCCTCTCTCCATCTAGGCTACTGTGCTTCTCTAGATGTTTGTCATAACAGGAATGCCCGGGCCTTGATGCCTTCCACTGCTTAAGAAAAAACAATTTAGTGGAGAGGGTGCCTGAACTGACCATCCATTGTAATCAGATTGATGACTACCTTGTCCTCGGAGAACCTTCACCCAGTAACTGATGGAAACAGATTCAGAGATCCACAGCAAAGCCCTGGGCCGAGCCCCCAGAGTCCAGTCAAAGGGAGGGAGAAGTGACAATAGGAGCAAAAGGGGTGAAAACTATGATGGGGACACCCCCAGAAACAGCTGACCCCAGCTAGTAGGAGCTCACTGACCCCAGACTCACAGCTGGGGAACATGGATAGAACCAAACTAAGCTCTCTGAATGTGGGTGACCATTGTGTGGCTTGGGCAGTTTGTGGGGCCACTGGCAGTGGGATCAGGATTTATCTCTAGTGCATGGAACTGGTTTTTTGGAGCCCTGTGGAGAAAGACCTTGTTCAGCATAGATACAAGGGCAAGGATTTTGGTACTGCCTCAAGAGATGTGACAGACTTTGTTGACTCTCCGTGGGAGGCATTATCCTCTCTGAGGAGTGGATGCTGGTGAGGTGAGGAGAAGTGGGGGGTCCGGAGGATGAGAGGGAGGGGGGAACTGTGATTGGTATGTAAAATTAAAAAATAAAAATAAAAAAGAAGGAGGGGGAGGAAGAAGAAAAGACAGAAAAGGAAAGGAAACAAAAGGAAAGGAAAGGAAAGGAAAGGAAAGGAAAGGAAAGGAAAGGAAAGGAAAGGAAAGGAAAGGAAAGGAAAGGAAAGGAAAGGAAAGGAAAGGAAAGGAAAGGAAAGGAAAATGCAATTCAGTTATTCTTTGTCTCAAGAACCCAGGACTGGGTTAAAGGTATGTCTGACCCCTGGACCATTGAGGCAATTGCTCATGTTCCTGAATCCTGGGAATTGCCACTGGACCAGCCTACAAGTTATTTTACGATTTGAAAATTACTTGAGGATGCCATAATCACTCTATTAATTTATTTTAAAAGATTTTTTTTTCTTCCTCGGGATAGAAACAAGTAAATGCTACATTTGTCTAAGTATCATCCTGCCTGTGTTGTGAACATTAATAATATCCTCAGAGAAAATATGGGGATAGGGTGATAAAACCATATCCAGAAATGATCAAATAAATGGCAACTCTGAGGCAAGCAGAGGCCGTGGCAACATTTCTGTACCTCAGGGTCAGCGACTTAGCCTTGCCTTTCTCATCCACAAAATTTAGGACTAAGATCATCCTGTCCAAAATGAAGAAACAGAGTTACTGAGTCTGGAGGCCGGGTACATAGTAGGAACTCAACAAATAGCATCAACTTTCTTTCCATTATCACCCGTTTGTAATTTTACCTTGGATATGGACTTTCGGGCTCGGCATCACCGTGAAATCATTCTGTAATCACATGGTGGGGGTGGGATGAGGGTCCCCGATACATAGCCTTGTGTTCGATCACTAGCTTATTACGGAAAAGAAAGTTACCAGGCTGCTGCTCACAGTGCCCACATTTTAGGTGGGGCGATATAAAAGAATCGAGAAAAATCTCTGAAGTACTGCATCAGGAAAGCGTACCACCCGCTGTAACCAGGGGTCTGACAGAAGTTTATGAACCGTGTTAGGTGAGGAATGGAGACTGAGAAATCTAGGTAAAACTCCAGCAAAGGAGTAAAGTCACCTAATTTCTAACAAGTCTCGGTGACGCTAAGACCCGAATGGAGGGCTGCACAAACGAACGTGAAGAAGGAGCGACCATTCACTGCTGGGGCGAAGGCAGAGGGAGCAAAGCAAGCGAATCTCAGCCGGCCCCCTCCCAATCTTCAAAGTGAGAAATTAGCTGTTCCCATGAGTCACAGGCTTTTTGTTAAAATCTTCTGTGGGTAAAAAGAGTCTGGGGTTTCATTATTAATTATTATTGTGACTGATGAATTAGCAAAGCAGGTACCAATTCCAAGTTGGATCCTAGGGCAACAGACTGTCTACAGAACACTCTACAGACACAGAAAGCAGACAGCTGGCCAAATGTGAAATAAAAGAGTTTAGAGATGCACCAGTAGGCTAGCAGCAGAATGGTGGAACCAGGGGGTGCCCAGGAAACGGACGAGAGCCAGCCAGAGCCTCTACCATGAAGAAACCAATACGGACTTGTACCAGAAAGTCCAAATCTGCCATCCCATTTCATCAGCTGCTTACTAGCGCCTCCACCTAAAGGCAGTGTCACAGAAGGACAAGGACCTACCCTACCACATCACTGAAGAGAGGTGGAGATCCACGTGCCTAACTATGATGAGCAGAGAAAAAGGCCCGTCAGACCTGGAAACGCATGGGTGAGGTCGACCAATGGCACAATCGTACCCATGAACACCTTAACTGAATTCATTAGTCTTATAAATTATTTTCCCATAATAAAAATTTCCTGCAAAAAAATATTCTAGACCATTTGAAAAGTTAACAGATGAGAGTCTTTTGCAAAAAGGCATATCCCTCAGTCTGAGATCTGTACTTGGAATAAATGTGTTACTTTGTCAGGATAATACTCCCTCAAAATGATGTGTTGGAAGGCTATACCGCTACATGAAAATCATTACTAATAAAGGATATCCCAGGGATGAACAGCAGCAGGATGTTGACAAGACCATGAGTGAGGGACAGGGACAGTCAGGTAAGACTGTGGTCGGGCTTAGAAAGGTCTTTGGTACCTGGAATAAACAGGGTGGGCACAAAGCACACCGAAACCCCCTCCTGGATATTTTGCTCCAATGCAGTCTGGTCCAAGCTACCTCCGAGAAATGGAAGAAGCTAGTGTTTTCTGTGCATTTCCAAAAGGGCTGCCTATCTAAAGAGTCGCTAGACTGTTCTATTTCTCACTAATGTAGCCCTTCAGCTCTAAAGAGCAATAAACAAAATGTGTCCTTGAAAGGTCAACTTTAGATTGGGGAAAATACCAGAGGGGTAATTAAAAGCAACAGTGGCTTTAGCTCGTGTGCACTTTCTACGAAACCACAAGCAGAAACTGAAGACATGACCTTGACTGCATAGAAGCGTTGGTCTTGGCACTCTCTGCAGGGAGATGAGATGATTGGATGTTGGTCAAAAATCCCTGCTTCTCTCTCGGGGTCACTGAACATTGCCATCAGCTACAGGAGCACTGTGCCATCTAGTGATCAGAAGATGGCATCAGTAAAAGGGGTTTCATTCTTTGCAAATTTCATATATTTATTCATAAATACGATTTTGATCATATCCACCCATCACCGCCTCCCTCTAATTCCCCTAGTGCCTCTCACCCTTTCTCCCTCCAGATCATATACTCTTTTTATTTATTATTCTTTGTAACCCCCTGAGTCTAAATAGTGTTGCACATATGAACATATATGTGGGGTCATGCACTGGGGTATGTTCGATCTACCAATGTACACATCCCCAAAAGAGAGTGACGCTCCCTCCCACAGCAGCCATTGACCCCCAAGAGAGTCTCAGCTAGGAATGAGGCCTGGGTGTCCCTTCTCATCCACATTGGAATTGTGGCTTGCTTGACGTTGTCCAGATCACATGTAGTCACTCCAGCTGCAGTGTGCAAGAGCCATCCGTCCAGAAGTCAGCACTTCACAGGTCTCTCCCCATCCACTGGGTCTTCCACTCTTTCTTCCTCCTCTTTCATGATGGTTCCAGAGCCTTTCATGTGAGAAGATCCATCTACAGCTAAGCATTGGGTCACTCGTTCTCAGCACTTTGATCAGTTATGAACATCTATTAAACACGGGAACACGCACCCACTTTTGAAGAAAAACTTAAACACAAACCCCAAAGCTGATCTGGCGGTTATGGAATTATCAATTAAAGATAGCTCTAGAAACTTTCATGGCAAATCAATTTATAAATGAGAAAGGTTAAGATGAGCTGCCCCCCCCCCAAATCCTCAATTATCAGTTAACACACACATTTATACACGATCATTACTGATTATGTGTCCTGTGCCAAGTTGGCCTCAGTCCAGGTTCTTCACATGCACCTGCCGTGTGTCATCCTCATTGCACAGACGAGAAACTAAAACACAGAGAGGGCTGCTGACTCTTCTAAGGTCGAACAGCTAATAGGAGGAAAAGACGAAAAATCCTGAGCTTGAGCCTTAAGTACCATCCGAGGCTGCCTCTGTGACAGCTGCAATGCAAAGAAATGGGACTGATGTCTCCAGGAGCGAAGCCAGATGTGCACAGTTAGAGACACACTTCTACAAACAAATTCCTATTGTCTCTGCTTTCAGATTGCTTCACACAACGCTGAGTTTCCCGGAAGTTGTGCCAATCACTTTTATACTATAGCATCCTTTCCAGAACCACAGAATTTGCAAATAAGGGATTATGATCCTGTATGAATCATAAATTTTATGATTACTTTTGTGTCTTGACAGGGCTGTGCTTTGAGGGGCCCAGGTGTTTGCCAAAACATCATTCTGGGTGTATTTTTAAGGGTATCTTGAGGGGGAAATTAAGATTGGAAATTCCCATCCCTAATGTGTGGGACATGGTTAACTGTTTGAAGTCTGACTGGAACAAAATGACTGGGCCGCCTTGATGTCACAGCGCCTCCTGCTAGGCCAATTCAAGTTGAACTGAAATATTAGCTTTAGCCTCCTTCCAAGCTCAAGCAAAAGCTCCAGCTTGTCTTGGCTCTCCCTAGCACTGGACACTGCTAGACTTAGGAAACTCGCTTGATCAGATAGTAGCGGTGCATCACCACCAACAACACCATCAATACCATCAACAACAAGACAGCACCAATCATATCAATAACACACCACCACCCCCAATACCAACAGCAACACCAACAAGAGCAACATCACCAACAACACCCGTAACGGCAACAATAGCAGCACTGTACCATGCTTGCTGTCATTTCCTGAATGTTCATGCTTTGCTGGTCACTGTTCTTCAACACCTGAAGATTATGTGAGTCATTTTAGAAATGGGCCGACTGAGGCCCAGTAAACTGCCCATGACTCATAATGGATGGCTCGGCTGAGACTGCGGCCATGCCCCATCCAGCTCACTCCCTTCTGTACAAACTGTGTCTCCATGGATAACGCAGTCTCCCACAACTAACACTATAAAGACTAGCAGCGTGTATATCGTCTCTAGGCATCTCATTAACTCTAATTTTCTCCAAAAGTACTTTGCCATTTCTTTGAAAACCATTATCTTCCTTCTCTCCCAGCATCACAGGTTGTCACTTCAGCTGTTACTTTTGAGGCCATTTAGTCTGATTTTGCTAGGAATCAGTTCTTTGTATCTCTGTCTAATCATTCAGCAACTAATAGGTATTTTTCCACAACTGCTGATATGAAAGAGATAGAAAAAATACCCTTCACCTTATAATCCCCAATTCATCTGATCTGAGCATGATTCATATGCAAAGAATTGGGAAAGGGCATACATCTCTAAACTCTTTCCTCTCTCCGAATTAGAAAGAGGATGTAGGGCCAGGTATCCAAAAGATGAACTTTGCAACTCATGAGAGCATGTGCCAGTAGACCCAGTTGTTAAGGACAAAGACTACAACTTCCAAAGGTAAAGGAGATGCTTCTCAGAAAGCCTGGGTCCCTATTAATACACATGGCTGCATAAAAGGTAAAACTGAAGGCATGGTTTTCCTCAGCTAATATTTTCTAATACAGAAAGGAATTTTAAACCTACTAAGGTTTAACAAAGTGATCTGTGTCCCTCAACTTCCTGAGTCCTAGTGTACCAATCACTCTTACAGGGTCAGAGCTCAGACTTGGTGGCCCCAGACTCCATGGCGGAGATAAGCTATCAGGGACAGGAAGAAAGTTTGCAGGAAATAAACAGATAAATAAAAGTAGATCAGAGCCTATCTGCCACGAGGCACACTTTCTGCCCAGCCATTTGCAAGAAGAGCTAGAGGAATCGGTTGCTATGCAATTACAAAGCGTTTCCTCTCCTGAGCTATGCCACCCCACACTCCTTTTTCATCCCAATTGCTGCATTTCTAGGGTACCATACTGCCGTTTTTCTCCTTGCTGTCGAACAGCAATTGCACTTCTGGGCTGCTGTCCCCACCGTTGATGGTGTTAATCTCCATGGGAACCCATGTGACTCAGAGGGTCAATGTATGCTTGGCAAGTCCTGCTACAATCACTGCCAGCATGTTACCATCGAGGGCAGCAGAATCCTCCGTGATCACATTTCTGTCTTGTAAATGTTGCCATGGAAGTCACACAGCTTGCAGACAGTCCCTCCAAGGAAAACTCAGCTGTGCACTTCGGAGCAATGCTGTGACTGCTGCCTTCTACGCAAACTGCTTTTTTGTGTGCCCCATCCCAGAAGTCACTAAGTCCAATATTTGCTAAAGACTTCGGTTCTCTCGGACTTTACTCTGTGTCCATTATCCTGAGTTAGGGTCACACATTCTATCATAGATAATAAGAGTTGTTTAATGGGATTAGCAACAATCATAAAAATGATTGCTCTTCTATCACGGAAACATTCTTTTTATTTTTCAAGACAGGGTTTCTCTGTAGCTTTGGAGCCTGCCCTGGAACTTGCTTTGTTGACCAGGTTGGGTCAAACTTACAGAGATCTCCCTGTCTTTGCCCCCCCCCCGGAGTGCCAGGATTAAAGGCGTGTGCCACCACCGCCTGGCCTCACTAAAACATTCTTATTCTTCTGTTGATGTGGGAATTGGGGAAGTGAGTTACTGAAAGATATGAGATCTGCTTGGTGGTTTTCTACAGGATAAAGACAGTAGAAGCAAGCTGTTGGGCCAGTTGGAAGGGCTCTCACACAGTTTACATAGCTAAAGGCAAGCCAGAGATCACCTTCCACCAATACAGATTCCAACATACATTCTTACATATGTGTTAATATTTCTGTCCTTTCTAGGAATCACCTTCCAATGATGCATCACTCAAGTTATTAGTAAAGTCTGCCCATATAACTTTCATCCGTGTATTAGGGCTCTGCTCTCCCGTGAAACAATACTTTCCCATGCCTACTCCCATTGGATCTCTATTAGATTTGATTAATACTCAACTTTTCCTGCATTCATATCAAGACCCCTCATGGTTTTTTTGTTTTGTGGGTTTTTTGTTTGTTTGTTTGTTTGTTTTGGTGTGTCTGTATCTTCTGACTACAGTCTCTTACAGACAGAAAGCACATGCCATCCTGTATGTGGAGGATCTGTGTTTGATGGCACACTTTCATAGGCACCGTGATGGATTTTACTTCTTTCTTGGTCATGCTAGCCCGTGCTATCAGACTTTCTCTTGGGGACTGACAGTTCCCAAATAATGACATGAAGACCCTTTATTAATTGTAAAAGCTTGGCCTTAGCTTGGGCTTCTTCACATCGAGTTCTCATAACTTAAATTAGCCCATTTATATTCATCTAAATCCTGCCATATGGCTCATCTTTCCTCCACAATGTATGTCTGTCTCCCTCTACATCTCACTAACGAAATCTACCTCTCTTTTTTCTAGAATTCCTATCTCTGTCCAGAAGTTCCACCTAACCCCTCCTGCCTAGCTATTGGCCATTCAGCTCTTTATTAAACCAACCAAGGGCCTTAGGCAGGCAAGGTTTTTTTAAAAAAAAAAAAAGGGACACATCTTCCCACAGTTTGCTCAAATATCCTGCAACAAGGCTGTGCTAAACACTTCTGATTCTTCTGTTTTTCAAATCAGTAAGTAAATCAACGCCTCTTCTTGCCTCTGTCCTCCAGCAGGAACACTAATGAGGTAAAGGAAGGCAGATTGGATCAGATAATGTTTCCACTGTAAACCTACCCTTCAAATATCATGCTGAGTGGTGAGGGTAGTGAAGTATCTCAGAAAGTCTATAAAAGGTGCAGGGAGTCCTTCAAACAGCTTTGAAATTCATAGCAAATGTGTATTTTACAACAGCAAGAAGCAGTGGGCATTACCTTACCCCAGTAGCACCCAGGAGGGTGTGGGACTGGGAAATCAGAGAGTATGTATTGCACAACTGAGAATGATGGCCTCATCCATGTCTTCTCTCGGTCACATTATTTACAGCATTCTACTCTAATGCAAAGGGAAGGCTCTGGCCCAGCATTTTATATGCTCCAAATGGTTATGAGTATTTTGAATGTAGAAAGAGCATTCATAAATTTTGGAACCCGAACTTCAATCATTTTCTTCTCTGATGTGACCATGTGTGAGCTAATACATACACGGATGGTATTTTAAGGCTTAAAACTACCATCCTATGCAATCTTGGTTTTGCGCTGAGAGGAGAAAGATCCCAATAGAAAAACCTGTAGAAGGTGACAGTATCTCTCCTATTTGTGCTTATCATATACCGGGAGGTGGCCCAGGTCTGGCATGTGATAATCCATCATAATAGGTGCTAACTGACGAATAAATTTTAAATTATTCAATGACGAGTTATGCATTATAAAATTTCAAACTCAAGTTTAATTATCCTATCACTTTGCCTATTTCCTTACAACTCGGATCACTTTCCAATTCTAGGTCACATTCCCCAATAATCAATTGATTTGCATTCAGAGAACATAAATATCCAAGTTTGTGCAAGTGATAAATACTTTGAAACCCAAATGTAGTTGAAATAGACATACAGACTACTCCAACATACACCTGGATAGCATTTTGACTAGAGATTAGAATTTGAATTTGAAGCATATGCTCAAGAAGAAGTAATAAAGGGAAGGGGGGAGAGAAAACAAAGAGCAGGGCTGGGGTGTAACTCAGAAGTAGAGCACTTGGGCAGAAAACACAAAGCCTTGGGCTTGATTTCAAGCGTCACAGAATTTAAACTGGGGGAGAGAGAGAGAAGGAAATGGATGAGGAGAGGAGCGGGATGGGGGAGGTTGTAGGGGAGGGAGAAGAGCAATTTCTACCCCAGCTGCTCACATTTGGTTTCTTCGTCTCGGTGAAGAGCTCTGTGAAGACTGTGATGAGGGGATGGAGAAGATTGTTTCCCTTGCTCCATTCCTGACTCCACCAATAGCAACCTCTGTAATCTGAGTCAGACAGAAAGCTCAGGCCTTGGAAATATGGTATCATTTATGATACTGTTTATAAAGGAAACATGAGTTCCACTCCAGAATTCAGGGCACTGGGAACTGAAAGTCCATGTCTAAAACCAAACAGCTATGTGTCAAGTGAGAAGGAAATTTGATCCATAGAATCAGATTTGGAAGAAAGACCCCCATGGACCCCGAGAAGGAATTGGTTTGCAGTCCTACCTAGGTTCATTTTGCCAGTCTGACTAGAAATCTCTCATCCAATGTCAACAGGAAAAAAAAAATTAGTACAAAAAGGTGATTCAAGCAGAAAACTATAAAAGTACATATCACAAAGTTTATTTAAATGTCAAACACAGACTCGTGTGTCCATTTCTGATATATAAGTCAGCAGCAATTGCCTAAATGTCCTCCAAGCTCCTTTTTATGAAGTACTCCTAGAATACCTCCTTACAATGAATGCTTTCGATTTTCTTAACATGTCTAAAACATTATGACACTTGAGCACTTTAACTACAAAAGTTCCTTTATTTTTATAGATTTTAATCATCTTCAAGTCTTTCTAAGAGCATTTTGTTATTTTTGAGAGCAAAAGCTCCTTCTGTGCTTATAATTTATTCATTAAATATGTATTACAATCATATTGCAAAATTCCAAGCTCATTAGACAGAATGGATTCAGAAGCAAACACAACTGGTTATTGATGCTTATACAACTCAGTTCCAAACACAGGCAGGTTCAGGATAACAGCAAATGTGACATCCTATCAAGAAGTATTCAGTAGAGCATGGGTGTCCACCAGCAGCCTATCTAGAAATCTTAAAGAAGTTTACTTCATCCAGTGAAACAGTTAAAGACCCAAACTCAAGTGAACAGTTCCTGTTCTGCCATCCTCAAATAAACAAACTGAGGCTTCATATTATTTCAAATGCTTGGCCAATAGCTCAGGCTTGTTACTGGCTAACTCTTACACTTAAATTAACCTGTAATTCTTACCTATGTTTAGCCACATGACTTGGTACCTTTTCTCCATACCGCATTCTCATCTTGCTTCTCTGTTTGCCAGTGACTTTCTGAATCCACCCTTCTCCTTCCCATCATCCTTAGTTTGGTCCCTTGCCCCACCTATACTTCCTGCCTGACTATTTGCCAATTAGCATTTTAATTAAACCAATTCGAGTGACAAATCTTTACAGTGTACCAAGAGGATTATTCCACAGCACAAACAACTCTTAAGACGTTTGCCTATTAATATCCCCACACACACATACACAGTTGAATAAGATCCCAAGCATCAGATTTGAAAGGCTTCTCCAACACATAGCCAATAAATGGATCTCTTAGAACAATACAATATTCCCTCCTACAGTCTTAGAGACCAGATGTCTAAAACCAAGGTGTCAGTGGCTATGATCTCTCCAAAGGTCCTAACAGAATAGCTTTTCTTAGTTCTTCAACTTCCTCGAACACTCTGCCTCCAAATAAGGTGGCCTCCTTAGGCTCCAGGTAGATATGCGTATTTGGTAGCCAGTATCCAACTGCTGGGTCACAGTTTGACAGGCCCTCATCAACATATCTCAAAGCTGCTGCTTTTTCTTCTAGAAACCCCCTCCCTATGCACTGATAAGTAAATTCTTAACCACAAAGTCACCCCATCTTCACTGTCACCCTCAACTCTGTTGGATAACCTTCCTGGCTGTTCTCTGAGCCCACTCACTGACTATTTAATGTAGTTCATTCGTCTTCTTTGATGGTGTTTGCTTTCCTTACCTACTTCCACCTTTTAAACAACAGTGAGTATCCACTAACTGCACACAGTGTCTAGGCAGAGCTAGAACACAGTAACAGATAAGAGAGGCATCTCTGCATTTTGAAGGAATATGTACATTTAATTATTTTCTTCATATATATATATATATATATGGATATAAAACAGGATCTCATTTAGCTGACGTTGACTTCAAACTGACTGTAGACAAGGATGACCTTGAACCCCTAATTCCCCCTACCTCTACTTCCCAGAGGAGGAATTACAAGTGGGTGGCGTGATAATTAACAGACATTTGATTTTAAATTCCAAAGCCAAACATGTTAAATATATTGATAAGAACAAAACTTTAAAGAGAAAAGCAGTTAATAAGAAGGGTGAATGGCTGTAGGTCTGGAGATACAAATATTTGCCTGGAATAGAAGCTTTTCAGAGACTTGGGACCTGATAAGGAGACACACTCCTTCTCCTTTACTGAGAAAGTGTATATAGAAGTGTCTTGCACCACTTCTGATTCTGGACCATCAGAACTTCCCAAGTCTGTTCTTCTCTTCTCCTTTTGCTTTCTTGCATGCTAAGTAAAGGGAACCTCCAGCAAGGGAACTCTGAAGAAAGGTAACAAGACTCCCAACAGGTGGACATTGTTGTTTCTGAAAGGAAAAACCAATCCTGTGCTGTTTCAGTGACTTAGACCCTTCCCAAACTAACAAGATTTCACTTCTTAGATTTTAATGTCTCTCACGCTAGAGAAGTTAAATTTAACTAAATTAATTTAAATTCATTGCATTTACTTAATTTAGATTTCATCCTGGGGGTAGGGAAAAATAATGAAAAAATGTTGGTGAACTCTGCTCTCTAAGCAATATATATTGAAGAAGGTGGGGCCTCTGCTAGCTTGGCCCTCTGAAACATTGAGAGAGAGAAAGAAAGAGAGAGAGAGAGAGAGAGAGAGAGAGAGAGAGAGAGAGAGAGAGACCTGATCCCTACCAAATATTATGAGGGGAAGAAATCGAATTCCTTTTGTGTGTAAACCATTAGATAGCTGGGCTAATAGGAGTCTATCTTATGTAGCAGTTAGTCCACCCAAAGCACTACATCATTTATGATCCCCATTTCACACGTGGAACATCCATCTGAAGGGCATATGCTCAAAACTGCCAGTAAATGTTAGACAAAGATCTGAAATCTGTAGGATTTCTAAATTCAATTCTGTGCTATTTCTTGGCCAGCTATTGGATGGTACATGGTTTGCGACTGGAGACACTGCAGTCTGATTGACATCAATGCAGGATACAGTCTCTAGTTTGGAGATTACAGTTGCCTCATATATATACACTTTTCACGCATTTGAAGTTGATAAATGCCTTCAGAGATTGTAACTTGAACACGGGCTTAGCAAAGCTGAACTGCAAAAAAGCCCTCGTCATCAAATGCACACATTAATGAGAAGCAAAAGGCAGCATGTAGAGCGAAGAATGGTGTTTCCTTTGATAGGTACAGAAAGGAGATAGGTGTATGTGGCCTAGATAGAAGCAGTGAGAAAATCAAGTGCAGAGAAGCAGCCGTCAAAGGGCTGTGGAACATGGCTTCACACCCACCAGCAAACATCCAGGTTCTCCCCGCTGAAAAGGCAAACCAAGTCAGGCCGAGGATCTCAGGGGAGATCTCATCAGAAATTACTTCTGAGCTTTTGCTGTTCTAACTTACTGATCATGTGAGGTCACACACCGGACAGTGACCAGCCTTGTCCTTCAGCTGAGAGTCTGTGTATTCCTGTGGCCGCTGCACCGGCTTCAGTGGGAACTGACGATGTCCTCACTAGGGTTTGGCTCATCCCTACAGAGGTCTTAGGAAGTCTGCTTTTCTTTTCCTATTCTCTGCGTAGGTGCACACATCCTTAAAGTGCTATAAGCCATAAAATCACTGACTAGGATGGCATAATAATTTTTAAAATGTTGCCGAAGTCTGGTGTGATGACAGAGAGAAGGAGTGTGTTCAAACCTTTTAAATTCTCTATACAAGGTTTCTTGTGTGCCCTTTTCTGTGGTCTTTGGGTATACAATTGAACAATGCTTTCTCAACAGTGCTGCCCTCTGGGGCTTCATTTTATTCCAGTACTATTTAAATAAGTTAATTTGCTACTCTGGAACTTAAATGCATCATACTCTAACCTGAATACAGTAAGTGTGGGGGTGTGGGAAGGCTATTGGTCGCTGGATAGAAATTCTGAGCTGTTCTAGGATGAAAGTTGGGGACGGAATTGTCATTTGTCCTTTATTCTGTTATATGTTAAAAAGGTATTGCAGCTTTGAAACGCATTTCTAGATGCAAAATTAACATCACAGAGAATCGCCAGGTTCGGTGTTATATTCATTGTCAACCCTTCTGTGGCCAAGAGTAGCCCCACCTTTTAGCATGTAGGAGATAAGTCTCTGCTTTGAATTTTCCAATTATTACCTGTCTGGTGCGGTTGCAACGGGACCATAGCAAGCATTTGAGTTTTACTCGGGAAACGTAATTACAGTTTGAAAAATAGTAGAAAATGCATTCCTATCACAGCCTTAGTGGCAGTTTATATGCTAAAAAGAAAACGCTTAGGGCCTAATTCATAAGCGCTTTGTGCTTCATTTACATTTTCC